>NC_088884.1:110202297-110505327 GCF_037157495.1 Lathamus discolor
TATCCATCAACAAAATATAGCTGTGGGTCACCCTAGCTCACTAAAAATTTTTTAATTATTCTCCTGCTTTTTTTACAGGAAGTGGGCCACTTTAGTGCAAAGCAATAAAGCTGCATGTTTTCACAATCAAAAGTCCCAAATTGTGTTAATATCATTGTATTTGGATAAGTTCCTTGTAGTCACTGCAGTGTGGTTGCTTGCCAGAATGTGAAAGGCAACTCAAGACTTCATGTCACTAAAAAGTGTGCCTCTGCTTGTGTGACCTCTGCATCTAACTGGAGGATAAATCCCTGCATCTGCTGGGTAAGATCTGTGCTATACTTCATTTGTAGCTGGCTAATTAGTAGAAGAGGCCCCAGGGTAGTCATGCTCCACTTCAAATAGAAGTCTTTTGAGACCTAAGAGCTATCAGAGAAAGAGAAAGCAGTTGTGATGCAGCACAACTTTCTTACACATGTACACTTTTACTTCCCATGCAGTTTACTTATTATCCATGAAACTCCAGAGGAGTTCTATGACTCAGCCATGGGCAGGGCTTCTGTTTATTTGCCTGAAACACTTGATATGTATCCAGGTTGGGCACACAAGATGAAACTGTGCTTAATTTTCATGGGGTTTTAATTGTTCTTTTTTCTTTTTCTTTTATTTTTCTTTTTTTCCCTGGGATATTTGTATCTGTAATGGAAAAGGCTCAGAAAGCAGCAAGATTTGCTTGGCTGTGGTCTCACCAGCTCTAAGGAAAACTTTGTGTGTGTGCATGCTATATGGACATCATCTTTACCAGTCCCTGTGCAGCCCATAGGGTAAAGGGGACTGTCACTGCCACTACCAACCTAATGGTGGCTATCAAGCCACCTTTGACTTGAAGGCCTGGCAACAGCAACAGTCTAATTGTCGTCCTAGGATGGCTGTAAGGGATTTAAGAGAATGATTTAGCTCTTCTCTGGACCAAGGCAATGAACTCTGCTAACTGCTACAGCTGATAGCTGCTGGATGCAGCTAATCATCATGGTCTCTGTGCCTGAGACTGAAAGTGAGAGTAATTGCTCTATTCTGTAACCCCTAATGGTGAGTGTCAACCTTTTTCACAGTGTAGTCTGTTATTTTTGTGATACCTCTTCAAATCTGGAAATACGGCATAAATTCTTACTTACATTAATACTTGTGACTGGCAATTATGCCTGGTAAGCTTCTTGAGTATGTAGTGTAGATAAATGTATACATCTATATTTAGGCTTGTAATACTCCTGGGTAGTTTCATCAGATGTGACCTTCATTCTACAGCATTAGTACTTAGAAATCACCATGCAAGCTATGACTAAGGAAGAACCTCAGCTATATTCAGCAATCTAAATATTTTCATGAAGTTGTGTTTAAAGGAAAACTCTAGCCACAAGCTTTTGTGTGACCTTGGTGGATAGATAAACAAAAGCAAGAGAGTATGGGGAATTTTTGCAGCTGATGTGCCACATCCCAGCTGTACATAGTGATGCTGTGCTCCAAACAGGCCAAGCTTAAGGTCATGAAATCTTTTCAGTTTTCAGCTATTAAAGTTTTATGTTTTTACAGTAATTTTTGTAAGATCTGTAAAAATAATAAACCCCTGAAAGATCTGTTGCTCTCTGGCAGTTTGATATTTTATAGGTTTTCCATTAAGATGGAACAATGACTCACCTAAACAACTGGAGCTCCCTTCCTCCTTCTGTAGTTCCAGATGTGCCGCTTGCCCCGAGAGCAAAGCTTGCTGTTACTTCTAAAAGAGAAACGTTCTGCAATTATGGGAACTTTTGTCCAAAAATAGTTTCCCAGCTTTTCTGGATGTCTATGTCACTGTTCTGCACTGTATCTTCCCACTAAGATACAGGGCACTAGGAAATACACAGACCCAAACCAAAAGACACAGTTCCTCCCCTGCATTACATGACTCTACAGGCTCCAGTATTTATGTACACTATAGGTCCTGTGGAGCTCAGTCACATGGTAATACTGTTGCCTTCAAAGGGTATCACATGTGAATGATGGCAATGAGAGGCCCATGTGAACTGTAGATCAAACGATCCAAAACTAAAATAAAAGAGAATTAAATCATTGAAGCACAATTAAAACTTAAAAAGTACCATGCTGTGGATTAGCAGTTTAATGCCATAAACCTCAAGGACTTTGAAGTAATGCTTTAGAAACTCTGTGTTTCTGTGTACATTTGAAACAACATAAGAAGCTGAAATTGCCTCTACCCTTATCTGAAGAGGCTGCTTCCCTCTGAAAGTAATTGAAAAATTCCTCTCACAAGATGTTTTGGCAATATTTGGGATGCTTGTCACACCAGTTAAATGTTACGGACACTGGCTGACCAGGGCCAGATTCTGCACAGGTTGCCTTGCCTTCTTTAGTGGGACTAACCTAGAGCAGGCACATGAAGCTTCATGCTAGTCAGAAAAACATTACTCAAAGTCATTATATAAAGTGGCATATTCTCCCTTCACAGCCATCTAGTCATAGTACCCCATCAACTGCTACTTATTTAAGGTCAGATTTTTTTCATGAGTAGCAGTGTGTTGTTTTCAGCTGAGGGAACCCAGAGAGTGCTCTTCACTGTGCAGAATAATAAATAAATCTAACTAAT
The DNA here is from genome assembly GCF_037157495.1 of Lathamus discolor. NCBI lineage: Eukaryota > Metazoa > Chordata > Aves > Psittaciformes > Psittacidae > Lathamus > Lathamus discolor. The sequence goes on from NC_088884.1 coordinate 110,204,921, forward strand.
AAAAAGCTTACAGATTGTTTCATATACCATTATATGCATGGAAAAGATGAAACAGTAGTGATAAGTTTCATTTCCAAGCACAAGCTAAGTAGTAGTACTCATGGAGAAAGACATGTTTATTTAAAATCTTTTTAGACATTTAAGCTGCCCATCTAAAAAATTCTTTTATGCTTATAGTTCTGACGGCCTTAGCGGTCTCAATCTTACTTAAAGCTTTTTTAACTGTAGGTTTTTACTCATCTGTGACTTCTTTCCAGTAATTGCCTTGTAATTCAATTTCAGTCTTCCTAGCAAGTGAATTTCACCTTTTATTCCTATACCACTGACTTCTGTTGAAATAGGAGGCTGGGGGAGGTGAAAGGGATAGGTTCTGCCTGAGAAACACTCTGGGACTTGGGTAGGTAAACCAGGATATTGTTGTAACAAAGAATTTCAGTTGAAGGCCAGAGGACATGGGGGATGTGAGAAGAAGTGAAGCAAGAAGATGAAACTGTCATCGCGAGAACAGGGTGTGATCAGCATTGTGATTGGACTGTCAACCTGGGGGATTTTTAAAGAAGCCAATGAGATTGAACGTGGCGTGCTCGTGCAGGTTGGAAAAGTACCGGACAAGGGGATAAAAGGGCTTGATTGTAATAAAGTTCTGTCTCAGTATCCTCATTGACATGAGTTTATGTAGTGATACGCCACAGGTGGTGACACTATAGTTTCAAATTCACCTAAGCAGGCAGCAGTGGAGACAGCACCTCAGTTTAGCATGTTTTTTGCTAAGACTTTAACATTTACTATCCCACAACATGAAATCATAACAATAGAAGGCAGTGACTTTCAGTAATAAAGTGCCTAGATCCAAATATTTTTCTAACATAGAATGAAAGTTTTCATACATAAAGATCAACTTACTTTTGGTGTAATTTTTTTGCTTTAAAAAGTGTGAAAATTGGTCTCTGCCTTTCATCTTTTAAGAGCAGCTTCTGCTGTGTGGTTTCACATTGTACTGGAAATAGTGGAGACAGATCACACCTGCAAGCACAAAGGGGAAGTGCTGTGTTTACAGAAGAACAAGTAGCACAATCTGTGTCATTATTTTATGAGATGAACTGTTTTTCTGTAGATGCTTGTTATGACTTGGGACAACCAGACATTGCTGCTTCTTAGATCGCAGTGAGCTACATCTCTCTTCCTTTGACCTCTACTTAATTGCTTTCATTGTAACTTGTTCATTGTTTCATTTGCTGACAAATTAGTTACTACCTGTAAAGAAAGCAGCTCTGGCTTGACACTATTTGGAAGTATGATTGAATATTTTCAGTTTCAAAAGTACTTTCTTTAGCAGTTTTGAGTGCTGTAGAATGCAAAATAAGGAAAGACGATGAAAGGACTGGTAGCACCTGAAATACCACTAAATGATTCATAACAGGTTCAGCTTCTATCCCCCTTCTTTTTCTTTGTGATGTCAAAAAGTAATTTGTTTTTGTATCAGGGTGAGGTGACTTAAAAGATGTTTATTTATTTTAATTTTGGTCAGAAGATAAAACCAGCAATTTTCTTGTATTCTTTTTAGTATTCAAACAAGTCTTCTGCTTCAGGAACATGTGCCCAAAGTTAATAATGTGTTTAAGTGCCTTCTAGGATAAGGATGTTAAGCATATGTCTGAGTATGTTCCTGTGTAGTTTCCAAGGGCAAAATATGGCAAGAAATCAACTGGACAGTCCCCATTCTCCCAGTTTGCTTGTTCCTAAGAGTGGGTACTATGTTCATAGGAAATAAATTGACTTGATGTGATCTGAGGTCTCTGAAACCGGGAACACTCACATGTTCACCCCTGGCAGTCTGGAGCAGTTCATGAAGTGCAAATGTCACCTTGCAAGTGTTTATTCTTTCCAGCAATTTTCTTTTGAGCTCTAGGGTAGACTTGAACGGGGCAGTTCGGGTTAAACTTAACTCTTCCTGTTTAAAATTTCATGCTGTTAGCTTCCCATAGCTGTGATGACTTCTGTTGCTCTTGTTGCACAGCATTTGCTTTTCATACATCAGGCTGTGTCCCGGGTGTATGTGGGATGTACATGTATACATATACATACATAGATGTACATGTGTACATGTACGTACATGGATGTACCTTTATGTACATGTGGAGTGGAGAAAGTAGAGAAATGAGAGACCTCTTTTCCAATCTCCTTGGAGACCTGGGAGCAGCTGAGGGGCCTGTGCTCAAAGACTTTATTTTACTATTCCCCAAGTAAATAGGTTCGTGAAGAGACATGGTCAAGCACAGAGGGGGACCATAAATAAATTGCCCCTTTAGAATAGCCACAGGCATTCATATTTCCCAGCTGTAGGAGCTGTAACCAAGAAGCATTCTGATAGTTTTGGACATGAATCTATCCCCAGGATTCACATTTAATAAGCTGAGGTCATCAGTTCTTAAGGATTTCGACTAGAAAAAGCACTGATTTTCAACAAGTGGCAAGGAATAATACTAAAGAATGATTAAAAATTCATTACTTTTTAAAAGTTGATAATTTATTTTCAGAATTTAAAAAGTAATGTGGGATTTACTGAATTTTAAATTCTTTTTTTTTTTTTCTTCTTCCACTAGTGTATAGCATGTCAGAAGCAGTATATAATAAGGCAGAGTTACTGGCAATCAAATAACAGGAGAATCAGTAGGTTGTCCCATATTTGAAAGAGCATTTGAATTGAAGCAACATCACTGATACCGCTGCTTAGTAATAGTATATAGGGGCTTTTACTTACCTGGTTTGACAGGTTGCACAATAGTTCAGAGAAAGCTGAATCTTTTCAGCTGCTTTCTCCTACTTCGTAAAGCCCCCAGAGATAATCCTGCTCCCTTTGTGCTATAGCACCTTCTTTGGACTCTGAGGAAAATGAAGTGAATCATTTTAGATTTAGATATGATTTTCCTACATAGGAGAATACAATGCAGGTTAAAAGAGGGGGTTTTGGCAGGGAGAGAGGTGGAAATGGCGAAGAGAAGAGTGCTGCAGGTTCTGGACTTCAAGATTGCATCAATGCTTAACACATTTCTAATTCTTATGTCAGACTGAAGAGATAGGGAGTTATTTTCAGGATTTTTTTTTTTTTTTTTTAAATCCTACCTATGGAAGAGCCTTCTTCCCCTGGTTCTTTAAGCATACTTAGTCTTTCCAAGTGCAATGAAAATAGCATTTTCTCTGCCTTTTCTAATTTGCAGTGGAAACAGCTTACATTCCCTCCCCCCCAAAAAATACTGTTCATCTCCTAAGCCTTTCTATATTAATCTGAAAAAAAAAGAGAAAAAAGAAAAAAAAAAAAAAAAGCAATGTTTAAATGTAAATGGTGAATAGTTTGAGGTTTACATGTTTGGATATGATTGTCTGGCCAATGATGCTAAACTGTGTTATTTTTCCAGGCTGTGAGACCCTTGAGACAGGGCCAGTGCCTCCCTCAGGGTGTTGTAAATGTCAGTCACACAGAGAGTGTTCAATAAATAAATAATGCTGGTTTTGTTACTGCTCTGTGATGTTTCCCTTGCCAGAGAAATCACTGTGAAGCAGAGATCAAAACCCATATGAAACAAAAAGAAGTACTCTGATTTATCTATGCCGAGGACAGGAAACCATGTGAGACTGCACTTACTGCTGGAAACTGAATACTTGGTCTATTTTAATGTTTTTCAGCAGGCTTCAGAAAAAACAATACTGAAGCTCAAAACAGTTGCAGACTAGGGTAATGCAAGTGCGGATATAATGACCAGGATTAGGAATGAATTCAGTAGGCAAGTTCCCTTCCAAATAATAGACTTGACTTGATTCAAGAAAGTCCCAAACATGTGCCTGACATTTAATCTTGACTTCAAGAGGAGCTAAATGGGTGCTTAAACTGCCTTGAATAGCAACCATCTCTCAAAAACGGGCTTTTTGTGTGACAATGTTCAAAGGGAATGCAGTGGGTTGTCCAGTGGCTCAGTGGATTATGCTTGTCCTGTGAATGTCGAAAACACTATACTTGGTTCTGCACACACTGATGAACCCTGCTCCAGTCTGCTAGCTACAGATTAGAGCGGAAATGTTAACAGTCTCTCCAATCTCTCTGCTACATTTAGCATACTAAAATCCTATGCATCCCTCTAACTTTTCTGCAGAAAGTACTGAAGTATTACACCAATTCTTTATAAATTGTTCCTTATCTGCAAACTATCCACAGTAGTTCTATAACTTCATGCAAGCACTTCTATTTTTCCACATATAGCAGAGAATAAATTCTTCATTAGGAACTGCTTTGAAAGTAAGGAGACACCTTTTTCGTTTAGACTGATAGAAGGCAGGAATTCACTACTGTTACACTGATATAAATTAGCCCAAAATTAGGCCTTCTATCTGATCCGAATCTTGGAGAAACTCTTCCCAGAAAGGACCCTTGGGTTTGGCAAAGCCCACCCTGTGTCTTTTGGCAACTGGTAAGAAAGATTCTGACCCTCACATTGCCAGATCCTTCTGTAACTAAGGAGACAGCTCTCTCTTCAACAAAGATAAATACTGCTGTGCAGCAGCAGTACCTATACGTGATCCTAGCTGGTTCCTTTTATTGCGGAAGTACGTGGAAATGTAGTGTAACGGTGGGAAGCAAAAATTCTCCTGTTCCCCGCATTTCCCACTGAGCAGAAACAGAGCGGCCACTAGGTGATGCTGCTGTACGCGGAATATACCCAGCGCCAGAGAAGGCAAAAAAAGAAGTACTTCAAACCTGGCTGAATCATAGGACTTTTTTGTAGGCATCTAGAGGGGAAAGTTGAGACAGAAATATGCACAAGACTGTTGTGTTGAGTGAAACAGTAACTCACAGTTTGAAGCAATTCGGGAGGACTACTTTAGCACTTTGAAAAAGGCATTGCCTTTTAGTTTGATATAAATTACTAACCCATTCAGTTCTCTGATCTAGAATCTGCTGGGATTTGGGTAACAAAAAGATCTGTGTTGCTGTATGTGGAAGGGTTTAGCCAACTCAATAGTATGACTTAAACATATATTGAATAAAACCTTTCAGGATAAAATGAAATTAAAATTCAGAGATGTAATTAAACAGAAAAATTAGAAATACACCTGGGAATTCAAGTAAGGGGATTTTCTATGTCTAGGCAGAAACTAGATAGCTTTAATGGTGATTCCAGTTCAAAATTAAGGTGTTGGAAAAGGTTTTGCTGGAGGTATGTTGTATGACTTCCAAAACTATGCAGATTAACTGAAAACTCCATTTATGTGTTTATATTCGCTTGTCACTGAAGCAAAACTCCAGCTGCTGTGTAGCTTTATCATCCTCCCCAGTGACTGGGAATGCTGTGAGTGCTTGCGCTGTTCATTTGCCATTAGATAGTATTGTCTTTTCCTGGCTTATGATGATTGCTGCCATAAAATGAAGAATGTGAAAATTAGTAAAACAATGTCAAATTTGTATTGTCCTTTGGCAACATAAAGGTCTATTCATCCACAGGGAGCCCTCTTATCACTAGTGATCTTTTCTCTGTGCCTTTCTTGACATGTTCACTCAACCCTGGGAGTTTTTGTGAAGGCTTTTTTTGTTTTGTTTAGTTTAGTTTTGCTCAGGCCTTTTTGAGGGGTGGGTGAGAGAAGATACTTTTTAGAAGTATTTTGGACATACAAGTTGCTGAAGTTCTCTTACCCCTATTTTATAGAATAATGCTAACGTCTTCATACTTGTGTGTTTATTTTTAGATACCCTATTTCCATATTTAGTAAATGCAGTTCTCAGCCTTGCATAAAAAGAGGCCATTTGGGTATCTAAATACATAGAATTAAAAGTCCAGAATAGTGTATAAATAAGCAGCTTGATTCCCACTCCGACTCAACTGTCTGTGCATTTATGTTCCTTCTTCGCTTCCCTTGCTGTTATACTATATTGTGCAGCTTAAGCAAAGACACTTCTTTAGGGTGACATTTTAGGGGAAATACACTCCCCAGCCACTGCCTCCACACAGCTTCCGTTGCTGCTGCTGTCACTTTTGCAACCAGATCCCACTTGTTGCTGCTGCTGAAGGCAGGCATGGCAGCTACTTCTTGGTGGCTGCAGCAATGGGAAGCAAGGCATGACAAAGTCAGCAGCACAAGAGGTAGGAGTGGGATGTGGAAAGTGAAGGTCTGGGGTCCCAAGGATGGTGAAAATCAGTGTGGAAAGGGGACACATGCACTGTATGATACATTTGATATTTTTTGTGTGGGTCAGCCTTAATCAGGTGTTATGGCACGATTCCAGGTCAGCCTTGCCAATAAACTAAATAATTCTGTGGGACTTTGAAAGGGAGAAGACAGGGAGATGAATATACAAATATACACTGAAAGGTTAAAGTAACTGTTTAAACTTAATTGGGTAAGCTGTAAAACTTGTTCTTGATCAGAAAGCCTATGTTGATAAGCCCTAAGCTTCCAGGAAATGATGTCTTGTAGAATGGGGAGCATAATTAGAAATAGTTTAATTTTTGCAATTTCTATTCTATAGAATATTCAAATATTCTATATTGTGTGAGAAGTACACTTGTGAGTCTTCCAAGCATTCCTATGTGCAATAGAAATATTTCGTTTTTTGCTTTCTTTAAGAAGCTGGTTGGAAGATTGTGCTGTTTTCTTCAGCTGTTCCACTGGCAGAACCCAGCCAGATGGTCTGCCATCAAAATTTTAATCCCAGGTTATGTCAGTTTCTTGTTGCTTTCTGGGGGAAGGAAAGGGGATGATTTTAAGATAACACGTGCACTTTGCAAACAGATGGAAGACTAGGCCCTGTTACAAGCAGCACAAAGTCTACTTTAGGCAAAAGTCATTGATATTACTTTACCATAAAGTGGGTGCAGATGTTATTGGTGAGCAGAGGAACATTGGAAGCCTTTCAAAGGAAACACATGTAAAGAGGGATTTGAAGGAGGAAGCGGCAGGAGCTTTGCACGTGAGAAGTTATGATGAAATGTTTAGACTTGATCCATAAATGACAGGACAACATTCAGAACAGTCTCATCAGGCAAATCATAGGATATTTGATCTGCAAGTGTCAAGCCTGAGAAGTCCCTTGGCTGCTTGTGAGCATTTCACAGTGAATTCTTACAAAAGTTAATCTTAAATGTGTGCCCTACTTTGGAAGGAGGATTAACAGTGCTCCTAGGAGTAATCAAAATGGGAGACATACTCAGATGGACAAGAATCTTGATTAACCAACAGTCACAGAGGGTGAGAAAGAAACTAAAGATAGTGGTTGAGGCTAATGCTGCCTTTTTTGTAGGCAGGCCCACTGTTATATAAAGCTTTTTGTATTAAATTAATTTCAAAGCTAGCACTGGGGAAATGGAAACCCCTTTAATGTGCAGATGATGGTGTTTTCAGTGCTCACCAGAGTAATCAGGAGCTTCTTGGAACTGAGTCTGGACACTTTTCCTTTGCCTGGTAGGAGAATATCAGTGCCACTCTAACCTTTCTAAAAAGTGCATGTTTCCCTAGTGATTAATTTGCAGAAGAAAAATACACAGACTGATTGAACAAATAAAATAAAATGTAAAAGGAAGGAAGGAATTAGAACAGTTAACTCGAGGCTGTGGTCAAATCCATTCTTCCCAGCTCTCCCATTCTCCACTGTTTACTTTAACTGCACCCCACTAGAAAGTTCAGCCCAGCGTATATGAATTTATAGGTGGGTTTCTTCTTTAATACGCAAATATATCTAAACACATTTTCACAGGAAAAGGGGGAATGTGGTCTTACAAATGCTTTTAACATTAATGGAAGCTCTGCTTCTCTGTCTTAATTGCCTTGAGACTTTCCAGACAGGGGTCAGATCCTTGTCTCCTATCAGTTTTCTACTGACCACTCACCCAAGTGAGTTACTGCAGGCTCATGCAAACAGGAGAGCTGCAGAACTGGACCTTTTGGTTTTCTGTGTGTACCCTGCTGTGTTGCCAATTAGTCTTCTTAAAATCAAGCCAGATAAGAGCAGTAAGCTCTGCTAACATAGCCAAGTCGTGTATGGACTTTGGGTGATCCACTCCTTTTAAATCACTGCCAGATTCCTTCAAGTACTCAAAAGCCAAACCCAGAAACTAATCTATCTATGGACAAAGTATTTCTGTTCCTAAAAAAGCCAGACATTTTGAGCTCCATAAGCAGATTTGGGGTGATTTTTGCAGTTATTATTTTAAGGTGATGTCTTCTGAGTAGCTGCTACTTCTCATTGCTGCCAGAGCAGACTAGTAGCTCAGACTGTTGCTGCTGGCACTGTGCCTTGTTGCAGAAATAGTTTATTTGTATAGGTTTGTGATTCTTCATATGTAGAAGACCTAATGCATTTTATTCATTCTTCTTCTGGCTGAAGGTGGCCAGTTTTAATTCTCCTTTTATAGTCTACACGTAGTTGACAGCTACCAATCGCTCTCATGGAATGAGGATGATGGTCTGTAGTAACTCTCTCCTTTATTACCACAAACAGCTCGCTGCATCTGTGCCAGCTTCTTCAGTGCTACTCCACCGTGATCCCACTACCTGTGGGATCTCTTGGTCTCTCCTTCGCTATCTAATTCTATGCACTTGCTTTCTGGCAAGGTCTCTCAATAACATGATGCTGCCGAGTAAAACTAACATCCTTCATGCTAGGGTCTTTTAGAAAGGGTTGAAAGAGGCTTTCCTGTATTGGGAGGCTGGCATCTAAAAAGTGGTAATGTTGGCAGCTTGCTCTTGGATTGACTATTCTGAGGAAACTAGCTTCATCTTGCTCTTCATTTTTATGCTTTTTACAGTTTCATGTGTACAGAGTTTTACTTCTTGGTGGAATAGATGAAGAACTGTTGATTAGACAGAGACTACATTGCGTTTGGTTGAAAATCAAACTTCAAGATTTTCAAAATATTTAGGAAGATGAATAAGCAGCATGTTTCCTTCGTAATTAAACCAGTGGTTGTGCTGCTGGAGCACAGAATGTGTGTAATTTGGGCCATTCATTGCGTTCTCAAATATGACCTTTTGAGCCAGCTTTAGGTACTTCTGAAAAAAATCTTGGCCAACCGTCAACAGTATAATCAACAAGCAGAGAAATTAGTTTTAAGTAGACCACCCTGAAATAGTTCTGCTTTTGCTAGCAGTTTATACCACCCCCCCCAGATCTCTCCCTTGAGTGGAATATCCTGTTGGATTTATTGTGGCTTCACCACAAATATGGTAGCAAAGTCCCCTCTAAATTTTCTCATGAGCAAGGATTCAGCTGTGAATAAAAAAATAAGGTGTTACAGACAGCACACAGCTTGTTTATAACCTTTTTCTTGAAAGTAGAGATCTTCTGCCATCTTTGAGCCTTACTTCTTGGATTTTCAATCCTGCAAAACAGGCAAAGCACTGCTAGACAAAGCTATTCATAACGAATATTTATTTTGTTCCTGCACAGAGAAGTGGAAAGGCAGTGTATCTCAATTGCAGTGGAAAGAAAAATATGCTTTTAGAGGATATTTAGACTTCTTTGTTACAGCTGGAAGCTGCTCGCCCTCTTTTATGAAAGACAAGGGAGTGCTGAATTCACCTAGCAAACCCACGGGGTGGCTTTTAGCACAGATATTTCTGATGCTTTAGAAGAGGGGCACTCCAATGGGGCATTCTGGCGTGGGTGAGGATTTTAAGCAGTCTGCCCAGACCTCACTGAGCGACATGTGGGAAATTTGTATTCATTGCCAGACCCTATAGGTCTCCCAGGGGGCAGCTGCAGTTCACTGCCTCAGCCCCCAGCTGTGGAGGTGACGTGTGCTTCTTTTCCAGGAACCAAACCTCAGTAAAACTAACCAGCTGGCCTTGGGCTCCTCTGTTTTGGGACTCTTCATGTGGGTCAGTGTTGGGAATGTACCAATAGTAGTTTCCCAGGGGCCATGAAGAGTTTTACCATTTTGTTAAATGGTGCTAGGTTTTTTAGATTAAATCCTGAAATACAAACATAACTCTGCCTTCCACCAGGTTTAAACCAGTGGTGTACTATTTGCTTTTTGATGAGTATCATGCAGAGGCATTAGCATTAAGTGTTGGGGGGGATTATGTGGTCTTTCTTTTATTGCTGGATGGGAAGTCTTAAAGGGATCCTGCGATGGAAAGGTTGAGAGTCATATGGCTGACGTTTGGTGCTGACACTGAAGTCCTAACTAATGAGAATAAGCAGGTGTACAAAGAAACCTATAACAAGCCCCGTGATATTGGAGTTTAGCACCAGCATGGTGCATATTCATACATTATACTCCATGAGACTCTAGTGCTGACATAACCATTCAAAGCCAGGAAAAAAAAAATCACAAGTAGGATGTGAGGAATTGGTTTCAATACTGATAGAAATTGCACCTCAGGTACAAAATGCTTAAAAAATAGATGTGTGTGGGAAAGCAGTGTTATTTGCACTAAATATTTTTACAGTAATGCATATGAAAAATACTAGCTTTGTGCTGTAAAGATAGGTGAGTTTAACAAGAAAATCAAGTAAGATGATACTGCCTTCAAAGAAGTTAGCCTTCCAGACCCACGTACCACTTCGTTAGTTGCTTTTTACATTTCTTCTAGTTTCTGATTAAATGAGAATCCATTTTGGTGTCTTTTGCATTTGCAGATGTCAAATCTGATTTTACTTCATTATTTGCATCTTTGTTTTTCTACTGATTTACACCTCAGTTATGAGTAGCAAACCTTTTTTCACTGTTTATTTCAGTTCAGATATTATACTGCATGTTCCACATTCCTACTACTCTTGCTGCTACACATGCAGAAAACAGACAACAACTTTTGTGAGAATGCACATCCCAGTGTAGAACATATTTTAATGTGATTCAGGTGCATATGCCCATGAGACAAGGAAGGGAAAGTATTCTAAAGGGTGACCTTTTTTGCTGGCTTGGTAAATTGGTGGTGATCTCTCACTTTATTAAATTGTCAGCTGGTGTTTGAGAGAAGCTCATCATTCCAGAGGTTATGGGAGAATAAAAGGAAGCTGTATTGTCTTTTAATGAAGAGCAGTACAAGCAGCAAGGTGAACTATCAAGGCACAAACTCATGTCAAGGCAACAGTCATGTTGGGCTGAAGAATTATTTTGAATTCACAGCTACAGCTTATTGGAAAACCTTGACCAAAGACTGACAATATCAAAAGGATCCTGATTTAAATGTGTCTAGAGAAGAATATTCATAGTACTGGCCACTGTTGGGCTCAAGAACACATTATTAGTAGGTTATTGATTAATTTTCTGGTACAAGCAGTTGCTCTCTTTGAGGCATTTGTGTTCATATTCCATCTAGGACCCCAATTCCCTTTAAAGAAGGGTTATTGTCTGCACAGTTTTAAATTTAAGGATGAGCAAAATACATTGAAATTGAGTTGCCTATTTCTTATATTCATGGAGCTGGGCTCACTTAGGGCAGGTCTAAGTTTGTTTTGTGGAGCTGGAAAAGAGATGGGTTTAGAGGTCACTGCGTTTTGCTTCATTTCTTTGTAAGAGACGACTTACCATCTTTGGATATGAATTTGGCTGGAATAAATTTAATTCCTATCAAATTTAATTTAGGTTTCATTTTGTTAGCTCATTCTTGCATTGAGAGTAAATCAGAGAAACACATTAACCAGTATTAATTTTCTGTTTCTTAACACTTTAGGTAGCTGTAACACAACAGTAAGACAATGACTGGTTATTTCTCTGAACTTTCTTGAAATCCCAGGGCTGCACTGTAATCTTCTCAAGGTTTAACATGCATTTACTACTAGCATAAGTTCTAGCCACAAAGCATATGATTAAGAAGTGCTGAAAGAAATGTTGATATTTAATTTCCTTTACATTAGCAGTGGCATTTCAAAAAGAAATAAAACTTCAGAGTTCAGAAACTGAACAAGAAAAAGGGAGACTTGGGGGAAAGCTTCAGTTTTCTATCATGCATTTGAGTTTACTTAAGGAAATGTGATTTACTTACGCATGTGAGGCAGGGAGGCAGCTGTACTTCCTCTCTGCAGGATCCTGGAGTAATTGTGCCCAGTTCCTGGCTATGTCATTGCCAGACAAGTTAGTGGCAAACTCATTGCTTTGCTTTTCTCTGAATTCTCTCCAATTGTGGTCTGAAGCAAGCTTGGCTAAGCAATAGGCAATATGATATCCACATACGTTAGCCAAAGCAGTAAAAGCTGATAGGAATGAATTAATACAGCTTGAGTGAATAATGTAGGCAAAATTGAGGGCTCTGGTTTGTGATCCCTGTCAGAATTGGTAGTGTCACCTAAATCCTGGCTGCTCCAGCTGGCTGTTCTGCCCTTTTTAAGGTTACTGCTCCTGTAGCAGAAGTGATTGAGCAGGAGATGTGTCGGCTCTTCAGCAGCAGCACACTGCTCTGTACTTTCACATAAACTAAAACCAGTGGTGCTTTAAGTTAATATATTGGGTTGTGCACTGTGGTGTCAGTAGAGCTGACTTGTTACCTGCTATGCCATCTCTGCCATCGGGGCAGAAACTTTTAAGAGAGACATGGAGGATCTCAGGGGCAGTAAGCCTTTTGGATGGCATTGCTATGCATGCTGGGAATTGTGTACCATATTACTAAACTGGGAAAATGTAAACTGGTACAAAAAGGAGCAGTAATAATTGCATGAATTCCTGATAGTTGTGTTTTAGAATATTATAGCAGTCTTACGTTTTCACTAGGCTCCCTGTTATCTTCATGAGTTTTGAACTATAGTTTAGCAGGTCACAATCCTACAGTGGAATTCCACCTGAATTTTCATTTCCAAAGGCAATTAGCTATTAATTTATAACATCATTTGCCATTTGCCTGACTTCATCATGAGTGTTCATAGCATTTTGCAAGGAAACCAAAAGCAGGTCCTAGCCCTGAAGGGCTTGTAATCCAACAGTCAGACCATGACACAGAATTAAATCAAGGGAAGGATGGAAGTATTTCCAACAGCACAGTACACAGCTTGCCACAACCACATTACCTGAGAGAGAAATTCTGTGGCTGCAGAGAAGCTCAGGCGAGCTCTGGAGGGAATGAGTTGGCCCTTCTACACTACAGACATTCAGCAATGGATTAAGCATTTTAAGAAATCCATCTGATTACACATTGTATGAGAGCTGCAAGAAAAAGAGAGGGACCTAGAGCCAGAGCAGAGACAAAAGACATCCAAAAATATGGCTTGCATTTCTTGTACCCAGGTTTTGCAAAGGTTTAGGGATCCTGGAAGTTGAAGACTTTCTTCCGTAACAGAATAAGTACATTTCTTCCTTTCAGCCTCAGTGTCTAGGACAGAAAGTACCTCCTTGAAATCCTTCCCATGAGAGTGAGCCTATGGTTGGTAGCAGAGGAAGGATGAAACTCACAACTGTATATAATCATAATGCTCTGAACTACTGTCTAAGTGTGGAATTTATTTTATATTCCTTTGAGGTGTAGAGAGCTTTAGCAGTACCCTTTTCTGCCTTTGAAATTGAGCAAAACTAAACTAAATGCAGAATAAGTGAGATCAAGTCCAACATACAGACCAAATGGGGTTAGTGTGGGAAAGCTAAATATAGACAGTGTCTAACCAGAGTTGGAAGGCCAGGAATGGAGCAGCATGGCACACAAGATACAGAAAGATACTCAATTAACCCTAACTCAAGTTCAAAGTTTCATTCTGTGTTGCTTTGCTGGCTAAGAGTGTGCGTCAAAGTACCCATGATATTTTGGTTAGGGCATTGCGATCTGTTGAGATTTTCACATCCTACGTCTAAAAACTATTTTTAGATTTCAGCTCTTAAAAAAAAAAGGCAAGCTAAGCCAATTTTCTAAGAAAGTCTAAGAATAATACTCATTGCTGGGCTGACAACCTTAATGGCCAGTTACAGATGAGCTACAAACCCCGGAAAATGAAGCTTATAATGGAAACTGCAATTCAACCATGTAACGATAGCATTGCCGATGGGATATGGTCACACAGAACCATTCCTTGCCTGAGTGAACTGGCTGCCTCGGAGTTCTGAGGAATCCACCCGCTCTGTACCCATCTTTTCTGAGCTGGAAGGAAATCGGCAGACATCCCTTTAGATGCTAAGCATCGGAAAAGCTAGCATATTAAGTAGTAGCATGGCTAATTTCAGGCCTGGGAGTAAGAGAAGGACATTTGGGATAGACTGTAAATAGTTGGCAAACTGTAGAATAGGCCACTGGGAGAGAGGGGAAAGGAAAGAGTAAAGAATCAGCACTTCAGTGGCTTAAACCATGCCATAAATAAGGGACAGATGTTTCCTATTGGAGCATCCACTTATAAAACAGCTTCATCCCTGCAAAGCAGCACACTGCAGCTTCTATATATAACTGCAGTGTAACAGAACATAGCTGAGTGTTTATGAAAGGTTGTTTATTTCTAAAACACTAAGGGTAAAATCAGATAGTCAAGATCAGGAGGGGTGTCTTTTGATAATTGCCCAATATTTCCATGTATAGAAGCCCACTTTTTCATCTGTTTTCACTGAAGATGCAGTCACATTCCTGCAGCCAGTGCTGATTGCCAGTCCTGAATGCTACTTTTTGCATTTATGCAAGACATGAAAGCATCCAGAAGGTTGAGATTTAGGCCATCCAAGGCCAGATAACTGAGGGCTAATGTACTCTCCATATCCTTAATTCTGTTTCCATGCACAAGTGCATTATGGTGTTTCATTACCAGATCATGTAACAGCGTGATGTGACAATGTGACTTACTATTTTGCAAAACAGGAAATGTTGAAAAACCTTTCTGTGTTATTCACATCAGCAGCTTTCAATAATAAAAGTGACATGCTCTCCGTGATGGAATGAGTATGGATGCATTAGTATTCTTCATAGAGCATCACTCTTGTCATTATGGTAATGACAGACTTTGCATGCTTAACCTATCACTCATAAAAGAGTATATTTGTTTCTATAGAACCAGATTGTTCTCCCCCGACATGCACTCAAGTAAGTGAGACAATTCCAGGATTAAGGGTCTCAGCAATGTCAGTAGGATTAAAGCAAACATTTTTTCAGAAGTGACTGGGATTTGTTAAAAGCCTCTTTCTTTAAAGTGCAATTTTTGATGCATTCCAGCAAACATGGTTTTTACTAGGTTCATCATATGCTGCAGTGCCTTAGCTACAAAATCTGGATCCAGATTCATAGCTAGATGAAAGTCTTGGGCATTTCTGCCCTTCACAGAGACAAAAAGTTGTGGTTTGTGACAGCCAGACACACTAAGAGCAGGACTTAGTACCAGATTAGGAGTCCCTTTCCAGATGTGATCTCAGGTGCATCATTTGACTTGTATTTCAGTTTCATCATTTCCAACAAAGAGGTAAATAAACTGTTGTATCTGGGAAAGGGAATCATACCTATAAGACACATAAAACATGTAAGAATGCATATATTCAAAGAGTTATTTAATAATATAAAATAGTTCTGGGAGACCTCAAAGAAAAAAAGTTTTTCCTTGAGGATACCCTCCCAATCTTATTAAAAAGTACAGACCTATTTGTTTCACAAGCATCCTTGTTCAATCCATGTTAACAATCTCTGTACATGAGGTTGCACAGGCAGCCTAGCCCAAGTACAGCATCAGCATTTGGAAATGCTTTCCCTGACTGTAGTTGGCTTGAAGTGCCCCTTGTTGAAAAAGTGCTCCTGTGTAAGCAGCAGGAGCAGGCAGGATGGTGCTCACCAGGGTGTGAATTTGCAGTACATTAGCTGCTCTACATTAACTCCTGTAGCAAATGTGCTTACAAAAGCACTCTTAGTACAGATTAAGGCTATCCACATAGTAGATACTCTGCTAGCACAGAGTACTTAGGGTGTATAAATTCACACCTTAACTTAGTGCTAAATTTCCCCTGTAGACAAACCCACCATCTATACACCTACTTAGATTCTGCGGCTCCTAATGCTGCTTTTCCACAGTTGCCAAATTTCTGAATATGCTCATGGATGCATATTCCTTTTTGCCACTGAGAGTAATTTGTTACATACTGCCTACTGGGCAAACCTTTAGTTCTTGCAATGGCTCTCACATGTGGTACCAATGGCCTCTATGCTCTCAGCATGAGGTTTTGCTGCTGGAAAATCTAGATGCTATAGGCTGACACCTCAATTTAACACTTGCTGCCATATTTCCAACTGCAGCTGGTATTCACTCTATGGGGGTTCTCCTCCATCCTCCACAACCAACTTCATCTTCCTCTGCCTCCTCTGCACCTCTTTGTAGCTGACTTGGATTAGAGTTGTGTGAGAAAAGCAAAGTCTTAATGCAACCTAAGCATGAACTCACTGACTTACCCCTATTCAGAGAGCAGCATGCTCAGAGACCATGTGGAACCATGCCTGAGCAGAGCTGTTACCATTTAATTACTTGTTTTACAATAAGCTCAACACTTCTAAATTGTTTGGATACCTTTAGCTATGTATAAAGCTATCCACCGTAGCCTGGCAATGCTATAAACTTCCCTTTAGCACCTGCTCTGCCTCACTGCTTGCTTTTATGCTGCTTAGGCTTGTTGCCTGTTGGTTGGATGGTAAGCTGTTCAGGACAGCATTGATGCCTTTTATATTTCATCAAGGACTAGGAGAATGGGGGGTCCCTATCCTGTTACACGGGGCACAGCCACAGTGCAAGTGATGGTGATCATGATTACAGCTGACAAGTGAAATAAATGGTGCTCTGCAAACCTCTTCCACTTCAACTGCATTAACGTGAAGGGCAGAGAATACAGCCATGATCCCAATGTTGAAAGCTGGGATCAAACCAGTAGTGTTACAGTCGTACTTTCCCTCCCCTTTTCATGACCAGATTACACACCTTATTAAGAATATTTTCCTGCATGCTTTGTGTTATGCCTTTGCCCTTAACAGTGAAGGAATGCAAGAGCAAGCCTATCTTCTCTACGCTTTCTCTCTTTCCCTCTTGCTAAAGTATGTGGGACTTGATGTCTAATCCATACATTTTCTAGGGCAAGCTACTCAAAGAGAATACACCATTATTAGTAGAGGACATCACCGAGATGCTTGAACAATGCCCCATTGTGAGAATGGAGAGAGGTTGTTGATGGTTCAGCTCCAGGCCTTGAATTCCCTCTGCTAACCCCACGTCTGACCCACGTGAACCCTTTCTCCTTGTCTGTTACTTCTCTCTTTTCCTGAAGAGTCTTTGTTGCCATTCTGTTAATAAGGGTCCTGGGTGTACTCATTTGCATGGCGATTTGCATTGACAGCTCACAGATAATCCATCTTGAGGATGTTGCTTGAGTTCTAGAAATATACAGAAAGGGTCCAGAGACTTTAAATGTTGTCTTCAAGGATGTGTTTTGCAGTCAAGAAAGAAGACCATTTGCTCTCAGCTTCTGCATTGTACCTCTTTCAAACACAGTGTTATTAATGCAGTAAGTGGGAAATTCTTTTCAAAATCCTATCTGAAAGCTTGATGAGGTGTATGCCCACTTCCCTGTAGCTCAGGTAGGATGCTAACTTTTTATCACAAGGCCATCATAAATAATGGATTTTAGGCGAAGTTGGAACCATTGCTAGGAAATCTTGCTGCTCCATAAGCACAGATGGAAAGCTCTTTAGGATGGACACCTTGTACTGATTTCCTTTGCAAATGCAGATTTTGGCTTCCTACCCAGAGCTTTGAAGAAAATGCTCTAATAAAATCTCTCCTCTCCTCCCCAAGAGATTTTTTTCCCTCTCAGAGCTCGCAGTGTCTCAATGCATGTGAGTTTAGCCAGGGTGCTTAGCAGAGCAGGTATTTTGAAGAGAGTTCACCTAATTCTCACTTTTGACCCTGTAGGCCTGCACTCAGGCATTAAAATTACAAGCTGCCTTAGTCAAACATAGCTCTTAAATATCCAAGTGAAAACTGTGTGTGTGATGATGATTCCTAGTTTCTGGTTAGGTCAAAGTAGGTAAGATTTATGATGGTCTTAACTTTTAATTTCCATGTTCCAAGTAAACACTTGTTACTAGATTTGTAAATGATTTGACAAATAATTATGTTTCTGAGCTTCACCGACCTTGAGTTCCTTGATAATCCTGGCTTTTTCTTTTTTTTTTTTTTTTAAAAAGTAGATTAACTACTTCCAATGTGATTGTTTGGATTTATTGATTTGACAGGTTAATATTGACCTCTTGTCTTGGTCAATATTTGCCCAGGAGGATATTAAATCTTAGTGTCTGTTACAAAAGTCAGTACATATATTGTAACTAGAACAGAAGAAAATTGTAATGCTAGAAGTTTTATTAACCAATACTGAAGGTTTGGTGGAACTAATTATTTTCAAGTTAGATTCAAATTAATCAAACCACTGGGCTGTTTTTTAAGAGTGGTCAAGCATCTTGACCTGCAATTTGGAGATGCTTAGTCTCAATTTATGCAAGTTTAATAACGGAAAGTGGGGGTGAGGGAACAGCCAAGATGTTTGATTTACAGTTAAATAAAACATTTTGTTTAACCTGAGATTAATATATTTGTTTTCATATGGAAGAAAAGCCTACTGAAGGAACAAACAGAAAACCACAGTCCTTTTCCTCTCACTTCAGCCAACAAATAGAAAAAGCAATGCTTCAAGCAGTGCTTGTTGTTGCATTCATTATAAGTGCTTTCACTAGATATATCAGGAAATTTCTCTGCATTATGGAAGTCTAATTTAGATTTTATGAAAACAGGGGAAAAAAAGACAGACAAACATTTATCTCCAGGGAGGAAACAACTGATTCAGCTGCAGCCAGCTGTTTCTATACATTTACCAGAGTACATTCCTCCAGGGCTCCCACACTGCTGACCTATAAAGGTGAGAGCTAGGAGCTTCCCGACGTGTTATCTTTCCAGGCTAGATGCAAGGCTGTTAACAACATGAAAAAGGGAAATAGTTCCACTTGTTCTTATTGCTGGGGGAGTCATTTTCCTCCTTCTAACAGGTTTCTCACAGCTCTGCCACAATAAAAAAGGAGAAGACACTGATCTCCATCACACATTCTTCCCATTTCTCTGGGCATAGGTATTTAACAAAAGGGAATGTTCTTCTAAAGTTTTGCCTAACTTGTCTCTGAATCACTGTGGGACAGCTCATGCCATTTCACAGCTGTTGTCATGTTTACATAGCATGGTTTAAGTCGACATTCCCATCATGGGACATATGGAGCATTGATGTTACATATTGCATTCTAGAATAAGGCTAGTTAAATCCCGCTTTTATGGCTTGAGTTTTTAAGTCCCAGTGAGACTTTGCTGCAGGAGACTGACAGGAGGGACAGGTGTGTTGTGGCTTCAGCCTGGTGACAAGTTTTCACATTCAGTTGCATTCTTCCAGCAGCAAAGGGCCAAGCAGCTGGCAGCCTCTCAGCCTCCCTGCCTCTGTGGGAATGCCTGTGGCAGGGAGAAGAATGTGCTGTGTCCTGCACCCCATCACGCAGCCGCATTGCAACACAGGCACGGCTGCCACTCCTGCTCATCAGGTGAGGCCTCCTTTGAACACAGTCTCAGCCACCCTGAGTTACCCTGAATATGGTCCTGAGGTCCTTGCCCTGAGAGATGGTGAGTGCTTCTGGCAGTGAACAGATCTCATAACCAAAGAGCAAGGCTTGCTGAATTCAGGTCTCTTTTTGTGAACAGAAAAATTTTCCTGTTTTTAAATTGGGTGGAAACTAGGCATAGCTCATCACGTTCTCTTGCTTGCTTAAACCCAAATTTTAACAGCAGTAAATTGCACCAGGTTTTGCAGGAAACAGTTTTAAAAGGGTCTTTCTGAAGCCCATTCAGCCTGTGAGCAAGGTGACTTCATTAATGGAGCACTTCTAGATGCAGACACCCTTTGTGTGCCTATTTTATGAGGAACAGTTACATAACAAAACTGAGAAAGCCAAGTAAGAAAAGACTGGGCTTCTTTTGGCTGCATTGCGGCTAAGGGCACTGACATGAAGCAAAGGGATAAATTACCCTTTGTCCTGCATGGATGTGTTAGGAAGGAAAGTACACCCTCCCCATTCCTTTTCTCTCCCTCCTGTCACATCTCTCACGATCTTCAGAAATGCTTCTTTGTAGCTCAAGGGGAGGAGTTGGCACTGCTGGCCAGGACTAGACATTTCTGTAGAAGCATAAAGTGGGGGTCAACAGGCTGGGCATAGATACTGGCTACACTGGCAGATTTGGCATAGTGAGGGCTGCACGCACTGCACTTCCACCAGCTTTCACCTGGGCAGTGTCCCTTCCTTCTCTTGTGAATTATTTGTGGTACTATGCTAGTGAACAGGATGAAGTGCTGCATCAAATTCCTATCCTAACTTTTCAGGCTACAAACCCAGCCACAGGAAAAATAGCTAAGAAAAAGCAGAAACCAGTCACCTTTTTTTGGCTGTAAAAGAGGAATGGTGTGAGAATCCAGGGTGAAGTCCCAACCCCCCACCCTCTCACATGTTCTATATAGCCAGCAGGCAAGCGCTCTTCAGAGTCTTTTCTTGCAAGATGTGTTATAGGTATTTCTGCACACAAGCTATTTCCTCTTTTTTTTTTCTTTCCCTTTGAAGGTCACTGTGAGGGTGAGCTGCATCATTGCACAACTCAGCAAAGGCAGGTGCTACAATTACCTAGTCTAAAAAATCATGCAAGAGCATTTGCTCTTTTACAAGGAGAGCAAGCATCTGGGATCTTTCCTTTTTTCACAGTAATCTCATTTGCTGTGAAATGAATGAATTCAGTTCCTTGAATTTCCCTTGAAGACTATCTCTAAGTACCAGCCATCTGATCTGCAGCAATCTGGAGGGAGGGGGATATATAAATCTCCTTTGGTTATGGCCACCTTCCTCTCACCCTCTGCCAAAATCATATTGTCTCCCTCCAAATAGCAGCAGCTGCGACTGATGCATCCATCCAGTGGAAGTGAGGACAACGTGGGTCTGAAGCTGCAATGTTGCTTGGTAACCACATGCAGAGAGCACCTAATAGCCAGGCTCTGGAGCCCACAGGGTCGCATCTCAGACAAATGGGTGCCTTGCAGTTGGCCTGAGGATCAGCAGTGCTCAGCGTGGACCCCTCCTGCGCAGCAACCGCAGCATTATGCACTGGGCTGTCTGGTCATAGCATTTGAGAAGTTTGTCTCTTTATCTCATCTCTGCAATTGACGTTGTGCACTTCACTGGTATCTTTGGAGCACTCCAAGTCTGTAACCACAATACAAACCTATTCCGAAAAAATGAACAAGGACCTGACCCTGCATCCTCCACACCATGGCAGAAGGACTCAATGGCACAAAACCTTATTTATTTGTGAAAGCATTCCTATTTGGATATATTTATCATATAACTTTTTATGATATTCTGGGACTCTGTCAAGTGGTATACTTAAAATGTATTTTGGGATTCTGACATATTTGGAGCTGGGTCAGATGTGGAGCTTGGCTCCAGATCAGAATCTCACTCACGTTAAGTCTAGTTGTGGAATGAAATCCTAGACTAGGGTTTTTATTCAAATTAAACAATACTAGAATCCCACAAGCTGCTCTTGTATGAGCTCAGCTATATTTGGTGGCTACCTGAGCAGCTGAGGCTTTAAAAGTCAGTAACACTTGCTTGGCTTTTACCAGCATCATGAGAAGTCTTGTTAGAAAGGAAAAAATAAAATAAGGCTTTTTTGGAAACCTAACCGGAATATGGGCTTTTCCCTAGGAAAAAAAAAAAAAAAAAAAAAATTAGTTTGGCCACAGCTTTGGGTTCATATCAGAGAATTAAATGAATTTTTCTTTCTGAGACTTTCCTTTCTCTGTATTTTCTTAGTAGTGAATGAGCCAATAACTTAATGAAGGGAAGAAGAAATATGACCAAAGCAGCATAGCCATGAAGTATCAGGTATCTGATGGTGTTGAACACTGATATCAGATTTGTCATTGTACACATTACTGGCACATTACTTTAAACTCAGAAACAAAATCCAAACCAGAGTCAGAATGTAGCAGAACATTTATTTTGGCACATTAAACATGGAGGCACATATTTAGAACAGCTTGCGGAAGAAGAGTCACACCTTTAAAAACAAAACGAAGCCTGTGTTTGCACCTCACATGTGAAAACTGGACCTAAAAATAACATAATGGTTTCACTGTGTTAAGCATACTACAGCACATGAGCCATCAGGAACTTCTTCAGTTCCTGGGACCTCCAACCCACTTAATACTTGCTCCTTGCCATGATCCCTGCCTTGTCATTTTCGCCTTGCATAAATATATACTGTCCTGTTTTAGACTCACTAAGGGGTGCACAGAGGCCATAGCCTCTTGCCAAGCAAATTGGGGGTGCTCCTGACCCAGCTCCAATGCTGCACAGGCTTCAGGGGATTCATCTGCAACCACATCATCCTGTTTTGTTCTAGCAGGGAAACATCAGGCCTCATGCACCCAGACTGCCAACCTGAACATGGTAATAGGGCATAATCAGACAATTCACTTGAAAAGCATGCTCCTGGTCTGAGCTAGAGCATTAATGGATGTCTGGGCTGATGCGGCAGCAGCTGCTAAGCAGCTCTTATTGTTGCTGTAGTCAGGGGCATTGCCTGAAGGTGCCCCTCTTCCTTTCTGCCTCTCAGCTGGTGATCTGGTAACACAGAAAAACCTTAATTTACTCATGTCTTCCCTCTGTATGCTGTACTTTCAGTGCCACTGTACATACTGGTGGTGTGTTAGTGAAGCTCTGTGCATGGTTATGAAGCACAGCAGGCAGTATAGAAATGCTCCGTGCTATTTTTGACAATTACACCATTTGATTTCATAGTGCACTGACTAAATTCTCTCCTGGATCCTGTAGATAATCCCACCATATTCCAGCCTGATAAATGAGGAGGAGTTGTCTTGTTTCCTTTCCCCTGATGCTGTTCCCCTGGGAGTGTTGCTGCCTGTGCAGATGCACGGAAAAAATGGTCCACGTGCTCTCCCCCTAGTGCGGCTGTGAGAGGCCTTGTGCCTGCTGGATTACGGGGGGAGTCTTTCCCCATGCTGAGCTCCTCACGCCAGCCAGCAGGTCAGCCGTGACATGGCTCTGCATAACTTTCAGACAAACCCAATCTCTGCCTCCTGATGTGCAAGAGGAGCCTGCCTGTCTCAGTAAATGTGTTCGAGGTATCTGCACCAGTGAGAATGAACCAGAAGGTAAATCGCACATTCCACCAATGAAAAGAGCTCAAGAAGCATGAATCTGTCAGGTCTTCATAAAAAAGTCATGAGACTGGCTGTGAATCTTCAAAGTGCACAAAATCAATTTGTTTTCAAGTTCAGTTATGGCCTGAGCCTTTGGTATTCACATTTTCAAACTCTTCTGAGATCTGCAGGGCAAGGATTTATATCTCTTTCTTTTCTCTGCTTAAACAGGTTCTCACATAATCCTGATCCTTGACACTGGACTGCAAAGGAGTGGTCCCTTCCTGCCACCCCGCTTCAGGCAGCTTGCCCTGTGCAGGAGCTGCCACCCATGATGCTGCCTTGCAGAGAAGAGCCAGGGGAACACGTTTCATTCTGAGATATCCCCAGATCTCTGGCTATACAGCCCTGCTCAACAGCAGGAGAAAACAACGGTGAAGAAAGTAAAGCCCAAGGAATAAGACTGTGACATTGATGACTAGGGTAATTTTGACTTCAGGAGGAATAGCAGAGGCCAGGGACTAGCCAGCATACAGGCATGTGGTGATGGCTCAGAAAGATGCTTCCACCATCAGTTTTCTGTGGGCTTCCAGTGTGTGAGCTGCTGGAATGCATGGGTGCTGCTGTGCCCTGTTTGTTGCAGAGGAGCTGCCTCAGGCACAGCAACCAGCCAGGGGTAGCCCTGCAGCAAACAGCTGTGTCGGTTTCAAAGCGAACACAAGCCAAAGCTCTTACTTTGTGGTGCTCACAAGGCTACTGTTTGCAAGAGTGGGGGGAAAGAGTAAAAAGCAAACAGTAATGTGGTAATTCCCCTTAATACAGGAACTATTAAGAGACTGGAGTCTCTGTGTGTAGCTCACACAGCCCCTTTATTAAGCTCACCTTTTAAGAGCTACCTTGCATGATAGGGTCCTTGTTCTCTCTCACCCTCTCCCACTGTAAATTTTCCAGATGGAATGATACTTTCTTTAAGCATTCCTTCATTACAATATCAGCTACCTCTCTCACCTGGGAAATAAAGGTTAATTGGCGCTGTGCAATTCCAGATTCATATTACAGGCACTTGAGATAGGCAGTATTAACTAACAATCATTGCAAAAATGGTAATGACTAAGCTAGAGGCACCTTGAAATCCCCACCCAAAGCTAAAAATTGTGGCCAGCCAACTGTATACTGAAATCATACAGACATCTTTGGAGGCTATTTACAGGCAATTAGAGCAGAACTCACATATGATAAATTGCAACATCCTCAAAATCTCAAGTGTAAAGTACCTTAATTCTAAGTTATGGCTAATATATCCCCAGATCATTTTTTAAAAACTAAATTGCATGCAAGTGACCTTCTATCCTCCTCCGTCTTGATATTCTGTTTCACTCTGTGAGCAATTAGTACTACTGAAAAGACATCTTTAGCTCAGAACAGACTTCCAACTCATTTAACATTTCATTGTTGGATGATGGAAAAACAATTGAATCAGAGACTGGAGCTAAATGGTTCATCTGAGTACAGAAATGCTGTTTATTATTTCAAACGTGTAGCAGTGGCACTTGCTATCTCAGGCCATCATTTCAAGAAGGAAACAGCACACAAAGCTGGGTACTAACTCCCAGTTCTGTCCGCCACACTGATTGCCACAAGTCAGTGTCACTGCCTATAGACTGAGACTGAACTTCATTGTGAAAATCCTTCCAAACTGGACCCACATTAAGCCATCTACTCCAACAGGGCTGCCCAGCCTCACAAGCCACAGCACTTCTTGGCCAGTGTTAAAGTTGTAACTTGTGAAGTACTTAAGGATGAAAGACACTATAAAAAAAAGTTTAGTATTTTTAGAGCTCAGAGAAGGCTAATAAATAAATTAATCTTTATGTCAGTCTTTGAACATTGTATGGCTTCAGGCAAGTACATGCTCCTTTTCAAGGCAAAATAGAGAAGAAGTAGTTTTGGTCTCTGAATGGAAATGGGTTTAGAGGGAAAGTAAACTGCATCTCTTATATGGAAGTGAAAAAGAAAATGATGCAAAGGGCCATGTGTCTTGCTTCCTTGGAGTCCTCAACAGGGGAAGGGAGGGAGTCTTGTCAGGAGGGCAAGATGTGGTCTATGCTTGTATAGACAGGGAAAGAAGAAAATAGCTTCAAGAGGTGAGAAATGCCAAAGAAATAAAATTGGTATGGTAAAAGAGGTGTTTAAGAGGCTTATTCTCCCTCAATGTATTCCCTGAATTCCTATTTAATATTAATGGGACTTGAATACACAGCTCATGGGGAAAGAAGAGTGCCCTTTGTGGGCTTAAGTAGGATCCTACAAAATTCAGAGCAGCACAAGAGGTAGCCAAAAGAAGTTGCTTAAGTTCTAAAAAAAATGCAGAGTACAGATGCACAGAACGAGCCACTGAGAAAACAAAGTGAGACCAATAAAACCAAGGAAGTAGAGGTAGCTGATGTGAGAGCCATACCCTAAATTCAGGTAGCTTCCTTGCCTCTAGTAGATCTCATTGACATATAGTAATGACATTAGATATAAAGAGTTACTGCTCACTCCAGCTAGCGGATAACTGCAAAGATATGTACATTTTCAGCAGCATAGTGTTCCTTTTCCTTTTTGCTGTGCCACGTGATAAATCCTATGATGAAATACAAATCCTTGCATGATTTTTTATGTAGCAACAAACAAAATAACTCAAGAGACAGCATTGCAAACATTTGTACTAAGCTACAGTTCTGCTGGACGCATTTAGGAAGATGTAGCAGGTCATAGCAGGTCAGTTTTCAATGGATGCTTGGCAGTAGAGCTCTGCAAAAACCTACAGTGCTAGGACTGGGATGGCAGTGCAGCCACAGCTGGAAAGGGGATAAACCCTGCTGGCAAGAATGATGCTGTCTCTGGACTAAGGCAAAGATGAGACAGACCTTTAACTGGGGGGGATCACAGGAGCCACAGGAAGAAACAGTGAAGGTGGGATGTAAACAGAGGGTGATTAATTTTGATGGGTCCCATCTCCTGACTGCAATAAATCAAGACATGTCAGCCTCAAATCTAGAAGAAGCGACATTCTAGCAGATACCTCTGAAAAGCTGATTGCTCCAGCACATCCTGATTCACAAGGGTATGAATGGCAGTAATGGGAGGGCTAGTAGTAAATCTGCCCATGGCTTCTCTGCATTTCTCTGTCAATGTATCTTTTATAATCAGCATCTAGTGAAAAAAAAACAAAGCTCAAACAAATCAGCCTCCTGATGAAATCGCTAAGGCAACATGCAGCTCCCCTAAGAAACAGTCCAGAAGTCAGGTTATGATGAGCACTGAGGAGTGACTAGCCTGTAGCACAGTTACGTAACAAAGGGGCTGCAAAGACCCTCAGACTCGCACGAGTCCAGGAAGCTTTACATCACAGTTGCAGTTCATGAAGTTTTACAGCTGATTTATGGTATTGGTTTCAGAACTCTTCACTCTTTTATAAGTGCATGGGACTTTTCCTATAAACACGGATTGAGGAGAAGGCTTTGGACTATTTTTTACACATTGTAATCATATGCAGGCATGCTATCACTTGCAAAAAGTGATACCTATATTCTCCCTCTCTCCGTACCTCTCTC
This sequence comes from Lathamus discolor, assembly GCF_037157495.1. Classification (NCBI taxonomy): domain Eukaryota; kingdom Metazoa; phylum Chordata; class Aves; order Psittaciformes; family Psittacidae; genus Lathamus; species Lathamus discolor. The sequence continues at coordinate 110,231,676 of NC_088884.1, forward strand.
CCCCATTTTATTTCAAGCATATGGGCTGGTATTCCTATGGGTAAACCACCTAAAAATTAGTTCCAGAACAGACATGTTAATGGTGACTTAAATAACTAAAACATAAAGTACAGCTGATGAAATCTTGGCAGTGAAATATTTGAACATTGCCAGAAAAAAGTAGATTCCCACCTTATGTCCAAATTTCATTACCCCTCCGATGACCAGTACTATCAGTTTGTTTTGATCTTGGTAGCTTTAAGTATTTCTTAGTTTCTGGAGATTAATATACTGCCACCTGCAATCATAACACCTAGGACTGCGATGTTGTCAGATTTTTTTGGTTCAGTTGGGGTCAGCTGAACTCGGTGCCCAGATGGGACACTTCATGAGCAGCCATGGGTGGTTGTGATGAGCTGCCTCCCAAGCAGTGCAGCACCCCAGCCTGGTAGCACTGTTTCCAAGTGCACCACTAGTACCATCTTTTCCCATGTGGCAGAAAGCTGACAGGCGTTTGCTCACACCCATTAAAGATTCCAAGAGGCATTTTATAGATGAGTGAGTTATAGATGCCTATTTGCTGGCTTCCTGAGGGGAGCTGCTCAGATGCCGGATTTTGTATTCATCACAAAGTTCATTGGAAAAGGTATCTTCACTTCCTTTCAGATCTATTTTGCAAAGCATCTGCTATGTTTCATGCAGGCTACAGCTGATTTCTGTGGAAAGCAGCAATTCCTACATAGGATTTACACATGACAGCAGCAGGCTAAGCATTGATAGGCAGGCTTAATCCTCAGCTGTGCTCCAGCTGATATCAAAGAGCTTTTATATTTAATAAGTCTCAAACACTTAGAATCACAGAGGACAGAAAAGTACATAAAAATATGGTAGACCCAAACTATCCTCCAGGGCAAGATGAAACAGAAAATCAAGAGCATAAGATTTCTTAAATGGGTAGAAGTCCATACTCAATAATAATGAAGAATTATACACAAATCATCCTGCTGTTTCAGGATAATTTATCTAAATACGATGTCAGGCAGAAACCACTGGAGCAGTGATGCTGGGTAGGTATGTGTCAGAAAGCAGACATATGAGTAAGTACCATGGATGAAGACTTCTCCCCAAACCTATTTTCCTCTCTTTGTTTCATGCAGGAGAGTAAACCCCATAACAGACCCCCTCTCCAGAGAGCCTTTCTAAGCTCCACATCTCTGTTCACCCACCTGGCCTTCCACATCAAGCAGAAAATACTTCAGCTTCAGCGATCAAAAACATTCCCTTTCCTGCCTCATGAGGGGAATGCTGCTCCCAAAGCCTGCTGGGATCTGTTTCTGTCCCTCTAACACAAGGACTGTTTTAATTTTAGATCCGAACTGTCCTTAACCAGAAACATCAGAGAGATATGTTTTTAGAGGTTTTAACCAACCCAGAACAAAACTGTCAGCTGGAAGACACTTCCTTCAGTCCATTGCCACCTTCTTGATCTTGAGATCTGTCAAGCCCAGATAAGACGGCTTCATCTTATTCCCAGCTAGCTGGCAAAACACAAGCTTGAAAGTGCCTGTATCTCTTCCTCGTCCCTGTATATATAAATATCAAGTGTTTTGTGTCATCGTGATAGATCTTTTCTGCCCTTCTGCTTTTTCATCCATAGTGCTATTACTCCCCACCATCAAAGCCTGTCCATTCTCTCTCTCACTTATATAGTGAGATAGTCTTACTTCTGCTCTACCAAAAAAGAGCCTTTAGGAGCATCAGCCTCAACTATAAAAGCTCATAATAAATCCAATTTCCTCATATTCTCCTCCAAACATTATTGCTTTATGCAGTATTAACACAGGGTTACCATTCTCCTCCAACTTCCTTCCTGTCCTCACCATTACTGACAGTTGCTGTCAATCTATATGGCTGGTTGCCAATATTACTCCCGCTCACCTGTAAAGACAGCATCTCTCCCAACCCCCTGCGAGACTGAGAGAGTATTTAACACATGTGCAACTTTCAGGTGACTGTTTTTGACAGTGCAGGTTTTGAAAGATAAAGGAACAGGAAAGCTTGTGTTGATGTCTAAGCAGCCATATACAATGCAGCAGTTCAATTTTCTGGGAAGCGTACATGTGGAGGCATCTGGGTGAAGAAGGAGCATAGCAGGGCTGGGGAAAATGGAAGCCCTGCAGAAGAGATCCAGGACAAACAAGTGTGACTAATGCTGAGGACGGTTAAATTAAGAGCTTACCTAGTGGTCCCTTTCTCCCTTAGGTCAGTACTCACTGGGTTAGACCTCCATAGCCAGCATTATCATCAAAGACTTTCTTACAGGCACAGCAAATAGGGAAGACAAAACCGCTTGACTTTACCTTTGATATAAAAATAATACAGGTTGTGTAAAGCATATGACAGCTACAAGGAGTCTATGACAGTAATTTGAGGAATCTGTGCCCCTGAAAGATGCAGTAAAGTCTCTGGCAGCTGGTGGCCTGATGGAGTTGAGATGATGCAGACACAAGGCTGGGACCTGTAATCCCAAACAGCCAGGCTATTTTATTGTGCTTATTCACACGAACACTTGTGAGATCTACAGGAGATCTATGGATTCCTTAGCTGATAGCATCTCCTGACTGACCTCCTTTATCTCGCTACTAGTGGCAAGGAAAAATGTCTCTTTACTCATGGCAAGGAAAAATGTTCATGTTAGGGTTTGAGACACTCTTCTGACCACCAGCTTACTTTTTTAGCTCTGTAACTCTTCGGAGGCTCTGCTCAGCGACACCTTAATTCCATAATTTTCACAATAACAACTTAACTTTTGTCCAGATATCACAGGTATCTTACCCCATTCTCCTTCCCTGAGAATTTCATACAGAAGAGGTTATAGTTCTGTTCAGAGACAGAGACATGTGAAAGAGACCGATAACATCCATTTTTGGAATTAGCTTTTCAAAGCTTTTCCAATTGTGCAGACCTCAAGGAATTGGGCTTGTTTTTCTTCATTTCCCTCTGCAGAGAGAGAAAGAGATTCCTGGAGTCACAAATCCAGGAGCTATGGAAAGCCTGTCTTCACATGCTCCTGCTCTGCAGGACATAAAGCAGACCCAAGCCCATTGCAAGGAGAAGGAAAGAGGGTGATCTGACAGCTGGTGGTTTGGTGAGGATAAAAGGCCTGAGAAAACCAGGGTATCTTCTCAAAACCTCTGAGGAAGAAGTTGAATCCATAATACACACTTTTGCACCTGATAGTAACACTGTTGGGTAGGTTTTGTCACATACTTCCAGGCAGCTTAAAATTTAATTTGTTCTGATCCAGAGAATTGCTATACACATCTGATCAGAGCACGATCAGGAACATTTTGTATGAACAAGCAACAGTTTCCCAGAGAACTTGGTTTGCGTCCTTCAAAAGTGGATTAAAATATTCAGTTGCTAATGGCATAGTGTTTCAAAACTGTACTCGAGTAACTGGGGAAGGGACCAACACTCATGGTCAAATTAGGGATTAGCACAGAAAAAACGCCAGAAGTAACTTTCTGTTGAACCCAAGTTTGAGCTGTTCAAATTTTTGTATTTTGTCCTGAACCTATCTTGAGCCATGGCTGGAATTCGGTTGTCTTCAGAAGATTAGGAAAAATTTGCCTGAGATCAGTCATCCTTTATTTAAAAAACCATACATTTAACTTGTAGCAACATCTCACTGAATTGTATAACACGGGAAAACAAATCTGAAATGAATTTAGTTCTTAGACTTTCCTTTCAAGAGACAACAACTTCGAGTTATGGCAGAGCATGGGTCCTTGGACTACTGAATTTTTGCAATTGGCTAAACTATGTGACACTTTTTTCAGGTGATGTGACTGACTGGGGAGTAGTAGTGAGCACATAGATGTCTGCGCCCAGACATTACTAAAGTAATGAGAGATTCAACAACTGATTGAAAAGACACATCTTCAGAGATCATCACTGCCTTCTTCACAAACAACAATATAAAATATGAACCTCAAGAAGACCGAGGAGTTACTAATAGCATCAAAAAGGGAAACTGAATATAACTGAGGGTACTGGACATTCTGATAAGACTTTTCACTTGATATCATCATAGCAATTTGGTTAAACAGAGAGAAGATCATGGCCCTGAGTAGAGTTGTGGAATCCAGTTTAAAATGAAGCACTGGTACTCAAACACTCGGTGATTGTAAGAAGATATCTTATTCCATGGAAATTACTTGAAATATGCTCATTTCAAACAAGGGTGGAGGGGGCTGGAGGTAGGGGAATGAAAGTCACCAGGTTTTTTCTGTCGTTAAGTCACTTGGAGAACACCACCACTGAACCAAAGGAGGAATTCCTCCTGAAATAAATCCCTTTTAATATACATACAGAGATTTTTCTTTTGCTTGCTTCCTGTCTCGTTCCTTTGAATTTGGTAATCCAATCTTCTTCCTCCCACGTCCTGCCTTTTCTGATTCCTAATTGTTTGTCCCACAATAACCTGTTCCATCTTTGAGCCACAATGCCTACAGGTTTCAGAAGGTCCATCCCATTCTAAGGGTGTAAATCATTGACAGTCCTTACAGAAATGCTAGTTTTATAATGATTCTATGATGGCCAATGCCCAGTGCTCTTCACTGGTACATTTCTGGCAACTTTTGTCTTTGTGTCGGGGCATAAAAATATACTCAGAGTTACTGTTGCCTTTTTCAGAGGCAGTTTCCACTGTGATCTCTCATGAGTATACTCTTTATTGCAATAACTTCTCTGAGAAACAAAATCACTTCTTAAAACTAACTGCTTCTGCGTACAGACATTATTCAGTAATGACCTCAAGTGACAAAAAGCAACCAGAAATTTGCAATTAACAAGATATAGAAAATTTCCCTGCTCTGCAATTAGCTTTTTTGTGCTGGATCCTATGTCTTGACCCTCATCTTGGCATTTTTATATCTCCAAATACTCCAGTACACGTGAAAGTTTACTTCCATGACTAATCCTATTGATTCGGATCAGACTAGTCATGTGAATGAAGTTATGTGCTAATATAGGACTTTGCAGGCTCAGGATCTCTTCATCCAAACCTTATCCTCCCAGCCCTTCACCATGACCCATGAATTCCAGTGGTTTTCATTCATATACAAACAAACAAGCCAGGGAACCAAGGGATATTAATTGGCCTGGAGCCAGGGCAAGGATGTCTTTTTTCAGCCTGAGGTTCTTAGGTCCGGTCTCCTTGTCCCATCTCTGATAATGGTTCTCCATTCAGTAAAACACTTGCCAGGGCTTCCCAAGCATCAACTGCCTTTTAAGGCAAGTATTTGAAGCTATGACAGATGTTAAGATAGCTGGTTTATTTATTATGAAGTGTTTAGTAACGCATTCACATGAAAAATGCTTGTGAATTTTAGTAAAGAATGACATACAAGAGTCTGAATTTTGTCTTGAATTGGTTAGTTTGTAGGTCTAGGAGAGCTGGTTTCATCATGTTGAAAAAGAAAATCCTGTGAAATATATTAAAATCCAGATGCAAGGGGTTTTTCTTTCTTTCTTTTTTTTTTTTTTTTTTATTATCAGGTTTGCCAAAATACCAGTAAGGTTATGGAACTAATAAAGTAAATCCTATGCTCATGTGACTCAACTGCATCTAGTCTGAAGATAAGTCTGACTTAAGGGTTCAAATATATGAAGTGCTTGTACAGTAGATGTGAAATAAGTATATCTAAGTATTAAATCACAAGCAAGTGTTATCCATCTGCTAAGTATATTAATGTACTGCATCATGTATACTATACTTTATTGTGCTTATATTAAATTTAAAGTGCCGGAAGGCAAACAATTTGGATATGTGAAAGTGAAAGGCTTTCCCAGCTCTTTTTCCCAAAACAGTGAATTAAGTTTTTTATTGGGTTGGTGGCTTCTTTAGTGTTTCTGTGCTATCTTGGCAGGTATTATGAACAGCTCAATGAGAAATACTGTTCTACCGAACCTGCCAGACAGCTGAGAAGTGAGGCAAGTCATGTAAGTGCTGGATTGTGGTTCTAGCTTGCATTTTACCCATGTAAGTATACAAAAGTTGAGTAGAATCTCATTTAGGGTGCAAGATGCACTCTAGTTCAAAGGCTGAACTGGGCAGGAGTGAGAGAAATGGTGAAAGGAGTAGAATGCAGATACAGTTCAAGTCCAAGTACAATGAATATTATATAAGCTATGTTTGAAAGCGGGAACATTTGGAATAGAAGGTATCTTGGAGCATTTATGACCATTATTAGCCATTCAAGCTTTTGTGCTTGTGTGTGTCACATTAGTTTTCCAACAGAGTCCCAGATTCCAATTTCTACTATTTATTCTCTGCCTTTCTTGACCATGTATGCAAAATACTTTACAAACCAAGCAGATGGGTGCTTATTTTTCACCAATCTGCTTCTGCGTAATTCCGAGTTTATGTTGTACCTGGTAAAGAAATCTAGTAGTGGATTGTGGATTGGTCAGCCAGAATATGGCAAGCTGTAGACATAAAAATATGGAAAGAGCTCCAGACACTAGTTCTGTCTGGTGGAAAATTGTTATCTGCAAATACCACCCACATCTTCAAACACAGACCCATGAAATGCAAACAGTAGCATCTTGTGTCAATACCTTTGGCCTGGTCATGCACAAGATCTGCTGAAACGTGGCATTTAGAGATTCGAATCTTCAAAGTGAGAGCACTTCCCTCCTGGTGGGGAGCGTGGCTGCCTCGGGTCTGCATGCACAAGCTCTTCAGCAAACCTTAGTTAAAATTCTTTTCTTTTGCTGCTGTTTGAGTTGGAGCGCTGCAGATCTGCCATTTCTTATACTCCACCTGCATGTGTTAATGGCCAGTTCAATATATCTGGGGTACAGTTCTTATTTCACGCGGCTTTATTCTAGCTACCAGATGCAAAATAGACTTTTTAAGCATTTTAAATGGTTTGTAACCTGACCTCGCATGGTATATCACCTTATGTGTGACCAGCAATTTCTGAGACACAGTTCCTTACTGCAAGCAGTTAAATTACTGGTTACAGCCATCTGGTTTACTCCTGGAGTAGGAGTTTGACTCCTCAGACCAAGTTACTCTAATTCAAAACCTATAAATCTTCACCAATAAAAAAAAAAAAAAGGTAAAAAAATAGTGGCTGTTTTTAAGAGAGGGAAAAAACCCAAAACCCCCAACAGCCCAGTTCTTTCTTTGCACGGGTAGCATTCTCAAAAGTGCTAAAGCAATCTGGTTTCAATCTTAGTTATGATCCTAAGTAGATGCCTTCTTGACTCTGGTATCATCATGGCTGCAAAATAAGAAGCAGGCTCACTGGCACTGAACGTACGTATGTCCTGGATTTGCTCTGCCTCCTGCTTGTGGAAAGCTGGCAAAAGCAGCAAGGCTGAGTCTTACATGTTTTTTCTCCAGTTTATTGTGTTTAGATGGGGTAAGCATACTGCAAAGCTGCTGGTTGTCCACTTGATGGTATCAAGTAACTGAACATGGGAGGGTACAGCTGCTTAATGCTTTCTGTTTGGGCAAACGTGACCAGAGAATTTTACACCAGGTAAACCAGCTGCATTATGTTCTTCACCTACATGAACAAATCCAGTGCTAGATTTAATCAGACTGTGCTTCATTTAGCTTGCTGCTCACATTCTGTAGTACAGCCTAGTCTATTCTGGACCAGCCTTGCTGGGAGGTGGATAAACACATCAGGAAAATCACCATGGTTTTCCGCAAGAGGAGGACTGCTAATGTGCATTGTGTCCAACAGAAACATTGTGATCTGGCTCATTTGGCAATCTTTACAACAGCAAATACATATAAATCTAACGCATCGACTTTCCTTCTCAGGGTAGCTGATATGATATCTGATATGGAATATACCACATTCAAAAGAAATGGATGGCATGATGCTGGGACAGAAAGGTACTTAGACAGAAAGACTGCACCTTCTGGCCAAGCAAGACATTGAACCACGTCACAGTGGTACATGGGTATGCAGTTGTCTGTACCCTGTATGGGCACTGAAGCAGCCAGAGGATGTCCATATCCTCTGATAAGAAGATAAATAAGAAGAGCTGATCTCAGAAGGAAATTTCACCCTGTCCTAGATGAGGCAGCACCCACTTGAGCTTGGCAGCAGCAGGGCACAGGCAGCTGTCCTGCCTGCAGCAGCGCCTCAGTAACCCCCTGCATAAAATCATAATCATATCCTGAGAGTTTGCAGCTCTGTATCTGCTGGATGCCACCACAAGCAGGGGTGAGTAATGGCGCTGGCTACTAACAGCAGGGGGTAATGTTAAGAGCTGGAGCTGGCGCCAATGGCTCTGAGCGCCTTGCAGGCCGCCAGCCGCTCCAAGGCATCCTGGGACTGCTCATACCACTCTCAGGGAGCCCAAATAAGAGCATGTTGGTATTATTTGTTTTCTTCTGTCAGATTATTCATTCTAAATACCATTGCATCTTCTTATTGTCAACAGATAGTCTGTGGACAAGGCCATGTTTTGAAAAGAGCAGTTGTTATTCACAAGTCCTGGTCATAAGGTATGTGGCACTTGGGGGAATTTGTTTGCAAACTGTCCATTGCAAGTATTAACTGTCTATCATGAAGAAATTATCACCCGGGGCTATGTAACCATGATTTCTTCTGCCTGACCAGAGTCCACAAAACTTTTTTCTTGGAAAGGAGAAAGACAAATTACAAAAGATAAATGACTAGCTATGAACTTCTGGTATGCTTTATCCAAAGTCTATGTAATTATACTGAAGCCCACAAAGCTTTTTGGATCCTTGTCTTCATGGCATTTCTGATTGCTTGGAATACTTGGGAAACAATAAGTAATAAAACTGCACAAATATGACTGCATAAGGAAGCTTGATTCCTTGTACAAACTGGCACTCTCAATCTTATCTCAATCTTAGAAGTGCCATAGTTGGACAAGTTTCTTTTTCATTCCACTAGTCTTTATATCTTGCAAGTAGTCAGTATTCACACAAATAAATGCCAGCCAGGGTGAGCTAGGTGCAGCTTTAGATTCTTGTCCTGCTTTGAGAATCTTCTCTGGTTTGAATGCTGGGCACAAGGGATGTCACACGAGGTGCTACAGAAAAGATGCACTGTGGTTATGCCAAGATGAGAACCAAACCACAACAGGTAAATGCAGCATTTGGAAGATAAGAGGCAGAGGGGACAGGAACAGAAACCGGCAAGCTCTCCACCAGCCCATGTGTGCAGTTGGGCTGAAGAGGCGTCTATGCTTCTTTTCAAGCCATACACCCGGAGCAGTGCAAACGGGTCAGTGTGCTTGAAACAGTGAAGAAACTACTTGGTAAATAAACAAACAGGAACAGCTAAAATTAGACTCGCTGCAATGAGGGGCTAGTTCATTCTGCTACGCTGGAAGTGAGCCCTCACATCCCGTGTGCGCGCTCCCTGGGAGCCGGCCGCTGAGTTACACTCGTTTATCCTCCGTGCTCTAAAAAAAGACCGGGCCGACGGGCCACTTCCCGTGTTTTATGCCCGCGCCGTGGGCATGACAGCGCGGCTATAAACCGCCGTAAATCAGAGCAGTTTCCAGCACCTCTCCCGGCGGGGCAGGCCGCCCCTTCCGCAGCACCCCCCGGTATCCCCCACCTCTCACCGCTCCATCCTGTGGCCGAGCTCCAACCGCGCACCCTCATTTCTTAGTCTCATGTCCCGAGCATACATTATACAGACTGCTGCCTCCCGCCCCGGCCCGCTCCTCCGCCTAGGTGAATACATTATGCTAATGAGGGCGGGAGGTGGGCCGGCGGGCGGGGCGGTGGCTCCGCGGCTGGCCGCGGGGCAGCGCGGAGTACCGCGGAGGCTGCTGTCGGGGCGACGCTGCTGCCGTCGGGTTTCTCCGCCTGGCGCGGCTGCTGGGCGCCGTCGCGCAGGTGGAGGGGGAGCAACAAGTCCGACGGCGGCGGGGAGGAGAGCGGGAGGAGGAGGAGGAGAAGGAGGGGGGATGCACACACACATAACGCTTCCCGCCCCGCGTCTGAAAACCTCTCTGACAAGTGGCAAACCGCTAGCAGAGCACGCTGCTCCCTCCGAAGAGCGGGTGGAAGCCGCGGGGGCTCGCCCCTCGCCCAGCCCTGCTGCCGGCTTTTGGCTCCTCGCCCCCCTCCCATCACCTCCTTCCCCGTCGCCCCTGCTGTGGGGCTGAGTGGAGACCCGCTGCCGGGCGGCGTGCGGTGCGGGCTGCTCTCTCGCCTTGAAAGTGTGCGAGCCGGTTGAGGGCATTCCTTCTACTTACCGCTATTTTTTTTAATCGTTACTATTATTTTGTCCTTTTCGCTATTTATTTTTCTCGTACTTTATTGTTACTGTTTTTTGTTGCCGCTGTTCGTAAACTAATTGCCTCCATGGGGGGCGGAGGAAAGGAAATCAGAGCTGCCGCAGCTGAAGGGTGTAAAGGCGCTCTGGTGAAGAGCCGCGGAGCCGCAGGACGGGATGGCAGCGGGCAGCGCGGCGGCGGCGGGGATTGCTGCCCGCGGTGGGCCGGGCCGTGCGGCTCGGCGCTGGCGGCTCTCCTCTCCGCGCTGGCTGCCGCCTCCTGCGTCTACCTGGGTGTGCGGACCAGCGACCTCCAGGCCAGGGTCGCGGCCATCGAGGACGCCCGAGGGGGCTTCTCTACCGCTGCCCCGCTCCCGCCGCTGCCCGGCTTCTCCCTGGAGCAGCTGAACGCGATGATGCAGGAGAAAGTGGAGCGGCTTCTCGCCCAGGTGTGCGGGGCGCGGGTGGCCGCTCTCGGGCAGCGAGTGTGCCGGGGGTCGGGGGCCATGCGTGCGGGACGATAGGAGTGCCGCCTGAAGCGGTGAGAGGCGACCGGAGCTGCTCCGCGGGCGGGAGGGGCGGGGGGAGTGGGGAAATGGAGCCCGCACCCCCGGGTGGCGGCTGAGCCTGGGGAGTAGAGTGCTTGAGGTGGAGGTCGGAGGGGGGGCCCGGCTGCTGGGGCTGGCGGGTCGGGGGCTTTGGGTTGGGGTACCCCCAACGCTGGGCGCTGTTCTCGTGCGGGGCTGGGGGGCACTTGCGGCGGAGGCTAGGGGAGAGCCAGTGGCGTCGGGCTCCGTTTTGCTGTTGTGGGGGTGCAGAGGACAGCGAGGTACCGCGGGTGGAGGCCAAGGGGGGAAGCCGTGGCAGGGAGCGCAGCCCGTGGGATAGCGCGAGCTGCCGGCTCGCGCCCCCGCCGGCCGGGAGTGCTGGTTGCGGTGGGTGAGCTCCCGGGGGCCCTCACTTCGCTTCTCTCCCCCTCAGAAATCCTACGAGCATTTGGCGAAAATACGAGTAGCGAGAGAAGCGCCTCCAGAGTGCAACTGCCCGCCAGGTAACGGACACAGCGCGGAAATCGCCTCTCTGAGGCTTGTCACTCGGAGGGGGAGGATGGGGAGGGGCTTGGTATCCCGTGTTTTTCATATACACCCAAGTCAGATCTGGGGGATACCTCTTCAATCAACACCTCTACAAAGCGCAGAATCGCCTGCTTCCACTGTGACGCTAGGTTGGAATTACTGCTAGTTAAAAAGCCTTGGTTGGGCTGGGTGATGCCAAACAATAACACTTACAAAGAAGTTAATGATCTATCCCAGCAAGAAGGAATATGTTCTCCCTCAGATAAGGCAGTACTGAATCAAGGTATTGTGTGCTTAGCTTGGGATATGGAACAAGAGTTACTAGCAGAAATATTGAACAATTTATAACATGGAATGTAACGAGTCTGTTGCAAGTTAGCAGTAATATATACAAGAGCTTTTCAGTCTCGTTTATCTGTAGTCTTGGATGAAAGCAGTTTCCCTAGCAAGGGATTGCAGGTTTCATACAAGAAGGTTCAGAACTGTTTATGCAACCAGTGATGTTGATTGACTTTGGAAACAGGCCTCCTAATACTGGGATCGGTTGCTCATACGCACACACTGCAACATTTCCTATGTTTTTCATGCTTCTTTTTGGCAGTGTGATAACTACTGATATTGTTTTAGCCATTAAACTATCATTATTGTTTATAAACTTCTGCTAATATATACCCAAGTTCAAATGGTATATTAAAAGTTAAGGAAATAATACCAGTATTTCACAGGGTGATGTGGGAATTCCAGCATCCTCTGTGTGATGAAGTACACTAGATGCACTGTGTGCTTGATGTATCCTGCCACTCTATATGAAAAAACATCCCATTTACAGGTGGAACATCAAATGTCAACAAGCATTGAGCTCATTTTGTATGCCAATAGGATGTGTGGTAGTACTGTGTGTATAAGGAAGAAGCTTTTCCAGTTTAGGATGTGATTCCTGCTAAACTCATCAGTCTGAAAAGAGTACTGAGTCTAGGTGTTAAGCTGACTACAATGATTGGTTCAGTATTTTGATGATGCTACAACTGGGAGGAGAGTACTGGCTGCTAGAAGAGTTACCATGGCTAACATGAAAAGGACAGTATATGTGACTAGGACTGTTTTAAAAGGGTGCATAGAATTACTCAATTCCCAGACAGTTTTGGTAAGGAACGTTGGTTTCCTGCCCTCTGTATAATGTTCTCCTTTATGGCTAACATGAGCATACAGTGTTCATCTTATTTTTTCGGTTGCTTAACTGCAATAAATTACAAGATTCATGTTTGTGCACTAAAAACAAGGGTTGATGGTCGTGTTGTATGCAAAGAAGTGTTCTGTGAGCCTGAAACAGTGTTGAATTTGATGCAAAGCTCTCTTCCTTCTATGCCTCCTTATTTAAATTAATCTGCTACAATGTTTCAGTTACTGTTTTCATACTAAAGGTCAGTATGGACTTTTTCGTAGCTGGTGTTACGCACTGCTTTTCTTCCCCACTGCCACTAGAGCTCCACATTATACCAATTTTTATCTGACCTTTTTCCTTAAGAAGTATGTTTTACCAAATAGATAATGAGTAACAGAATAGTTCTCACATGCATTGGAAAAAAATCCTTGCTAGATGAAAGTAAAAATTAAGTGATCTGGGAAACCTCTTCAAGGGAGCAAGACTCATAAGATCAGGAAAAATTATATAAATTGTTACAATAAAAAACCTAAATTACAGAGAGGACTAGCTGGTATGGGGGGTAGAAATGTGATATGGAGCTTTTCACCTCCGGGTGGCTATTTCAGTTTGGAAGCAAGTTTTGTAGTGGCTGAAAGATGCTGCCATGTGATAGCCTCATGTTGGACAGCTTAAAATGAGTTGGTGCGCTCATGCTTGTTGCCAGTGGACAGGTGTCTACCTCAAAATGGCATCTTCTTGAGAGCCTTGTCTGAGACAAGATGGGCTGAGTGGCACCACCACCTGAGGAGCGTGCCTTCCTAATAGCAGGCATTAATCAGAACAGGATGGGATAGAGCAAATAAACTGTTGTTACTTCATTTGGCTCACTTTGTTAGAATTCCTTTTCAACTGGACAGGATGGGCTTTTATTTTCATCCTTACTACTCCTATTACAAATTTGGACTACTGTGTTTAGAAAAGCATTTGGTTTAATAGGAAAGGTATCAAGTGTTTTTTTCTGTTGCCTGCTATTTGTGAAGCCAAAGAGTACATTGCCTCTTTACTTCTCACATGGTTCCCATGGTGCTGCTTTATTCTGCTCAGCTTCTTCATTTCTTCCCTGGATTTCTGTAATAATAAAATACATGTCTGTTAGAGATGACTTCTGGAGGCCTTTATAGTACAGAGCTGATTTTTGAAACATCCCTATGCTGTGAGAAAAGGTTGCTGCCAAGTGGCTACTGAGTCAGTTTCCATTATCCTACTCTTTAAAGAGAAGTAAAGATTATTTAAAAATAGGTTACATTGTTCTCTACCAAAAGAAGAGAGGGGAATTCAGTCTGCTGACAGGGTGGTGAGAACATGGCCTCTGATTTAGGATTAAAGTTATGCAACTGGTGTAGAACCCAGTAGCTTGGGATGTTCATCCCATGGCAGGAACGTGCACATTCAAAGGAAAGTAGGTTTGAATGGCTTGGGTACCAAAGGCAGACAAATTCACAACTGCTCATTGCTTGCAGAGCTGTCTACATGTGGCTCCTTTTAATTCAACACTAGCCTTGAACTTTGTCTAGAGTGAAGAATGGTTCATATTTCTCTTTAAAAACGTTGTATTCACTAAATATGGGTTGTTTGTTTGTTTGGTTTTTTTTGTAATTATTATTTTCTATTTCCTTACAAACACAATGCGAGGAGATATTAGAGTTTTGAATTTAATTCTGCAGGACTAAAGCCAGATACCAAAGATTTTGTAAATATTTAAAAAATGACAATAGCAGGCATTCTTTCTCCTCTTAAAGCAGAGTAATAAAGTTTGAAAAGTAAATGCATGCTGACATTCCTCTTAAATTACCTCAGCTCTAACAAGAGTGCCAGCTTAAATCCCATGCTTGCGACTGGTGCTGCAGTCACTGCTGGCAGTTAGCCTTCTGCACATGCGACCAGGGCACAAATTGAGTGGCTATAATTATTTTTAAAGTAATAAATTACTGTTCCTTTGCCAGATTTATTATTTATTGTAACTTAATGTTTCTATACTGTAAAATATGAACAAAAAAAAGTAGGTGTGTAGGTGAGTATTTCATACGTTCCGTTAAATGGCTGTGGGAGCATAATCAGCTTTTATGAGGAACAGTCAAGCACAGTGCTGGATACTTCTTACCTAGTGCCAAGAATTACACTGTTGTGGAAAGAGTAACATGTACAGAAAGCCCAGGGTTACTCCTAATTCAGTAGAGTTTTAAGAAATTCTTAGCTTTTGGTAGATTCTTCAGACTTTCCTCTTCCAGGAAACATTCATGCCTAGGACTTGTAGACTTCAACAGAAATTAATATATGCCTACATTTTTTGGTGAATCGATCCTTTATGCATTGTAAGGGTCCAGTTTTGATACTTGTGGTCATGTGCCACGATGTCTCATTCTGTAAATGATCCTCGGAACTGGAGTCGGATGATGTTGGCAGGAGTCAAGTCTGTTAGTACAGAAAGTTCATACTTGGTCAGTAGGAGGGATAGCAAGTGATTATCTATGGTTTTGCATGTCTGTTTAGGCCAGTTTGGGGAAGCCATTAATTTCTTTACCCCTCTTCTCTTTTGAGGAAGACCTTTATAATGAATTTATTCCTTAAGAAAAAAAAAAAAAAGGAATGGGGGGAGGGAAGCAGCAAGCAGCATTATATAAGTAGGAAAGCCAATGTGCCATACATTTCTTTAATTCTGCATTGACAAAGGATGTGTTGCATAACAGCAGAGATGTTTTTTATCTCTAACTGCTGTGACACACTGTATATGTCTGTTCACTGTAGCTTGCATGTAAAATGATGGGGTTTTCTGTTGGTTGGCTTGGTTTTACCTCTTTTTCCCCCCAGAACATTAGCTAAACGTCACTGATGGGTACCTAGCAAAGTTGATCAAATAAATTTACCTTTACTTTCTTTGTGTCAAAGGAAGGCTTTTTCCTTTGCTCTCTCTCTCTGTATCTTTCCCATCAAGAACCCAAAATTTTTCTCCTCTTGTGTTTGGATACCTGTGACTTCAAACTCTTTCCAGGCATGGATGCTGTCACCATTCTTCTTTCTTAGCCAGCTGTTTGGTGCTGGTTTTGTAATCATGTCTTCTTGATTCTCTGTTCTAGTCTCTAAGAGCTTTATGGTTTGGCATTTGAAGTACCTCCTATTTCACTGTCAATTTGCTGTGATGAGGTTATACAGCTTGTTTCAGTGTAGTTGTGTGTATATAAACCCGTTCATTCAGGAGACAAAATGCCATAAGCCAAGGTTTATTTTTTGGGGGGGAGGAATAGAGAATAGTAGTTAGTTTTATTCTGCTGGGAAAACTGTGTTCTACAGCTACGGTTCTTCAGTAGGATGATGCATCTGTTATATGTATTTTGGTAGCAGCATGGATGGTAAAAATCAGTGTAATTTTCTAGAATCCCAGTATTGGTTTTGTCCTTTTAAGCACCTAATGTTTGTTTTGACATGCAGTGGAAGTACAACTTAGGCACTCTTTCTTACTTCCACATGTTCCATAAGGACTATTTCCTGGAGCATTTTGATTAGTGAGGCTGAGAGAATGGAGAAGAAATCAATCTCTGTGATTAAAAGAATTCTGAAATAGGTATCAGTAAGGTATTACTTGTTTGTTTCAAGTTATGTTTATAATGAAGTGGCTCTCTAAAGACTGAAGAGTAAAGGGGAGCTACAGATACCCAAAAGAAAGTACAGATGTAGAATGTATCCAAAATGTTTTTCCATGCTATTTGAAATTTCAGAGTGCACTATCTGAACCTAGCTCCCAGCACTACTTATTTCTGCCATGTCTGTATCATCTATTTGCTGAATGCAGTGCTCAGCTCTGATTTTGTAATTTTTCTGACAGGGCTTTGAGTTCCCCTTTCATACCTTCGCTGGTTTGATATTTTTCGTTTCAGTTCCTAGATAAAGATGTTTATTGATGTGCAGCAGCATGCAACCTTCTGGGTAGTCTGTTGTCTTGTTTGGATGAACGATTAGAGGTACTTTTCCCCCATGCCCCAGAATAGCTAAATATTTTTTACTGGATAAGATGTGACCTTTTAATTCCCTTCCCTCTGGGTAGGGAGGTAGGGTGAACAACATGATGAATGAAACATTATGTGGCTCAAAGGAGAACTGATTGACAGCAGACTGCACCAGATTTTTGTCTTTTTTAATCTTACTGATGTCAGTGGAGTTGATGTGGCCGCAAAAGTGTTATTAATGAAAGGTTTTTCTATGACTTGAATGAAAATTTATTTAACTTGCTGTTTTGTCAAACAAGGCATATTGAAAGGAAGGTTTGGTTATCTGCATTAACTTTTTTATGCTATGAGATTAATATTAATATAAGAATATAATATGTTCTTACCTTTCCTTACATGTGGCACCTGTCCATCTCAAACTGCTGAAGTGTCTAAGCAGTTCAAGTACTGTGAGTCTTGCAGCAAGAGGAGCGTCCATTAAGCTCACTTCTGGAGCAATGTTTTTAGTTTGTGGGGTCTTTCTTTTTTCTTTCTTAAATCATTAATTATATGCATGTATTTATTTGAAGAGTATTTAAAGCTTGGATAACTGAGTTCTGTGCAGAAATACTCATCCATGCCCTTTTCCTTAAAGGTTAGTGTGTTCTCGGGAATGTGTTGCCAGAACAACACTGCTGCACCTTCATACGGCACTCATCCTCCTTCTCACTCCCTTATAGGTTTACTGGCTGCAGCCTTCCTGTCCATTTTTTGTATAGGTAGCACAATAAAAATTGCCTAGCTTTGAAAACAGCACAACTTATAAAAACTGTCTTTTAGGGCCTTTTAGGTTATCAGGTAGAATCACATAATTAATATGTTCAAGTTACCAACCCTGTGAAACCATCCATCTTACTTTAACATGCACAGAACTCGAGTCATACTGCTAACTACAGCCTCTTCAGGAAGGCTGGTCTATGCAGACCGATTTTCCCCTTCATTGTTTTAGCTGATTTCCAAGTCAGCCACAGAAAAGGAACATGATTGCTTGCTTAGAACTATTAAGAAGATGTAAGAAGGCATAGAATAATACAGGCTTGAAGAAACTCTTTTCGTTCTATACAATTAAAGCTGCAGTTTGTAGTTAGATAATACACGCTATAGTGAACATGATACTGCAGGCTTGCTTGTTGGAAGCTTGTGGACCATCAGGTTTTTACTGGTTAGATTTACAGTAGAGCAATGCCTACTTAAATTCATCTGCTCGGGTCTTTAAATGAGGTTAACTTCAGCAGAAGAAGCTGTTTGTGATTGCTTAATAACAATAAACATCAGAAAAAAATCTTCAGAACTGGGTGCCCAATTTAAAAATGCAGGATTTATACATGCCTTTCATGCAAATACAGCCATTTTTTTCTCTA
This sequence comes from Lathamus discolor, assembly GCF_037157495.1. Classification (NCBI taxonomy): domain Eukaryota; kingdom Metazoa; phylum Chordata; class Aves; order Psittaciformes; family Psittacidae; genus Lathamus; species Lathamus discolor. The sequence goes on from NC_088884.1 coordinate 110,249,571, forward strand.
TGTAGACTTGAACAACGTTAGAAATACAGGTTGGGCTCATGCCCCAAGAGATCATCTTAGTCATGTTTCTGGGATCTGGAGCAAATGTGTCTAGGCCATCATTATCGAGTATTTCATTCCATGTGGTTCACAACTGCCGTGTCTAGTCAGTCCTGGCTCGACAAATAGTTGGATCTGCCTTAATTTTGTGATTAAGTGCAAGCAACCTCATGTGAATAATCTCCCCAGTTAAATATGTGATGTTCTGTAAATATGCAAACGTGTAGTGCAAAAAATTGCTAATGCATACATGTATATTGTGTGAGCTTAGGCACTATTTAAATATTTCCATAGGTTGCCTAGCTCATAGTAGGCAAGCTACAGCTTCCTTGTTTGTGAAGTAAAACACTTGTCCCATCCTTTGTGTTCATGAAGAAAACCTGACCATTATGCCCTGTTTAGAACAGCTTTTACAATATGTTGCAATATGGTCTTGTCTGTGACGCACACTAGAAAAAAGTATTCTTTCTGCTTCTTCCCTGTTCTTCTGACTTTTGTTTTTTTTTTTTTTCCTTTATTTTTTCAGTCTTTGTTGTATTAAAATTGATTCTTGTTTATATGTGCAGATACATGTTTTTAGGAGCAGGGTTTTACATGCAGTTGTAAATATTGCATGCATGTTTGGTGAAAACTGTTTCTTCTTGTGCTTGGAAAGCTTTGAAACAGATGGCGATGCTTGGTGAGTTTTTCTTTTTTTTTTTTTTTTTTTTTTTTTAGGAAATATGAAGCTGTTATATGCCCATGTAAACTTTTTTTACTAGAAACATATATTCTTATAATTGTCAGTGATACGATGAAAGCAAAATAATAAATGGAAGGACTAAAGTGCAATAATGGAGGTGAAAAACTGGGAAGATTTGGTTTTTGGAATGTTCTGAAAGTGGGTTTTTGTTCTGCCATTTGCAGCTTGTTCTGTCTTAAGAAAAATCCATTTATTTTTCCTTCCACTTAAATGTTTTCAATATCCCTCTCTGAATATAATAGCAGAGAGAAAAATCATACCTCAAGATATTTTGAATTTTTAGCCTATGAATGAGGTTCCTTCCATAAGTATAAACTCGTTCTTGGCACACTGCGCTCAAGGTTATGCTGAAAATCTGCCATTCAAAAGATCTTTTCTAAAACTGTGTGTGTGGAGAGAGGGATAGGAATGGGGAACACAGAAGGCATTTTGAAACCAGGAAAATATATTGAAAGTTAGAGGCCAAAATCTTTTATCAGAAGTGTGGCTGCCATTGCAGTGACAGATTTGTGAATGCATATCTGAAAGCACAACAGCACCCTATAATTTGAAGGGCACTAACTAAACCCCCTAAAAAAGATATTTCTGTGATTAAGATCATGTACAGCAAAAGCATAGCTGGCTACAGATGAAGGCCTCTCTTGCGCTGGTAGTACTAATTGTGTTGCTGGGGAATGGTGTAAGGTTTCCTATATGTCAGTGTTTCAACTGGATGATAGCAGGGTTTTCATGGAGGGCTGGAGTGCTGAAAGTCAAAGTGTATGCATCTTAAGTTGAGGTGGTATTTCCTTTTGCTGGCACCTCTGATAATCTCTTAAGAATATGAGAACCAGCTGCTTGAAGGCATCCTTCCTCTTCCTCCCCACCCTATGCTCATACCCTCTGAGTAAGCTCCTGTTCTGAGTCCCTTGATGTTCTTAGGAGAAGCCTTGATACCTAAGCACAACGGTATGGCCACAGAGGATTAAAAGGATAAACTCCATAGTCTGTGTATTAATATTCTCCAGTCACCGAGTTTTCATCTAGGTAATGTTCAAGGGCATTACTATGAAAAATACTGTTAAGTGTTCTCTGGAAAGTCTCTATACTGTCAACTTTTCTGCTGCTTTTTATCAAATGCTCCTTTAATGTTTGCACCTTCACTGCTGTATGACTGGTTACTGCCAGCTGAAGGATGACAAATGTTGAGGGCTGTCACTTCAGCTTGACATAGAGGTGGTTAATATACTATTGGTTTCATACCCTCCATCTCTTAGGATAGCTGTCTCAAAATTCAGTCAAAATACTTCCTGACTCATAATTTGGCCCTAGTACAAGGAGATGTGCCCTGTACATATATTCTCAAGCATAAACCAAAGTGGTGTCATTGTTGTGGTGGTCCTTCTGGCAGTGCCAAACTTGAACTCCGCTTTTTTGTGTTCTCTGTCCTGGTGGATGCTTGATAATTGTTTGTGTCAGTTAGTAATATGTAGCTTGGGGAATGGTTTTAGTTGGCACTTACAAATGCAGTGGTATCACAGAAATGGGCTGTGGTGTTTGCTGCAGCTGTGTGTGTCTGTGAAGAAGTCACAGTTCAGTTAGGATCATCTGGCTTATGTTTCCCAAGTGGTTCTTTGGAGTAGGTGCACAGAATACTGATGAACCAGAGGCTGAAAGACAGAGGCATGGCATCAGTTTAAAATGAACCAGTGCTTGGACAGCCATTGTCAATACTTGCTTAGGGTTGGTGTCTTTGTCATGATGACACTCGTGTTTGTAGAAGGCTGGAAATGTTCCTGTATGTGAAGGTGAAGTGTTTTTCCAAGGCAGCACGCATGTGCACTGTATTTCTCCACTGTAGGGAGACTGATCTTTGTGAAGAGAGATTAGTATTTAAGTCTGGCAGTTATAGATTTCACTTTAAGACAGCTTTGCATAATTTCTTGGTTTGACTTCCAGGCTAAGCCACATCCTAATGTGCTGTAGGAGGACTTTCTTTTAGCACATTCAATTAAGAGGCAGCGCATAAGATGTTAGAGTGGCCAGCTAAGAAGCGTGAGCCTTGAAAACTGAACCACCAGCAATAAGGGGGAAATACAGCAAGACTGAAATCCTCACTTTTTTTCACTCTTGAAATTGATTTGCTGTTACAAGGTGGTCTTTTCATGTCTTCCAAACAATTTCAGTCTATTTTAGGATAATAGGGAGAAATTAATCTGTTTTCAGTGTGTATTATAGCAGCTGGAAGATTGGAAACACTCTCAAAAAACCTCTCTCTTAGCAAGTTTAAAGGAATGCACCTTAGAGGAAACATTGTGCACAATGAATTACAGCAGGGACAACTATTGTGACTGTTTTCCTTTACAGGACTGTAAAGGTGGGGTAAAATGTCTTCATATTTGAGTTTTTACATTTGAAAAATTGAGTTTATGTAAATACATTAAACAGAGTGTGCCAAAGGCTTACAAGTACAAAGTGTAAATAATTTTGAAATAAAGTTACTGTCTTGAACAGAAGTCTTTCTTTCCAATGCATTCCTCACCTCTGTTAATTTGGGTAACCACCTCCTCATGCACCATTTTGATCAGTAGTATGGGACATAATCAAATGGAATCTGCTGAAGTGTCATCGCTGGCAGTTGCATGTTCATTTTCTGAGGATAGAGAAATGGGATCTTGTACTGTGCTCTTTCTTCTTCCTTTAGGTTGCTGAGTCATCACACGTGAAAATAGTTACAAAAGCATTAATTTGCAGCTGGAGAAACATTTTGGGAACTTTTTTAAAGGATATTTTTTGTTTAAAGACAAACCAACCCTATAGAATCTTCGTAGTTGAAAAGGTGGGCAATGCCCGCTTAGATCACTTATGCTGGGACAGAAGTAGCTTCTTTTGCTACCACAGTTTCTGATATCCAAACGTTATTTCATTTTGAACTGAAGGTAGTAAAAGTAGCCTTTAATTGGAATTGTGACTGATAGTAATAAGACTTGATAAGTGCGTATGCATTACTTCAGACACATTAAGAATTCCACAGATTTTAACTGAAATCAGTAGCTACTCTGGAATCTGAGAGTTGGGTATAGCCTTGATTGTTTGTCATTTGGTTGTGGGTTTTTTTTGTTTTTGGATCATTGTGCATATCTGTAAGTGCAGCCATTATCATCTACTTTAGCTTTGACATACAGTTTTTACCAAACAAATACTATTTTTTTTATTTATTTGCCATTCAGTTTATCATTTATTCTTTCCAATATCTGAGCAAGAACACTATGTCTATATCTACTAGGAATACAGAATTAGTTTTGTAATACTGTAAGAATTCTGGCTGCACTTGGGGACAGTCTGAACAGTAGAAATTACTAAATGTATTTATCTTTCTGGGAAAACTACATATTCTTATATCTCAATGTATAGTTTGCAGACCCAGTGAGTGTTGTTCTGAGGATTGTTGGTTGTTTAGAAGTGATTAGACAAAGCTACTAAAAATCTTACAGAAATGCTCAAAATATCAGTTCTAAGGGATAAAAAAAATAGATCCATATGTACGGCTGGGCCTTAATTTCCTTACCAGCATGACTGAGTTCTGCCTATGCGCGTGTTTTTCTACTCATATGTTTTAATACGTGCGCAAGAGGTGAAACCTCTGTTCAACTCTTAGTGTGTCTTTTAACTCTGTGGATTATCTCTCCCATTCCCCCCTTCCCTGATACTATGCTTGAAAAGTCACTATTTGCTTAACCCAGATGTTCCCTCCATTTCTTTATGAAGCAATAATTAATGTTTTTCATACCCACTGTACTTTGTAAGTTTCTTTGCTTGCTGTGGTATAAAAAAGTTAAAGATGCCTGTTGGGGCTGTCAAAATCTGGAATAGCCATAGAATCACAGAATATCTCAACTTGGAAGGGACCCATAAGGATCATCACGTCCAACTCCCTGCTCCTCACAGGACTACCTAATACTAAACCATATGACCAAGAGTGCTGTCCAGACACTCCTTGAACTCTGACAGGCTTGATGTCATGACCACTTCCTTGGGCAGCCTGTTCTAGTGACTGACCACTGACTCTTGGTGAAGAACTTTTTTCTAATGTCTAATCTGAACTTCCCCTGATGTGGCTTCATTCCATTTCCTCATGTCCTGTCTCTGGTCACTAGAGACAGGAGATCAGCACTTCCCCTTCCACTGCCCCCCTTGAGGAAGTTGAAGACTGTGATGATGTCTTCAGCCTTCTTTTCTCCAAACTGAACAAGCCAAGCAACCTCAGCAGCTCCTGGTAAGTCTTGTCCTCAAGACCTTTTGCCATCCTAGCTACCTCCCTTTGGGCACAGTTGAATAGTCTGATGTCCTTCTGTTGAGTCACCCAAAACTGCACACAGTACTCAAGATGGGGCTGCACTAATGAAGTGCAGAGTGGGGCAGTCACCTTCCTTCACTAGCTTACTATGCTATGCTTGATGCACTCCAGGACACAGTTAGCTGTTTTGGCTCGTATGCAACTTGCCATCAACCCAAAGCCCCAGATTTCTATCTGCAGGGCTGCTCTCCAGCCTCTTGTCCCTTAATTTCTACATATAACCAGGATTTTCCTCTCCCTGGTCTAGAATCTGGCACTTGCTGCTGTTAAATTTAATACAGTTGGTGATTGCCCAGCTCTCTAGTTTATTCAGGTCTCTCTGTAAGGCCTCTCTACCCTTAAGAGAGTCTATAACTCCTAGTTTAGTATCATCAGCAAACTTAATGTACATTGAATTCCTGCATCCAGATAATTTGTAAAAACATTAAAGGGCTTCGGTCCTAAAATTGAGCCCTGGGAAATCCCAGGTGACTGGCTGCTGATTGGTATAACCCCATTTACTACAACTCTTTGAGCCCAAACCATCAACCAATTGCTCACCCAATGTATTATGGACTTGATTTGTTCCAAAAGCTGTTATTATGATCCCTCCTTGCTTGATCGTGTTGCTGAAAGTCCATCTCTGTTTTCCTGCTTTATGTAGAGCGGGAAGGACAAGAGCTAGGGCCTCTCTTCCAGAGGCATGTCATTTATATGTTTAGCTTAGTAGCCTTGTGAGCACATATTCCCACTGCATGTGTCTTGCAAGTGTTGGATTTTACAGAAAACGATTGGTGAGGCACAACATTATTCTGTTACCATTAATCGTACTTTGAGATGAGCTAATGATGAGTAGTTGTTTAACTTAGTTACTAATAATAGCATTTGGTTAGGGACTAATGCAGTCAGAATTTTTCTGACTCTTGAAGAAAATTCCTGCTGGTTCTAAAGAGCACTTGTTTTCAAATGAAGACAGATATCTCCCCAAATTGTGATCTTTCTTTCAGATGCCCAAGCATTCTCTTTTTGACTGCCTCCAGTGTTCTTTATACTGTGTTGCTCGAGATGGCAAAGAGGGTTACTCACATCTTTGTATTGTATTCAGACACACTAGACTTTTTGTTAGACTGTGATTGGTCTAATCAATCTAAACCATGTGAAGCTGCTGAGTAAAAGTGGCTTGAGGAGGACTTTTTGTGACAGCCATCAGTTTAAAGGCTGGGAGGAATCTGTAGTGATCTGGGGAGAGGTTTGTGGGTGTCCTTTGGACAGATGGTTTTCTTCACTTGAGATCATACAAAATGTACAGTAACACCAGCACTTGCCTACACACCAAGCGAGATTGCCCTGGTGCTTCAGGACGAGAGCATATACTTTTCATAGACATAGCAAGGGGACATTTGCTTGTTGCTACTTTCCTTTCAGCTGCTCTGTTGAGACTAAGACTGCCCTTTTGTAAGGTGTAATAAGGTTCTTGGCAAAACAGCAGGTTCATAAAGGATGTCATTGCATACATATGTAACTTCAGTGTAACTGACCGCCTTTTTCTTTCTGAAAGGAAGGTTAGAACCAGTAGTTCCAAGTCCCCGTTTACATTTTTGTAAAATACAATTAATTTTTTTTTTATCTTGCTGTCAAATTATAGAACTGAACAACATGTCAGATTTTTCCCGTGAAGTTAATTGCATGCTCTTTGATTACCAAAGAAGGTACATAACAAATTAATTTTCCTAAGCATGCTGGAAAATGTAACTACCAATGTGTTTACCAGCAGCAGGCATCTCATGTTCATTTGCATTCATTACATATGCTGCATTTTTCCATTCAATTAATTTTCTTTTTCAGTGCATACAAAGTATGATCTTATGGCATTGGCCTTTTTAGATTCCAAAACTGTGTCTTGGTTTAACTGTGGGGAGAGAATTAATTTCTAATTCGGCTGTTATCTAAGAACAGCTATAATTAGATGGAATTCAGGAGTCTTTTTATCCCTACATGGTATACTTAAAGTTAGTATGGTTTCTGTTTTTGTATTTCTTAAGTGGAACATCTCTTATTGTAGTAAATGACAATGCATTTTAGTGACGATATGTTAATACCACTCTTATTTGCCCATTCGCAGTATGCAGCTGGAGTAAGAGTAAATACAGATCTTACTGGTTTACTTGGTTGACAATAGCTGAATCTGTTTAAAGGAAACAATGGTTTAAATGTTTTCCCCCAAAAGATGAACTGTACGGTTAAAGTGTACTTAGTAGTGTGGTTAGCAATAAGTTCTCTTTGTAATCTGTTCTCATATTTAGTGCGCTTTTCAGTAATTATGGTTTGAAAGCAGTAATTGAGTAATTTGAGTTTGAGCTAGGATTTATGGTTGTGTGTTGTAGGTAAATGAAAATTTTTATTTAAAAAATATCACTGAGTCAATTATTGGTGGAAATTTTGTCAAACAAAAAGAGAACTGGCAAAAAACTCTTAACCCTGAAACTTACAGTATGCTTGTAAAAATCTGGAACTCGAAAAACCTTGGGGCCTTTCCTATTATGAAAGCTGATGGAAAACAGCAGAGAATTTGTCTGCGAACCAATACCTCTATGATTTTTTTCTGAAATGCTAGTTTATAAAAAGTCCAAGCAAACCAAAACTAAAAAAGCAACCTTTTTTTACAGGGAAGATTTTCATTAAAGAATAGATAAATGACTGAGCAAACCAGGAGATAGGCTATAGGCAAAAAAGTGTGTCTCAGTGCTGCACTGCGTTTCTAGATGCTTGTGGTCTTAAAGGCTATCGAGGAAAAGCAGAAATAGAAAGCTAAGGGTTCTGTTAGTGTTTTCTTCTAGCCTTTTTAGAGAAATCATTGCTCATTTTATCCAAATGTGTCTCCTTAAGGTAAAAGGAAAAACAGCTCCTTGCAGCTAACTTTGTGAAATGTTATCTTATTTCCATTAATATGGAGTTAATTGTGTTTTTCTCTGGAGGCTTGAACTTGTATTACTTGATTTGATGGAAATATATTCATGTGACTTGAATGAGAACTTTATCAAGTTGTAATATTTCATATGATGAAGTCCTTCACAGGATTCTTGAAGTACAGAACAGTTATTGAAAAAATATTGGCCTTTATTCATTGGTGTCTCTTGCTTTTTGTTGCTGGATGGAAACAAAGTAGATATATAGGAATTATCTTGCTGATGAATCCAGCGTTAAGATTTTACATATTTAACAGTTGGAGACAGAATGCTGCTCGTACCAAAATACTTTATTTTCAAGGGTTATGAATCTGTTTTGCATAGTAAAGTATGGGTTGTTGCTGGGCTGCCTTTCCAGTGTGTTGCACTCATTCTAAACATTAAACAGCTTAAAATAGCTCAGTGTATTCTTCCTGATGGACCTGTGATACTCTACACTTCTTAGACTGACCTTGATTTTGATTTAAAAACTGTATTTGTTTAAACTGATTATAGTTAAAATATATGGAAAACAGTGACTTTTTCAAAGTGAATTCTATACTTTCCATACTTGTGTTTTGTTAGCAGATGAGAGTATTTTTTGAATTTCTGATTGGCAGCGTCGTAAAGCACGGTAGTAAGTGGAAAACAAAGCTGTATTCAGTGTAAAGTTCCCTTCTCTCTGCCTCCCACCAGGAATCACTGTCAATAATAAAGCTTTTGAGGAAGCGTCTCTGATGAATCAAGAGGCAGAACATGCCATTTGCACTTCTGTTGTTTATCTGGTTTCTAGGGAGATTCTTCTTTGCATGTAGAGATATCTGTTGAGATGTAAAGATATGTGGGCCGGAAAGAAAGCCTTAGTTAATAAGGTGAGACATTTCTAAGTTAACATTTTTCTTGCCCATTAAAATCACCATTGGACTGCATTTTCTAGAAAGGTGCAAGTTCCCCAAATAGATGTATATTGCTGTTGGTGGCATGTGTTAATAGGATAGGTATTACATATATATGAGGTGTTAGGTCCTTAGCTACTTATTTGCATGTGCAGCTGTATTGGTGCAGCCCTGTCCATGTATATATGCTTATGGAATATGAATTCTTTGGCTTTAAGAATTTAGATTAGCACTTAAATCTCCCGTTGTCACATCCAAATTTACAAATTTCCCCTGCCTTCCGTTAGTTTCGAAGCACTTTAAATAAATAAATAAATGAGTCTTATTAATGTAACAAATGTAGCCTGGATCATATCTCATTTATTGCTGATGTCCATCAAAGTTGGCTTTTTCCTTTTTTCCACTTAAGTAAATGAAAAATTAGCAGTTTGCGTGGGTTTGCATAGTCCTTCATTTTTCCACTGGATTTCTTAACATCATTTAAATACCTGGGCTTGTAACTGTATTAAGGTTCAGTTTCTGGAGATCTGAGGGATTCTCATAAGCAAATGATGACAAGTGAGCAACTTACTATTTTATGGTAATATTCTAGGTATTTACAGTTACTTAGAAATTAGTAAAGTGAGTTACTTCAGGATAAATTTGTTCTCTTTAAGTCAATGATACTTTTAAAACTACATTTTCTCTGCATGTTGCTTGTTTTTATGAATTGTTTGCCCACGGTACTAGAACTACCAAAAAAAAGAGCACCTCCCACGCCTTATGTATCATATTCTCACCAGAATAATTTGTCATGATTTGCATGTTTTAACTCATCTGCACATTTGTTTTAGCAGTCTAGCACTGCTTTGATTGTTGCTTTGACAGATGAGCTAGTGAGAAGTGTTTTAATTACATGTTTAAGGATTGAAATTGAAAGACATTTTATCTTTCAATCTTCCACTGTTGCTTTCTGTATGTCTTAGTTTCTGGAACAACCTGGGAAGATTAGCAGGTATGTTTGAGCACAGAACTTAAATTCAGATGTCTTGCAATTGAAAGGTTTTCAAGAATCCTGAAGTGGAGAAATAATCTGATAGGAAATAGGATACAGTTGAATAATGCTGAGAAAAGTATACTTGGGATGTAAATAAGCTTGCTGTACAGACATTGACAAAGTAGCTATTCTGAAGAAATTTCTGGGATTGATAGTCAATCACAAGCTGAGCATAAGTCAAGTGTTACACTCATGTGAAAAATGAAATAGCTCTTCCACTCTGAATTGGTAAGGTATCGCTTGTGAAATTTTGTCTAGTTCTGGGAATCATTTAAATATAAACATTGCTCAGATGAGAAGAGTCCAGAGCAGAGCTACAACAGCCATCAGAAGAATGTTTTTCTGTCTGTAGATACAGGGGAGTTTGAGAATTGGAGTGGTTTGAATTAGAGCAGTTCTAACTGAAGGGAGGAGTAAAAGTTAACTGCAGAAAAAAGAAGGTGAAAAAGTGAACTGTGTGCTTATTTCTTGTCTTTGCAGAATAGTGTAAGCAGTGGAACTCATTCTATTTGATGGTTATAGCAACTCCATCACAAGATGTTTGAAGAACAGACTTGTAAATACCCATCAGGATTGATATCAGTAACTTGTGCCCTTACTTTAGGGAAGTAGTCTAGATGATCTTTGGAAATCAATTCCAGTGTTCCTTGTCAGTTGCTCAGATGTTAAATGCCCTGCAAGTTAAACATTGATTCATATCTTGTGCTAGGTAACATTGCTTCATTAACTTCTTTCATAGATACCCTGGGTTTTGGAAGCCTAGGGTTTGTTTGCTGCCATCGTTACACTTGAATTTAACTTGAAAGATAGACTGCCTGTAGGTACAAGTGTAACATTGCTAGCAATCAGAAATGTGTAATTATTTTCTCCCAAGATCAGAAAGGAGAAACATAACTCAAAAAATGGGGCTAAGAATTACTGCTTATGCTTGAAAGATGCTGAGAAGGTAACAGATTTCTCTTCTCCAGCTTTGTTGTTGCGTAGAATGGTAGAATGGAAATACTGTGCTTAAATGATTTTATTTCAAGAAGTTCGTAGCTTTTAAAGTTGAAGGGTAGTTTTTTTAATTGCCAAGATAAAACTTAAGAAAATAAACTCTACTGCTAACATGATCTGGGGGCCAGGGGCTTGCTTTCTGGGTGTGTAACTCTTCTAGTGGCTTAGTGACTAAATTTTGTAGACCTGCTTGCCAGTGTTTGGTTTCCTTCTATTTGGCATGGATGTGATTGGGGTTTTGTGTAGGGGTGTTTTTTTTTTTTTTTTAATTTTAGGGTTTTTTTTCCCTTTTTGGGGGGGTCATAAGAATTTTTATTTTGTTTTCAGTGAGTCTGTGTGTATCTTTGATATTTTTACATGTAAGTCAAGCAAGTACGGCTCTGGTAAGTACTTGGTTGCCAGACTGTCAAGTGAAAGAAAGCAAATATGCCACAGGAGATACGAGAATTTCATAGTGCTTTTTCTCTTGTGCTGACTGACTCAATATGTTACAGTAGTGTTTGGAGATATTGTGAGGTTTGTTTTTTTTTCTTGGCACAGTGTAAATGGAAATTGTGATCATTGATACAGGAGATGCACTTCTGTTTCTAAAATAAACAATAAAATATTGTAATAAGAGTTAGTGTAGAATGTACCTCTAAATCCTCAGTACTTCTGAAATTGTTAGGAAATATGCTTAGGGAAAGCTTGGAAAAGCCATCTTATGGGTGCACAGAACCTGCAATGGGTCTGTTGTATTTCATTATTTGTCTTTCACCACAAACCTTCTTTACCTTTTTTGTTATTCATAAATTAATTTACTTTAGTGGGAATCTCTTGCAAGATTTAACATGATCTGATTTGGTTTTCCTCATTTCTTCTCATGTCTTCCTCAAAGGTTTAAGAAGTTGGCATGGCTAGCTAAATGCTGGAATGGTGGAGGAATGCTCCTTAGGTTCAGAAAGACCAAGGGCCTCACAGTAAGGGGAGCCTCTATTTGGTTTGAGCCAGTTTGATCAAGCTTGGTGCTTTCTGTGCCTTTTATGAAAAAAGGTTGCAGTCAAAAACAGTACTGTTGGCATCGTTTCTGTATATATGAAGTGGCAGCAGTGATTAAACAAACATGACTTTAAAGAATGGCTCAATTCTGAAAACTGACTTGCAAAATTAACACCTTCATTGACTGTCTGCTCCGTATGTTTATGAAGACAAGATGTATAATTGACTGAAGTGACAAAAAATATGATTATTCCTAGCCCTGTCAACAGCAGGGTAAGCTGGCTACTATTTCTCCTTAGGCATCATCAGAATTGCTACATGAGTTACATGGCCAATCATCCTCACCTATGCTCACCCTCATAAGCTCATGTTGCAGAGGTCTTTGCCAAAGAAGTGACTGATTATGGTTTGACCTACACAAGCTTTATGGCAATAGTGTGCGTGAAAATAGGAATGATCTTGTTTGGTGTGGTGGCTTTTCTCTTTAAATAGGTTATAAAATGATTTTTCTTTTTTTTTTCTTTTTTTTTTTTTTTTTCCCTTAACCACCTCTGTAGCAGATCTGCATAAAAGCAGACTGGATATAAATAAATATATGTGTAAATCAGAAACAAAACTGTGAATATTACTGTCAGCAGTGAACACACACTAATTTTTCACCAAAACACACCTGCAGCCTCCAGTAATTTGCTTCTTGGAGTAGTGTTCAGGTAGATATGATCCCTTTAGTGGTGGGCATTTAGAGATAACCATCTAAACTGGTACCCAAAACTGTAACTTGATATTACTTTCACCCAAAATAAGCTGTTCAGAGGCAGTTGATGACTGCTAAAACTTGGTATTTGTCAATCAGCCAGCACATGGGCTAATATTTTTGAGAAATTGTACTTACATTGCTGCTGCAAACTCTAGGGATCAGGATATCCCTTTAAACTAAATAGCGCTCTTTGTGAACATACAAAATGAAGCACTAAGACAGGTGTCTCAGTGGCAGTCAAATTTCAGACCTGAGAAATATATTTAGGGATTTCACTGACAATCTGCAGTTTGAAAGCTAGATGCCAATTTCTAGATTAGCAAGTTCTTGATGGAGTTAGAACTTTGTTGCTGCTAATGATTATGCCATTGTTATTTATGCCTGTAAATAAAGGTTTTAAACATGAAAAGAAATGAAGCTTCAGAGGTAGCTTTGGGGACTCCATCCTCAGAGGAGTAAATCCAGGATGGTGGGCGGGCCCTTGCAGGACCCTGCTGTTTCTCTCATGGGTTTGGTTTGCTTTTCAAAGGAGACAACTGTATATATTACACTAATTGATATATTTTAATAAGAGGAACTGTATTCCCACTAGTTCCTCTGAATTAAAGCCCTTCCTGATAACCTTGGACAAAAGAAATGCTGTAAACGTTTTTATTACAAGTGATTTTGTATACTCGCAGGGCTTTTTTTTGGGGTCTCTTTACCTCTTTTTCTCTCAAGAGTAAGATTAACGTTTCTGAAAGAGAAGGCCTCCGTTTGGCCTCATTAGGTTTGCTTTTTGGCCTTTGCACCCCTGTGGTGATGGGAAACTTGTCTGTAATCTTTAGGGGATTTGTTAATGTGAATGGGAAAAAGAGGAAATGTCTTTGTGATATAGATTAATTCAAATGGGGTATGGCTATTTTTCTTTTATGAAAGTGCAAAGGTGCATAAAAATTGTGTGAATATGTCAATTAGGGGCCTGTTGCTTGTAACCAGTGGATTCTAGCCTAGCCTTAAGATTTAAGCAATTTAACTTTTTAGAAGAGTGATATAAAGGCATATCTTAGAACAGCACTTGTTACTTAATTTGATCTTAGAAATGTGAGTCTAAAATAGCAAACATCTTAATTATGTTGTAATGATATTGAAAATGTAAGTAATGATTTTCATTAAGTTGATTTTGAGAAGGTTTCTTAACTGTTTTGGCATCTTTTTAGGGGTTGTTTTCTTTTTTTGTTCTTGTTTATTCCTTTTTATACAGAGCAGAATGTTGATGGTATTTAGTGAATTTTAAAGAATGCAGCAGCTACTTGATCACTTGAAAGCAAAGCAGTTTCTCACATTGTACCTGTGCAGTGCCAAGGAAAATTTCACATATCATCAGTAATTTTTTGGGTTAGGAAATCTTGGTTACTTTAACATCTTTATAATTTCCCAAGGTCTGGACAATTCTGAAACCCTAGAAATGTTGCAGTTATATTGTGTAGCAATTGGCAGCAGTCAACTGGAAAGTTTGCTCATTTCAGTGTATATTATGTCAAAAAAACCCAACAAACCACAAACCCACACCAAGCACCTACACCATGCAACAGCACCATTACACATCTTCAGCTTTTCTTAATTTGCAAGTATATCATTATAACACTAAAAAATCTTCTAACCCTTGTAACTATAATTGGCAATAAGCTACTGAGAGGAGTTTTGAAAGAACAGTTCTAACTGCTTGCAAATGTAGGAATATTGTCTTAGGAGAGATATGGCATATCCACATACAGTACTGAATTGTGCTATTCCAAATTCAGTTTACATTACTAAAAAGTTCTTAAGGTGATATTTCTTATATAAAGCAGATTGCAATAGTGATCCAACAAGTGATATATAGGTATAGTCTTATGCGTAATGTGTTTATTCCTTTCAGTACTACCGTAGTGCTTAGGAACTCTGCTAGGGCCAAGATTTTGTTGCCCCAAGTATTGTAGAAAGAAAATGGGGAAGTAAGGGAAGGGTGAGGCAGTCTTCACTCCTGACAGATTACAATTTTAAATGTGAGGTAACAGGAAAAGGTAAGTTTAATACAGGCTCAAGAGAAGAATATGTAAATGGTGTGGCAATACCAGTTAGTGTAGAGGGCAATCATTTGATCAAGTTATCACAATAAGTACTATGAAGTTGTTTTATTTGATTATCTTGCCTTGTAGCAGGAAAACAGACTTTAAGAGAGATAAAAAGGAAGCTTTACAGACCTTTGAAACTGCCCTACAAAATGGGAAGGACAGGATTGGGAAAACTATTTTGAAAGGTGTAGCTTTGAAAACTGGAAAAAACAAAAGTGGGCAGACACTGCTATTTGCTGTTTATACATCGAGACTGATGCTTTGGAGATGAGATTCCTGGAAATGTGGAAGAACTTGAAGGTAAACATTGATCCATTAGGGGAAAAAAGTGCCAATAGAGATGGAGAGAGAAGAGATTTAGGCATAGAGATCCTCACATCTGGCTTGAATCCAAGATGATGTGCAAACTATGTTCCCGAATGACCAGGAATTTATTCACTGCTTTTGAGTAGGGAGGCATGGGAAGAAATCTTGTGATGGAAAGATTGTGATGTCTCTTTTTATGCTGAACATAACACTGAGTTATTAGGGTAACTTACTATTGAATTGAGAAATAAGACATAGCTAGGCAGATGCTAGATATTATCACTGGACTCCAAATTTACTTTAATATGGACTTCTCCATCTTAGTCATACTATTGAACTGGGAAAGTTGGAGCCTACTTAGACAAAATGCATGGAAACAGTAAGGACCAAAGAAAGAAAACAGGGACTCCCTCAGCCAGCCTGGCTTAAGGTGATACAAATATTTTAGCATCCTTTGAATTGAACCTTGTTGTTTTAGTGTTGTCTCCCTGTAACAGATGAGTGCTTTATTTTATTCAGTTTCATGGTTTTGGTTTGTACAAGATTTATATTTTCATAATATTCATGAGTTTTAACTGAATACGATAAAGTTACTATTTTCTGCATAGCTCCTATATAGCCAATAATTTTTATGCAAGTAGGAGACTTGGAATTTTAAATAGTAAGAGAGGGTTGAATTTCTGAAGCTGTTCAGGAGCCTGGGCTTAATTGAAAAGAGTAGTGGGCACTGAAATCAAAGTGTGAGTCTTTGCTATGGTGCTGTGTATCATACATCTTGCCTTACAAACACATACATGCGCGCACACTTGAGTGCTTTGTTAAACTAGGGCCAAGACATAATACGGTAGGAGCCAAGTATCTGTTTTGTCATCAAATATATAAAGAATACACTCACAGTTTCCCTCAACAGCCTCATGAGTGACTGAAAATTGCTGTTCCATTGGCAGTGATACTGTGGCTGTAGTGCAGTCCAGTTGTACCATGTTTAATTATAGAAGTATCAAGCCAAGAGCATTTAGTCTAGACTTTGAGCACTTTGGAGTCTCTCACTTATTTTACTTAAAATATTGGAATTGGTCAAACAAAAAATAGCTCAATTTTCTTGGAGATCCATATCTTCACAGAGTATCGTTAGGCCTTAAAAACTCTGGTTATTCAAAGTAGGTACTGGCATGTAACCGGGGTCTGCTGAAACGAGTAAATCTCAGACCTCTCAATCTTACTGACATTGCTCAAATTGAAAATGTCAAATATGTCACCGTGTAAGCATGATGCAGGAGCATGAAACTTTAACTATATTTCTTAAAAAATGAGTTAACAAGTGATGGGATTTGCTTGGAATTACGATGAAGTCCTATTGCTGTTCAAGACCATAATGAATCATCAGTTTGTTTGCTGAATATTCGCACATCCTTCATGCAACACAGACAACATGATTTGCCCTGAAACAGTAAAAGACATTTATTATTTGAAGATAAAATGCACTTCAGAGGATGAGGCACAGTGATGAATAAGCACATGACTTCAAAATAGTATTTCAAGGCCTGATTTTGTCAAGCAGTTGCAGAAGAAGAAAGGTTTGGGTTTGTGCGTTTTGGGTGGGTTTTTCTGTTTTGGGGTTTTTTTTTGGTGCTGATCTGGCTTAGCTTTGCAGTGGAACTGCAGTACATTTCACTCATTAAACCTGGGCTGTAGAATTCTCAGAGTGGGTGGAATAAGAGGATTTGAGAAAACTATAAAGTGTTATCCACCCCCTGCAGACCTCAGATCCTGTATTTATTGCAAGCAGTATTAAAAGCCTCTGAAAAGCACTTTCTGTAGGAAAATGAAGTTACTATAAAACCTTTTGTGAAGATTCATGTAATTTTTTTTTCCTGACTAGGAAACAGTCTGATGGTTTAAACTCCCCAATTTCACTCCAAACCTGATTTGATAAAGAATGTGATTTGATTTCTGAGGTGAGTTTTGTGAGAATCTGAGCAAATGTGTATTTTCAGCACAAGGTGGTAGCTGCAGCTGAGACTTTTCATTTGCTTGCTTAAGCAGAAATTTGAACCCAGACTCTGGGTTTGGACCCTGGTGAATTAACTCGCCCCAATCTGAAACAAACTGGCACAATTTTAAGGACCTGACATGATTATAAAGAAACCCAAGCGAGCACAGAATTTCTAGGAATTGCTACCAGCATTTCATTACACCCGAAGTGAGCAGTAGCTTCTGATGTTATGCTGGCAGGATTTTTCCAAAGCTGCTTTACAAGAATATTTTCATCTACCTAAACAAAACGTCTCTATTTTCATCCTATGGGATGAGAAGTTTACATTAGTGGTAGGGATAGTAAGAAAGACTGCTGTGAAAACAGTCTAACAAAGGAAGAGACGCTAAAGGGGAAAGATTATGACAAAGGTTTCTAGTCTTGTGATCTGTGCATGTTCTGCTTCATTCTGCTGCTTTTGGTGAAAGGCGCTTAAAATCAATCGTGATAGCAAGAAAGTTTAACATGCTGTTTGTTCCTAGATGTAATGGCTGTTCCAGTGCTAGGGGTCATCCCAGATTTCTCATAGCTCTTGAAATGTCTCAACATAATCAGATACGTTGGAACATGTTCCTCCACAACTTGTGTTTGCTTCAAAGCAACAAAATGTATTGCCGGAAAACTGTTTGCCTTTTTAGTTCACTCTGAAGTAACTGATGACAGGTCCTGTAAAAGGCACCCTACTGAAAACCTCCCTCAGCTAATACAGTTACCTTAAACTAGAAGGATTCACTTGGAATAGTGCCGCAGAGAACCAGACATGCGGTGTATAGGACTAGTCCATTGATCCCAGTTCCAGAACTGTATAATCTTATTTTCAAAAGTAGGATATGTTAAAGTTAACTCCCCACGCTTGTTTGTCTGGTATGGTTACTAAATTTGATACTGTTTAGAGATAAAATTGCTACTTCTGGAGACAAAAAGGAAAACGTATATTACTGGTTTTAATTCCACCTAAGTCTCACAGGTGATGAGGCATACCAACAAGCAGGTGTTCTGCACAACTAAATTGGTGTCATCAATACCTGATGCACTAGCTTATGCGCCTCCTAGAATATTAATTACAATAATTACTCAGATGCATGGAATTTACAAGTTTATATTGCTTTTACAAATCTCAGGGCTGTTTTTGTGAAAGTTGATAAAAAGCAGGTAAGCATGCCTCTTCAGCGGAGTTATTCATAGCAGTCTGGAAAAGTGTTAAAATTGAACCTTGTATGTAACAGTGGGTATGACTGGCTGTAATAAAGGGGGCACTCAAAGTTAAGGGGAGGAGGGGATACAATCACAGTGCCTGCTCAGAGGTTAAAAGAAAATTAAAAGCCAAAGTAAAAAAGTTTCCCCCCCCCTTCAGCATAACTACTCCTGAGCATTGTCCATAGTACCGCTGCTGACTGGTGTGATTGCAAAAAGGCACTGAGTGATCTGATTTTGCAAAAAAACCCACTAATCAAGACATGTTGTATCTTTCTCTCTGCGTGTGTATGTATGTTTCTGTATTGCCTGTTAGCGAAGAATAGTACTGTTGTTCCTCAGAAGTCACGTGAACTTTGGAGGGGGAAGTAAGTCCGTTACTGGCAGACTTTTTTGAAACAGCATGTCAGTTCTGTAAGTGGATTTGCTGTGATTCTTATTGCCCATACTAGTACTATAGCTTTTCTACTGGTTCCAGATGTCTAAAATACAATATAGGATGGGAGAAGGGAAGAGTATAATGAAAAACTTCTGGATTTCCGTATCATAGACAATTGCTGTAATTTCGCAAAGAAAGTTTGCAGAAGCGCATTTGGTATTTAATGGAAATGCAGTTATTTGATTAGATCTCCTCAAGGAATATAGATTAAAAAAAGCTAATTCTAGAATTTCAGTGTGAACCATATAAATACTACTGGACAGTTTGCCCCTAAAAGTAACTTGCTTCATATATAAAAGAGATAGACTGTAGGTCAAAAATTGTAGTGTAGCTGTAAATGCACCTGAAAGGATTCCTGAACTATATAACCATTGAGAAAGCTGATGACAGTTACCTTCTTCCCTCTGCCCCAGTTCTTCTTCCCTAACACCCCAGGAAAAGGTGTTTAGAATCAGTTTTGGCCTGTCACTAATGAATTTAAAATTCCAAGCAATTTGAAAGACGTACTCATATATCAGATGCTGAATGCGTCCACCTAATGTGTTTAAATACATTTTTTGGGTTTGTTTTATCATTTTATTAAAAAAACCCCACAACAAACACAACAGAAAAACCCCAAAACATCCTCCTCTCCCTCTCCCACCCACAAAAAGATAAAAATAGAAAGAGGGGTCCTTACTAAATAGAGGTTATCCTCAGAGCACCAGGCTCAAAGCATAATATATCGGTCATACTGATAGAGGAAACTGCTCAGGCTATCGTATTGAAGGCATGTTTGATACCTACCGCTCAGTTTATTTTCTTGCTTTTATACTTTTTTTTCTAAGGACAGATGTTGTTCCTTTATACTAAAGTGAATTGAGAATAACCCCCCGAGTTCCATCTGGTCTAATTCAGAGATGATTAGCTTAATTCTCATCTGATTGCAGGTAACTGCTAATTGTCCCTGGTGCACAGAAAGGTGCAATAATTTCTGCTGTCATTTCTGCATCTGTAACTTTGGAATATTGCCGTGTGTGTCGACAACATGAGTCTGCTTGTTTACGAAAGACCAGGATTGAGCCAAATAAACACACTTCAGGAACACTGCTGATCGGTAAATATTTAGATTAACCTGGGCCTGCCTGTAGAACAAGACAAGCCCATCAGTTTCCACACCAGTCAGGCTCAGTATTAAAGCAAATTCAAATGTACGTTTACTAAAGAAAAGCTAAACTGAATTGTAAAAGCAACTATGGCAACTGATCAACTATGTGGAGAGCAGGGAAAAAGTTACTTTTAAAAAGCTTATGATCCCTGAGAACCACATACTTTATTTCACTGTCTCTGAAGATAGATCTACTTATGAATTGGTTTAAGTTTTAATAATAGATGTAGGCACACAAAATATCGTGTGTGAACTCCTCGGCTTCTTTATTCAAGTAAAATCATAATTGTATAATTGTGTGGGACACTTCATGGGTGTTTTATATCATGGATTAACATTTCATATTTTTAATTGGGGGAGGGGAAGAAAATGTCTTTCTGTGTGACTGCAGTGCACCTTAATGGCTTTAAAATGCTAAAATAGAACTTGAAAGTGTTCTTAATGGTTGGCTGGTTTACTTTTTAATTGCATTTTGGACAGGGAGAAAGTTTGTCTTTGAATTCAACTGTGAGACAGCTTTCAAGTTAAGTTAAAAAAGGAGCATTTTTGAAATTAAGACTGCATGACTGTCTACCATGATTTTGACAATGAGGCTGGCTTAGGTGATACAACTTTTTATATTGGATTTAAAGGGTATAATGCACAAAAAGCCCAAGTGATGCTATGAAAAAAATGAATCGGTTGCCCAGGGAGGTTGTGAGTGCTCCATCCCTGGCGGTGTTCAAGGCCAGGTTGGATGAAGCCTTGTGTGGGGTGGTTTAGTGTGAGGTGTCCTTGCCCATGGCAGGGGGTTTGGAACTAGATGATCTTGAGGTCCTTTCCAACCCTAACTATTCTATGATTCTATTCTATAAAACTGCAAGTTGCTTGCTTCGAAAATGATTTGCCTGTAAATGGGATGCTTTTTTTTCTTAAGAAATGTGTTCTGAGATGTTTGAATGATCAAGCAGGCTTTCAAAACACTTTGTCCCAGCAAATGAAGGAGCTGGATTATAGGGTGTCTTTCAGATCAGTTTGGATGAGATGTTTCCTACCTTTGATAGAAAGAAGGGACTGTAGGAGGTGATGCAAATTCAAATGCAGATTATTATTCTAATCATCTCCAGTGGTCTGTGTGCTCTCAAAACAGAGTCTTTGGAAAAAATGCACAGTTTAAATACTTTTCTTAATGATGTAGCATGCAGTAAAATAGCTGTAGTCTGTCTTCATTAGCATTCTGTGTATTAAGCATGAATTTCATTCTCTTGACTAATGTGACTCCTGGGATTTTCCTTTATACTTGTTGGTTTTACACTTCAAAAGTGGTACGAGTCCCAAAACTATTTCAGAAAGCAAATTGATTGTCAGTATTCTCCCTGGAGAGGAGAAATGGAGCTCCTTGTTGTAAGAAGTAGCATGGGGGTGGAGGGCGTAGGGAAGACAATAAAAAATAATACAAAAATCCCTTAATATCGTTGGTTGGATGTTCTGCTTGATTGTTTTCAGTACTGACAGTCACTTCAATACCTATTTTTGATTATGACATGCATTATATCAGGTTGAGATGTATGAATTTTCTTCCTGAAAGTGTATGGTAAAGTATCTCCTATCTTAGTAGAGGACACATGAAATGCAGTGCATGTAATTCAGGAGGAGCCCGTGGCTAATGCTCATGTTTGCAAGGGGACCAGCAGAGGAGGTAGGACCTTCATTCTGCTGCTGTGATACTAAACTGTCAGTGATGAATTTTTTTTTCTGGTGTTTGGCCCAAGTGGGAAGCAGAATAACTGTTTATCAAGCTTCAAGCAGTTTGTGACAGCCAAAGGCCCAGTGAGAATGATCTGATGAAACCACTGGAGTTCTGTCATATAAGGTTTTGTAGGAAATAGCTCTAGGGATGCTGTTAAAGGTTATTGAGTTATGCTGGTGTGGTCAGGTCACTCACTATGACTTTGTAAATGCAGAATTTCAACCCTAATAATGAAAAGAATATCCATCTGCAAAAAAGACACCAAATACAATAATTAAGAAATATGTGCTTAGTCGTTAACCTTGTAAGTTCCCTTTCTAACTGTATTTTGTTTTCTTTCTATATGCTTTGTGGGAGTTTGGAAAGAAAGGTTACTTCTGTAGCTTGTTGCATAACCTTTGCATAAAAAAGAATTTTCCCAGCAAGTTCCTTGCCCTTATAGAAAAATCTACTAGACAGAAAAAAAGAGGTTTCAACTCTTGAAAGGAAATGGGCAGTTTGAACCATGAAGGAATGAATGTGTTCAGGCCATCAAAGGGTACTTAAAGACAGTCTCTAAATCACCAGGAAAGCAAGTAATTCTTTGGATCTTGGGGTAGTGGGAGTCTGAATTTCAGGTGCCACTATTCAGGGCCTCAAGTGGGAAAGCTGTATCCTTTTAAGAAAGGAGGAAAAAAACATTAAAGTTTATGCTGTAATTAGGCATCAAGGATTGCACCGAACTCCTTTACTAGAAGATCATATTGTTGTTTCCATGAAAAATCAGTGGCTAATATATGTTGTGTATATTTGATGATTGCAGAAACTCAATTATCTTTTAAATCTTATTATGAATCATTTTTTTTCATCAGTTAGAAGTGTAATGATCAGAGAAATCTAGACAACACTAAATCGTATTTATTCTGACATCAGTTAAAAGCACTCAACTGTACTTTTTCATGGGAAGGAGAATTGAGGAGAAAATAACTAAGCAGGCCAATCATTCTCCAGGTTATCATCTGATAAATAATGATGAATTATCAGGCATGTTAATATCTGAGTTCGTGTCTCCGCTTTCAATAAGTACAAGCATCCAGAAACTCGGTCAGTTTTTGGCAAACAAGGAGAAAGTGTTCATCTTGGTTGTTTACTTTAAATTTTTAGTTGGGGCAGTTGCTCACCAGAATACAAAAAAAGCTTTAATATTGACTTAAGTAGAGATGTACTGAAAACTAAGTAACGTTTTCCGTGCAAATGCATGTAGGGAAGCAGTTGCTGAGCACTTCAAGAGCATTGTTGGGAAGAGACTGAAGAACTCCCAGGGTATTTGGTATGTTTGCAAGTCATATGTGTGTTAATTTCTATGCTCCAGAAGTGCCATAAATTCGCTTCATAAATTTATGTTGTGTTTAATCTTTTCCTGACACCTGCAGCAGGAAGGAATTTGAGATTTTTCTTACCTATACATGTACGTGCTCTCATAGCGGTCTCTCAACTTGCTTTCCCTTATCTTTTTTTTCCCTTTCCCCTTTTGTTTTCTAATCTTTTGCTTGCACACCCATTTTTATGTAATGGAGTTGTCGGAACAATTGCAACAAAGGCAGATTACTTCATGTACTTTTTTTTGTGATACTAAAATAAAATACTGCTAGAGCAGAGTTCAGTTTCTGACTGGCTGATGGATGTTCCTTTTTATACAAATACAGAATTACGCAGCAGGGAAACAAATTAGAAGAACAAAGTTTAAATGAGTGACGATACACATATAAATCTGTGTGTAAACATGGTATTTTCTATTCACGTCCTTTTTGTTGGAGGGTTGTTTTTCTGTTCTTTCGAAGGATCCAGGCAAACCAGCTGTTTTACAGTTGGTATTTAGGATTATTTATTGAACCAGTCATGCTGGTTCTTTTTGGTACACATATGCAGATATCTGCCAAGTCTCATTTGACTGTGTATTATGGAGACCATTTTTAAAATGGAGCGAGGTCCTTGCCTGTCCTGAAGCCATTTAATAGTGTTCCTGGCAATGACGAGGAAACCTGTGGCCATCTTTGGCAAGTAAACATAGATTTCCCTGGGGATGTATGCAGAACTACACTTCATAGAATCATAGAATGGTTTGGGTTGGAAGGGATCTTAAAGATCTTCTAGTACCACATCCCACCACCTTTCACTAGACCAGGTTGCTCAAAGCCGCATCCAAACTGAACACTGCCAAGGATGGGGCATCACAGCTTCACTAAGCAGCCTGTGGCAGTGCCTCACCACCCTCGCAGGGAACAATTTCTTCCTAACATCTAATCTATACTTACCCTCTTTCAGTTTAAAGGCATTATCCTTTGGCCCATAACGATATGCCCTTTTAAAAGTCCCTCTCCAGATTTCTTGTAGGTCGCCTTTAGGCACCGGAAGCTGCTCTAAGGTTTCCCCTGAGCCTTCTCTTCCACAGGCAGAACAAGCTGAACTCTTTTAGTCTGTCTTCACAGGAGAGATGCTTCAGCCCTCTGACCACCTTCATGTCCTCCTCTGGACTTTCTGCAACAGGTCCACCTCCTTATGTTAGTATATGCCACCTTAATGTTAGTTGGAGCAACCTGTCCATATAGGCATTGGGGAAACCTCCACTGTTAGCTTCAAGATTTGTGATAGAGCATTGTAAATCACTCAAAACCCGATTTCCAAACTCTGGCATGGTAAACGATTTACTTTCTGGCTGTATAATATAGTTTGTGTATGTTTCTGTAGCATTTAACAACATTGTGGTTCTCATGATTTTCTAGGTAAGGATGTATGTTTTGGTGTAAGGGGGAAATTTCACACATGCCATAAAGGTAATTCAGTGGGACAGGATGATATTCCATTTCCAATTCACGCATAATCTTACAAAACGTTTCCTGTTGTTTTTAGTTTTGGTTGTAAGTTATTAATAACTTTATACCTGTGTTTGTGCAAAAGTAAAGCACTACTTGTAAAAACCTAGCTAGAAATA
This sequence comes from Lathamus discolor, assembly GCF_037157495.1. Taxonomy (NCBI): domain Eukaryota; kingdom Metazoa; phylum Chordata; class Aves; order Psittaciformes; family Psittacidae; genus Lathamus; species Lathamus discolor. The sequence continues at coordinate 110,274,192 of NC_088884.1, forward strand.
AGACTGAAAATCCACACTGACTTCTAAAAGGTTTATTGGTTGACTATGCTTCGAGTTACTGAGCTGTACGGATGGAACTCTTCTTTGGCTGTTTACAAGAAAAGCAGATTGATATGTGACAAATGTGTTGCAAAGATGTATGGTATCCCATTTAGGTGCTTTGAGAAATGACATCACTTTTACGAAATGTGGTGTGCTTGAGAGAAGAAGCAAGACTGCTAGCAATACTGCAGGCAGAAAGCGTTTGTTGTCTGCATTTGTTAGTCTCTTTTTGCAGAGATGAAACAGCTCGAAGGAGAGGGATATAACAATGGAAAGGAATAGATACTTCTTTATGTGATGATGTGTTTTTATGCGAAACTTTATTTTTGGGGAGTTAAGGTACTATGGAAACTCAGTAAAATTCTTAAAGAAGACTTGTGAGTGCAACAGGAACTTTAGGGGATAAATTAAAGATATTGACGTACCTGTCTGGGGGTGAGATCTGGGTTACTGGGGTTTCACTAACACTGCTTCAGCAACGGTTTCAAACTGTCTCCTGTGCTGTAAATTAGAAACTCCTTTATTTTAATTAAGACCATCTGGGAGCTCAAAGGGGCTGAAGGTTGGGGAAAGCACTGAGGTGCATGGAGTATTTGTAGCTGCTGGTTTTCAAGGAAAGAACCTTTCTCTACAGAACAGCATGCTGAATAGAAAGAAATGATGAAATGTTATTTTGCAGTCAGTGTTTTTAAATGTTCCTATAGTATTAGAAAAGGCGAATAAGCAAATTGACTGTATTTGGGGAGAATATTGCATATATGTGCATATTGCCTTTAGGTGGTGAATAATTGAAATTTAGACTTCATTCTAAGCAGTACTAATAGAGTACAGGACAGTGCAAAAGGCTGTAGATATTTTCAACACCTGCACTTCAAAAAGTGTAAAATTCCAAAATGAAGTCGGTTCATGTTAAACCAAAGGCAGTGTTTGTTTTTTGTGTGTTTCAAGACGACAAGGTAAAAGCGATGCTTCTTTTGACATGAAGTATTTTACCCGACTAGAGCCAGAATACTTCAGTTTGGATGCTGTGGCCAAGTGGATGCGGATGGAGATTTAAACTGCCGGGAAGGCATCTCTTTTCCTCTGATAGCTTGAGCTTTGTTCTAGTTGTCCTGGATGTGCTAGGTGGAGCCCAGATTTCCCACATATCCACAGTGGTCTGACTGAGCTATTGGGTAAAGAGGGAACAATTCCAGCCTCTGAGTGAGGTTTTATGACACTAGTTCTTAGTTTGTTTTTCCCCAGATGAAATTAGTCAGTGAACTTGACCTGGATGCATTAATCCTTTTAAGTTGGCTGAAACTACATGTTTACTGAAGAAAACCGTGCTTGCTTGAGCCAAATGCCCTTGTCCTTGTTGCAAATGGAGAAAAAGAGAGAATAGCTCAATAAAATTGTCACAGCTTCATAAGGTCAGGTACAGTATTTTTGCCATCCTGTTAGGAGGAGGAATTAAATTGAACAGCCTCTTATCTGAATTTCTCACACAAATTCTCATAGTGTATCTAATGCTGAAAGCACTGTACTGTTGAGAGCTAATTTTCTTTATTTAGGTTCAGTAGTTTGCTTATCCTGCTACAGCTGATAACCTCACACAGTAACTTGAGCCTTGATAAGTGGGACAGGAAGTATTTTAAGTCCTGTGGATATGAAGGATGATAGTGTTGCTCTGTTTCATGTTGGTTTAGTAATGGAGAATTTATTTTGGTTTTAAAGTAAGTATTAACAACACACTGAGTTTGCAGTTGAGGATTGTCTCTATGTGTGCATGTGCACATGTGTGACTTAAAGATTGTTCTTTTTTTTTACAGATATCAAATTCTCAGCTAAGAGGAGTTGAAATACATTCAACTGTAATGGTCCTATGCTGATATAAATCAGCCGAACTTTTGCCCCTCAAATCACTGGCTATTTAGCTCATATTCCCCTAATATGTAGTCTGAACTTATCGTTTGATTAATGATGCCACAAAATTCGCAGGTGCACTTGGGTGTTTGCATGTGTCAGTTTGATGGGTAGATACAAGGTTACAAGAACTGATGTGCAGATGTATGGTCTTTATGAATGTGTACAGCACGTATGTGTGTGTCCCTGGAGCCATATAGAAAATATGAGTCTGTGATATGTGAAACAAAAAGGTAGAGGCTGACCTCCTCATTACATCACACAACCAGACACATTCATGATGTAATGCCTTGTTCCTTCTAGCACTGTGAAGATCATACATATTTCTGTTCTCCCTTCATTTGAAATTAACTTACAGACTTTTAAAGCCTTTTATATGTAGTCTAGTGCATATTTTCCTCTGCTAGATGAATGAAAATCAAGTTAACTCTGCAGAAGTCTGTGGCACAAGTAGGAGCAGAGGATGGATCTCAGTGAACTCTTTCTCTCTGGAGCTGCATCACCTTCTTTAAGAATAGGGGCAGGTACAGATGCTGCAATTATCAAGAGAATCCTAGAGGAAGAGAAAGGTGGAGGACCAGAAAAATCCTATAACTGTCACTAGACAGAATTCCCACTGCCTTTCATCAGGAGTGAAATAGCTTTGCTGTTACGGCAGTGCCTCGCTAAATTTCTAGATGGAAAACTTTGTAGTATTTACATCTCACAGAACACTTCTGCCTTTAGTGGTGTGTGCAGGTTCCATTACAACAGTAAGGATGTAGATAAACTTTTCAGCTTGGGTACCTAACATGAGGCATGCCACTCTGTATTTGGACACTTATGTAAGCAGTTGATTTAAAAGTGTTCCTATTGACTTCAAAGCAAAAATGTATCTTTTGATGTATGCTTAGGTGCCTAACATTTGGCATCCAAAGATTTTAAAGAGCTACATTGTCTTTGACATCTATAGCATATATATTTATACATATGTGGGAACAAAGGTCCTACCTCCCAGAACCTGCCTGAGCAGATGCAAGGCAGAAGTCAGTGGCTGAGGGTGGAAAGATAAAGCTCCAGATTCTTTTAGCAGCAGTAGTGTAATCTTTTGTAGGGACATGAGTTTTTTCAGAAGGCCCTTTCTCAGGGCAGGAGTGGAAAGAGAAGGCATGCATTCTTGATGTTGAAAGCCCACTTGTGCTTTTTATGTTGACCTTTTTCAGGAGCAGTCCATCCATACATAAAAGAATGCAATGCTGACAAGTTTAATAAAGTTTGTCTAAACTGCTCTAAAAGAGGTGATTAGGGAAAGAAAAAAAATTGTAGGAACTACTTTTTGCTCACAAATAATATAGAAAAGCTTTCTCAAGTTTGTTTTCTGTCTGCCACTGAATGTAACTCAAGGTGATATTTCTTCCCCCCCCCCCCCCTTATTTCAATGGCCTGTATAACATTTATGCAATAAATTCTTTTGCAGTGAATTCCATTTGACCCAGTCCTGCAAATGCTTGTATGATGCATGCTCTGGGAGGTAGTTTGATTAAGTCTAATAAATCAGTTCCTCTGCTGAAACTAAGGTATACAGAAATTGAGACATGTATGGAGAGCTATGGTTAAAACATCCTTTTATTTTCCAGTCCTGTTTGATATGGCAGTACAAAGTTACTGCAGCTTTTCTACTCTGTTACACTGAAGATATTTTTAGCTGATATCTGGTCAGAAAATTGAATTACCATTGCATGGAAAATGTAAGTGTTTAAATAAAAACACAGTTGTAGCATAGAAGTCTATCACAAAATGAACGTTTCATAAAATTTAGGTGTAATCACATAGTCCATGGAGGCGCAGTTGAATTCTTTTGCTTAAAGACTTCTTGAACTGCTTGTGATGGTTAATTATGGTGAAAGCATTCAGGACTACTAATACTTCAAGATTACGACTATACTTTGCAATTTGGAATGAAGTGAAACTATTTTGGAAAAATATTCTGATACATTGCATATCTATGTGCTTGTGTACTTTTCTTCATTCCTGATATAAAATGGGAAAATTGAGTTCAATTCACACATAATAAATAATACGATTAGATACAGCAATGTGTCCATAACGTATTTTTATACTGAATAGATCAGTTGCAAGAGACCTACAATGATCATCTAGCCCAACTGCCTGACCACTTATACTTGTGCCTGGCATTACTCCATCCTAGATGCAGAATCTGGCATTTGCTCTTTTTCAGTTTCATGTCATTAATCATAGTCTAAGTCTCCAATTTATCTAGGTCCCTTTGCAAGGCCTCTCCTCCCTCAAGATGATCAATGGCACCTCCCATTTTATCATCAGCAATCTTGCTCGTGGTGCATTCACATTCAACTCCTGCATCTAAATCATTGATAGAAATATTGAACAGAGCTGGTCCTGAAGTTGAGCCCCGAGAAGCACTTCTGATGACTGGTTGTCAGCCAGATGTAGCTCCACGTATCAGATCTTGATATAAGCACATGTTTAATGAGAAACTCCATGTTAAGGTTTTTTTTTTTTTTGTCCATGCAGCTAAATACTTATGCTCATCTGTCCAGTCTGTTGTTTACTAGAAAAGTTTTGTAACCTTTTTAGTGGGCCTTTTCTAATTTGCACTAATTTACAAGGGCAGCATTGGCCAAGCACAACTAAGAAGCAGTACTGCACAAAGGTTTTCAGAGAGTTCCTTTTCCTGCTTTTCTTGTTTTCTTTCCTATGCCAGAAACAGTCATAACTTGATGGAGAGGCTGGCTGTTACAACGAGGTGATCCTCCTGAGGTTGGTGGAAAGGACACTTGCCTTATACTGTAGTTAATGGGGCAAGGGAGAAAGGTCAGGAGAGATGAGGCAGAGCAACTGGCTTGAGTCTGCTTTCAGAGAAGAGAGGAAAGTACTTTTCCTGATTTTTAACTGAAAAGTCTGAATGACAATATATTCCAGAATGCTTTATAAATTAGATACACATTCTTCAGGTAAATGAGTAAGCCAGCTTTTTCTGTGCTGTTACTGATGTAATACAGGTAAGATAGATAGTCTCACAGGTACCAGAACTAATTCAAGGCTTCACAGCATTAAAGGTAGTGCATATATATCTCCTGGTAGTGCAGACTGGGCTGTGGGTGAGGTGCAGTGGCTGGCTAGAGGAGTTGTATGAATCCCTGGCAGGTGAGATGGCCTATGTGATTTTTGAGTGGAAAAGAGCATGGGAATAGGTTTTCTGGAGTTATGGGTATGACCGTGGCAGCCCTACACAGTGTATCTGTCTCTCCTCTTGCATTCACTGGGGTATGGACCTCCTTTGCACCTTTCCAGCCATAGGGCCACAGGTTCCCTGCTCTGCCTATAGGTACTGGCTTGCCTCCATGCTGTCCATCTCACAGAAAGCATTACCTACTCCACTTGCCTCTTGGGCTGCTGGGGAAGAAAAGGGATAGGAGAAAGGGCTAGAGCCCTAGCTGAGTTCCTTCACACAAATAGGAGGGTATCAGATAGAAAGGGAAGGCCTGAGACAGGGAGCTAATAAGTGCTAATACCAGAGAGGGGTTTGTCTGTTCTTGAGGAGAGTAAAGAAGACAGTTGCTCCTGCGGTGGTTTTTGCTCCATCACGTGTTGCCTTCTTAATAGTCTGCCAGTAGGTAGAGTATGACAGCCAGCCTTTGTCCCCTTCAGCATAGGCAGAGAAGGCAAAGTGCTGCCTCTTCAGGCTACTCCTGTAGGCAACTGTCTTGCTGTGCTCGTGCCTTAAGTCAGATCTGATATTTGCTGGGGGGGAGGGGGGGGGAAGAAAAAAAGAAAGAAAATAACCTTGGAGCTTTAAAAATGTTTTAAAATTTATAACTGTGCAGAGTTGAAATTGCACCTGAATTTCTACCTGCAAATGGCAACCTCATCATCTGTACAGTTTGCCTGCAGGCCAAGCTGCAGAATGGCTTTAGTATGACCTGTGAGTCATCAGGGTTAGCACTTGTAGCTCTCTGGATATTCTGAAGAAGTAATAACCCAGACAAATTGTTTGTGAGGTCTGAGGGAACCACTGCATCCCAATCTAGCTCTTTCATGTAAGAATTTCTTTTTTTTCCACTGTTCTACTATTAAGAGGCATTTTCTTTTCTAAGATAATGGACTACAGTAATCAAGGGATTACCAGAAACCTTTAAATAAAGAACCCAAGAATAAATTGTCAGCATGCTGCTTTTGAAATGTACTATCAGAAGTGATTTGATTCATCCTTAATTCGGAAAAGATTTATGACAATGTGTCCCTCCAGTTTTTATGCTGTAGTGGTGTTCTGAATAGTCACTTCCAGCAGACCAGAGTTCTTTTTCGCTCTAAGAAACATCACATTTAAAATATTATGTGCAATTATTTGGTTTCCAATTCAAGAAACAGAGGTATTGTTATCATACTCCCAGGACTGTGATATAAGTTGTAAGCAAAACAGACCACAGCTTAAGTTGTTATCTTTTCATGACTGGTTTAGATCATACAAATTCAAGTTTGCTGAGGCAGATGTGTTTTTGCAGAATGACAAGGGTAGGTCATATGGTAGCTGTTAATACAGTTTCATTTATCTGGACCTCAGTTTACAAGGATCTGAAACAACATCATATTACTTTCCAGTGAAAACGTGTAACTATAATGATATGTAATGGTCTCAGTATTCATTCACTTCATTGCTGTCTGATAGTCACATTGGACTGACAGAAACAAACCAAGTGTTTTTAATTCTTTCTTGGGGCTGTGGATATTCATCAGGAAGGATATTGAATGTCATGAGTCAGATTATCACATCACAAATTGGAGTAATGTCACTGAAGTCAAAGTGGTGATTTACACCTGCTGAACTTGTTTCCATAGCCTTATACTATGCATAAGGGCATCGGTTGCTCCAGTGCATCACTTCTGCTTCTTATAATAATTTTTGATTTGCAAATATCAGCAAGGGGAATTTCTACTTGACAATAAACTAATTCTCATGAGCAATAACTTATCTTAAACAATCTTTCCATTGTTGTTAAAATTGTGATGGTTTAGGACTCTGGAGGTTTTCTGTATTCGAGTTTTGATATAAACTGGTTAAGTTGGTGAAGATTTTCCTAGTTTACTTATTAGTATCCTCTAAATTTCTGAACTTATGAAATGTACAGGTCCAGTGGGCAGGGATGACTGTTGGCAGAGGCTTTTAAAAACATCTGGGAAGTTACAGCTGTAACTGTACTGGGAGTTTTAAATCTCAGTTGAAAGTGCCCTGCTGACCTCAGTTTTTCAGCAGCCTGGGAACTACAGATCACTTTGTGAAAGAAAATCAGTTTTAGATGTCTCTAATGTAATTTATTCAAGCATTGCACTGAGCCATTTCTTGTCAATAACAAAAAATGTAACTGGTTATGTATAGGCAGCAAGTAGCACTCTGACAAGATGAGAAGTGGGTGCCATGCCAAAAATTCAGATTCTTTATAAGACTAATCCCATTCTGAGTGCACATTCAAAGCAGTTAGAGGCAATTTTTAATGTATTATTCTACAATGACACCCTTTCTTTTGAAATGTAAACTGTTCATGAGCTTAACTGGAGAATAGAATAATGGTTTTTAGATGACTGAAAAACACCAGATTGGTACTTTTACTAACCTGAGGCAAATGGAATACTTTGACTTCTTATTTGGACTTTAAGCTCTGCCTGTGGACTAGAATGTGCTGTTTGCTCTGTGCCTGGGTTGGGAGTGCACACTGATGTCCCAGAGGCACAACCTGTCTCTGGTGCCACTACTGCTCTGAGTCATGTCTTTAAAAAGTGTAGAGTACTTCTCTAAGTTCAGCTTGATGTAGGTGTCTGTACTGCAGCTATGCAAAGTAGTACCCTCTTCCTCTGAGCAGACACACACGCATACAGTTTGCAGCAGCAAGGTCTGGAGGGAGGCCCTGCTACAAAATCCTAGTGTTCAGGTAGCTCAGGGAGGTTGGCAAGGCACAGAAAGAAGGGATGTAGCAATATTCTGCTTCGAGAGAATAGCCAGAGAAACAAAGACATTTCCTAGCAGGAATATGCCATGCTTTTTAATGGGTTACTAAACACAAGGCTAATTCAGGCTCTGGTGTATATTGTGCATGAGATGCTCTGTCTTCTGTATGAGCCTAATGTCTTTGTGCTTATGTAGCACGTAGACTCAATCCCATGCTCTCACACCAGTGTAGTGAAGGATTGATCTGCAACGTACTTTGAAATAGTGATTGCAGTTGGGTGGAATATCCTGGCTATCTGGGAGATAGTAGTGAAGTGTGGAACAATGCTAGGTGATTTGTGTGTATCTTGGGAAGATTTTGGTACTGACACCTGTAGTTTGGTGTTTTGTTTTTTTTTTTAATCAATCTAGCCAGTTTCAACATAGATTACACTTACCGTATCTGTATGGTGAGACTGGAGTTACTGTTGAGTCGTGAGTTGTCATGTAACTACTGCAGTTAAATGAGAGTCCAGAGTTGTGAATGTAAGATTCTACTTGAGAGGAATTTATTACCCAAGCTGACAGATCATGTGTCCTGAAGAGTTTACATTAGTAACTCCTCTTTTCTTGTTTTATGGAAAGTCATAAAATTCTCCATGTTTTTAATGAGCATAAAATCTCTCAAAACTTGCTTTTAACATTGATGCTGAACAGTCTACCACACATAGTTAATGTATGCATTTGTTCTGTTCAGGCTTCATGCCATTCTGGGTGTAATGCATCTGAGATACCTTCCTGCATATTAAGCCCTGAGAAACCAATTTGCAAAGGCCATTGCAGATTTGGAAAGATCTCAAAAAGAAGTAAGAGTGTCACGAGAGAGGAAAAAGCTATCATTTGGAGAGACTAAAACAACTGATCCCTGCTTCAGCACATCATCTTTGTTACCTGAAGCTAGAAGACTAAATCCAATGATCTGAACTTCTCCCTGTTGTGTGTCCTGTTTTCCCCCCACTTTTATCTTTCTACTGAGCTCTTAAATCCAAACACATATTCTGGCGATCCCCAAGAGAGCTGAGGGTAGGGAAGTGTTTCTCAGGAGGCCATAGGACTGAATGCTAAGTGTGCATATGGAGGTTCCAGCAAAACCTGTAGACAGCTGTGAACCTTCTGGTTCATTCTCTTTCTTTCTCTCTCTCTTTCTGGACTTCTGTTAACTGTTAGCAAATCTGTGACATTGACAGTGTCCGGGAAGCAGAAGGCATGTCTGTCTACACTTGTATGGCCCTATATCCTTTCTCATTCCAGCAGTCTGTTACTTCCTCTTTCTCACTTAAGACTGCAATTAGCACTTTTTTATGACTTTGAAATATTAGAAGGGGGAACCATGATTGATAGTAATGTAGATGCTTGAACTTTTGGGGAACATTCTTTTCATATAGTGATGGTGCCAGCTGCTTCTTTGGCCCTGTCTGGTTAATATTTTTTTTCTCTTGATGGCTTTTAAAAATGAATGCACTCTTCAACTAAGACATTGAGTTTGTTTGAAGTCCAACTGGCAGTAGAATAAGTGGCTTAGCTAAAGTGCTTTATTCTTCAGTAAGGGGCAGAAGCTTTAAGGCTTGCTTTTCAGTAGTCTTTACCCAGGGTCATAACTAAATACCCCATCAAATATAATATGCTACACTGTTTCATATTTTGTGGCTATTAACTGTGGCATCTAAAAACATCTAAATGTTAGAATTTAAGAGGATGGTATTTTCATGAGGGATGTGATTCCCTCAGGTATGACTTTGTCAACCTAGAATTTCTTGACAGTCTCTTTAATTGGAAGTCATTGCTTTTGGCAGATCTAAATATCAGCTGTATTATTTGGAAGTGCCTGATTAAGTAAGTAGTAACAGTAATAAAGATAAATAATAAAAAAAACCATTATTTGAAGGTGATAAATGTGTGTGTGGGGTCCCTTTTGGGGAAAGCTGTGTTGATGAGGAATCAGTCTGATTAATGTTGGGGTTTTTGTTTGTTGGGTTTGGTTTTGTGGTTGTTTTTAAGAAGAAAGTGTCCATATTATGTCTTAGCAACGCACACACAAACACACACACACACACAGAAAAACATGGTCACATTTAAGAATGCTCAAGATAATATAGGAAATTTTAATTATTCAGGCCCAGTTTGTTTTTCTCCCCACCTCCCCCCCCCCCACCCCCATGTTGTAACACAGTGTTTTGCCCACTGTTTCTGTGTCCACAGATGGTGGACGTTCCTTAGTAGGTCATTACTTTCCATGCTGAAAAAAATAACCTTTATTTATCAGCTTCCATGTTGATGTCATCGCATTGAGGAATTGCATGGAAAGGAACTTCATAGTATCATAGCATACCTTGGTGCAATGTAGTGCTGGTACCCTGTCTCAAAAGGATGTGATAGAACTAGAAAAGTTGTAGAAAGGGTTGAAAGGCTGACCAGCTATGGAGCTTGTTCTGTGAAGGGAATGACTAAGACTCTGTAATGAAAGAGGTGCACATATTGCTGTGTATAAAATCTCAGTTGATCCAGAGAAGGTGAGTAGATAATGGCAATTCACTTGCTTCTAATGCAAGGTGAGGTGATCATCACACAGAATTGGCTTGCTCACAGCAGAGTTAAATGACTTTTGTGCAATGTACAGTTAGTCTGTGGAAGTCCTTGCCACAGGAGATGGATGATGTTGTACATGGCTTCAAAAAGGATCTTCATAAAAGAGAGGTTCCTGTCTGTTAATCGTAAACTTTTGATCCACAAAATGCCTGAGCTGCAGTGTTGCTGGGACAGTTTTCTGAGTAAATATCATGTGCTACTGCCCTGTAATGGCTATCCTGAAACATAAGTCTTTGGTCTGATAAATTCTTGTAATGGCTTGAAACTAGTTAAGTAACTGCAGAATTGTGGGGCACATTTAAATTTGCTCTAAACATTTTAGAGAAGTCATGTATACCACTTCACAGCTTCACATTCAAATTGGAAATAATGCGTTCTACAAATAAGTTGATTAGTTTACCCTTTATGTGATGCTTTTTTACTTAGTGTTTAAGAGACATTGCAGAAACATGCAAAAAAAAGTTAACACTGGTTTTAGGTTAAGTTCCTAAAGAGCAAAGTATCAAACTTTCAGTGTTTTCCCTCTCATGTATTGACACAACTTATGTCAGGTTTACACTATAAACATAACAGGTTAGTTGTGTAGGTGTCTTTCTCTGCTATGGGCTGGTTTTGTCAGAAACAATGCATTAGTGATATGAGCTGTCGAGTAAAAAAACTGTGTCATTCCTGTTTATGACTCTAACTTTTTACTTATAAAAGTGGTTGTCACTGAAGAATAGCACGGGAGTCCTGTCTCTCTTCCATGCAGGGAAACTCTTTAGGAACCTGTTTTAGACTTTAAATATCTAAATCATCTACATGAGTTGCATATCTGAATAGTTTTGTATATCTGGAGATAAGTTTCTTGACAGGAGTCACATCCATCAGTCTGGCCAATTAGAGAACTGTTGGATTTGCAGGCTTCATATTTGGACTTAATCTTGGAAAATGTGTGAACCTGTGTTAAACAAATGGTTAGTCTAAACACTTAAAATGGTTTTAACTCTGAGCGTTATGAATTGATCTCCATAAACTGATTTCAATATAGTGAATAATTTTCTCAATATAAATGTTTTTGGTACCTAGCGAGCTGCAACAATGAAAAGATCAAAGCTTCAGTACTGGGCAGTTCTGCTTTAATCAATACAAAGTTTTGGTTTAGCTCTCTAGACTAGAGGCTTAGAGCATGTACTGTAAAATTCAGTGTTAGTTCTCTCTCTGCAGGTAAACTAAATATTCAAAGGCTTTTTTTTTTTTTTTTTTTTTTTTTTTTTAATTAATGCCATTTACAACAGACAGAACCACAGAATTAGAGAATAAAGATTAGGTCATCTTTTATGGAAAAAAAATCTATTGCGCCCTACCAGGCAAATAATGATCTTATCTATTATTTGTCTTCAGGAATACTGCTCTTAAATTGCAGTAGTATTTATTTTTCTATATTTGGGGTTGGAATGTAAAAGATCACCCCAAAACCTGTCCCAACCTCTCCTGTATTTCTAGGCTTTTACAAATGATGCTCCTGGCTAATTACTTCTCCACAATAATATTTTTTCATAAATCAAAGACAAGTCTGTCCTTAAATATCCCCAAAATATTTTGAAAAATCTTAATCTTCGAGGTCTTAAAACACAATGGGAAGTCAGATAAGATTTTTATGTTTTTAATGAAATAAGAATTGTCGAGCATCAAAAGGCAGCAAGTGGGAAATGCGGAAATGTTTCTCTTACTCCTGTATGGCAACATGTAGGGTTGAGGAGTCGCATGGCTCTCAAGTTACTAATTCTTAATTTAAATATCTGGTAGGTTTTAAATCTGAAAACTACATGGCACATGAGTGCTTCTGCTGGTTACAACCATCAGAATGTCACTGAACAAGGTAATTTAGCTTCCTTCCCACCTCTTCTAAAGCTTAATGGGTTTTAAAATCTTGGCTAGGTCTCTGTTTTAAGAAGGAAAACCCAGTTTGAGCTGTTCTGTCAATCTTAATCTTTTCTTCCTTAAAAATGACACCATATGTTGAGAATTTTTGTTTGTCTTCACTTCTAAATGTTTCTAAATCATTGTGTTTTTTTCCTGTTGAAGGAGAGATTTTCAAGAAAATGATAGTAATTGAACACTGGAACTTATCTTTTGATTCAGTGGATTTTCCAGCACTTGAAGCACTTCAATCAAGATCAAATGACTTTCTAAAAGACATGCTCTATGTGCAGTAGAAATTATGGGGTTGTTAAAAGCTTCAGTTGATGAAACTGAAGATGTCCGCAGAGAGGGATAATCATACACTCGCTTCTCAGTTTCTGCATCTGAATTTATTGGAAGTACTGGGTTAGTTGTAAGCCAGTTCAGTCAGATTTCTTGAAAAAGTTCACAGAATAGACAATAAGCCATCATAACAGCCGTAGAAATATAGTCCTAGGACAGAACTCCTCCCACTGATGCCCTGACTACAGCCTGAATAAGGATTTGCTTTCTGGAATAAGACCTAACAAAGTGTGAATTGTGCTGCATAAATGCATTTCCAGTGTGGGGTTAGGCAGGAGGTCAAAGGATGAGTGCCATTCATATAAATATGAGTGTGAAGTAAAAGAATTAATTTCAGTTAACTGTGCACAAATGAATCAATAGAATTATTAATCCCAGCAAACCATTCGTTGCTATTTGCTCTTCTAATAGTTATAAACACTTGTTTTTTTCTTTTAATTAAAAGGAGAAATAATTCCAGCTAATTAAACTCTTGATCCATATCTCTTGAATATTTTTCAGTACATTTTTGGATGATATCTTCAGAAATGTTCAACTTTGGTTTGTGTGGTGGGTTGACCCTGGCTGGACACCAAGTGCCCACCAAAACCACTCTACCACTATCTCTCCCTCTTTAGCTGGACAGGGGAGAGAAAATACATTGAAAGGTTACAATACAATAATGAGAAAGTAAATCCTAAATCTTAAATTGTCCCTCAATTCTTCCCAGGCTTAACTTTTCTCCCAAATTCTCTATCTCCTTCTACCCCTGATAGTACAGGGGGATGGGGAATGGGGGTTGCAGTCAGTTCGTCACATGTTGTCTCTGTCACTTCTTCCTCCTCATGGGCAGGACTCCTCACACTCTTCTTCTACTGCAGCATGGGGTCCCTCCCACAGAAGAAGTCCTTCACAAACTGCTCTATTGTGGATCCCTTCCATGGGGTGCAGTCCTTCAGGAACAGGCTGCTCCAGTGTGGGTCTCCTGCAGGGTCACAAGTCCTGCAGCAAACCTGATCCAACGTGGGCTCCTCTCTTCAAGAGCTACAGGTCCTGTCAGGAGCATGCTCCAGCACAGGCTTCCCACAGTGTCCCAGCCTCTTTGGGCATCTCTCCGCTCTGGAGGAGTGTCCTCAATGAACTGCAGGGGCACAACCTGCCTCACCATAGTCTGCACCACAGGCTGCAGGGGAATCTCCGCTCCAGTGCCTGGAGCACCTCCTCTCCTCCTTCCTCATTGACTTTCCTGTCTCCAGAGCTGTTTCTCTCACATGTTTTCACTGTTCTCTCTAGCTGCTGTTGCACAGGTTGGTTTTTTTCACCCTTCTTAAATCTGTTATCCTAGAGGTTCTATCACTGTTACTGATGGGCTTAGTCTTCACCAGCAGTGGGTCCATCTTAGGCAAAGCTTCTCACAGAAGCCATCCTTGTAGTTGCCTGCTACCAAAAGCTTTGCCATGCAAGCATGACACAGTTTGACAGCAAGCTAAGGTTTCTAGTGTCCCATGTTCAGAATGTAAATGGGGGAGATTTTGATAATAGAGCTTGTTTACACACTTGAATAGATGAACAGGTGCTGTTAGGCATAGGGGAGTTCTGTGAACCTGCTTCGCTCAAATCCAGCTGCAAAGTTGATGTACGATTTGAACTTGCACTAGTGATTCTTTTTGTAATTGCCTAGTGCTACAAAATGTAAGCTAAATGAGTCTTGAAGGGCGGCTATATGACATACTTCTACTGCTCTGCCACATTTTAGTTGATAATCAGATCTCCTATTACAGCTGTCCTCCGTGCAGCTCTCTGAAACACAGGTCTGACCTTAAGTAGGCTGTTACGGTGAATTTAAAGTTCATGTTTTTGTCTTTAGAATGGTGCCTGTTTAGGAACGGATCACTTAATTTAACCCAGTCAATTATTAGTGCACCTGAATGAGAGAGCTAATTATCATTGTGTACTGATGGGTACATGACATGTTGTCTGGCTGTAATGGACTGCATAAACAGTATGGCATTTCAGCTGACCTGCAGATGAAAAAATTATTTAGAAATGTATAGCAACTTGCTGTATTAGCTGGGAAAATTCAGTCCACAAGGAACTAAATTGTAGGTGTATAATTTTACCTTGAAGGTACTATTATTTCATTATGTGTAGCTTGCTCGACTTTACCTCTGCAGATCATGATGATGTCTTGTTATAACTGGACATACCGAAACCTGATGCAGTCAGGCTGATAAAGTGTTGAAACAATTCAGGGTTAAGGAATGCTGTGTGCTGCCTCACAAAAGGGAAAATTGATTCCATCTGCTCAAATTAAATGTTGATTTAGACCTCTTTTTTTTTTTTTTTTCTTTTTTTCTTAATGTAAACCATGCTTTTGAAAGAACTACTTAGTAAATATTTTTGGTTTTATTATATGGATTTAGAAATAAATTGGAGAGAACTTCAGGTCTGTCTTGTCTTCCTTAGGAAAAGGTTTTATTCAAGTGAGCAATGTATTTCAGCACAAACGTGTACAGTACAGCCCCTTTTGCCACGCTCAGCACTTTGTATACCTGATTGAGGGCTATTAAACTCAAATTTGATGTACTGGCAGAGTTGGCTGAGTCTTGTTTAACATAATTAAAATTCTGTGGTCAACTTTTTCTCCCTGCATTCCACAGCCAAAAAAGCCAATGTGTGCTTCATGAATGGCCTTTGTAGACAATCTGTTTGTCTCTACTGAACTGCTTTTGTTTTTAATAGATGTCTTCTGTAGGTCATTTCTGAATGTCTCTTCAGTGTGAGTTAAGCTGCTAATACAAGTACCTAGAGTGATCTGGAGGTCTGTTCAATCTCAAGGAGCTTAAAGGTTCAAATAAGGGTCTACTGAAGAGCAAATCAGTTAATGGTTAAGACAAAATGTAGTGAACCAAATAAAGAACCCACAGTTCACATAGCTGACATCATCCTATAATATCTCTCGGACAACACTGTGCTTTATAATGTGTTTGATGCGTGTTTTTTTGGGTTTTTTTTCCTTCTGTAGACACAAAGATTTCAATTGACTTGAGTGCTCCAGAGGCTAAATTCTTAAAGGTATCTGAGTACTTAAAGGTATGCATAGAAGTTTCTTGGGATTAAAAACTAATGCCCAAGCACTTCATTCCTGTTTGTGATTTTAGGGAAATCTATTTGCATTCCTAAATACTGAAATACTTCAGAAGTCCAATAGGCAAGATGGTCTTTCCTTTTCTGTGTGATCTGTCAGGCATCCTTTTGCCTGCTACACAAAACATCAGCGCAGAAAGAGGTGAGAAAAGAGTGGAAGCTGAAGAACTGATGTTACTGAGCTTGTTTACCCCAGTGAGCAATGCATTTGACATGTTTGGTACTTGTTTATGGTGATGTGATGTACAGGATGAAAAACTGTGACTGTCTGATGTTTAAAACATGACTTGATCTCTGACATTCTTGCTGTTTATGCTGACAGCTAGCGTATAAAGTCCCAGACATTCCCTTCTAGCATAGCCTGCTCTCAGACACCAGAATCACTTACGAGGCTTTTACCAGCTTTTTTCTTGGAAGGCAATGATGACAATTGAATGTCATTTTTGCAGAAGCACCCTATTCCCTCAAATGGTGGTGAGGTAATTTTCTGTCAGTGTGCTCCCTGCTATTTTTGTAGGGTGGATTGCACTCTTTATTTGAAGATCAAATGCTCTGAATAGGCCTTAAGGAAGGAAAAAAATATGGGAAGGCTTCCTTCCCAGTAGGTTGATTAAAAAAAAAAGAGCAACATCTGAGTTAAGCTAAAGTGTAAACCCCCCACCTGTTTGTCCAGCTACTTCCTCTGTGTTTCCCAGGCTGGGTGTTAGTGTTTGCACTTGCAATGGCTGGTTTTCAAACAGCTGCTGAAGTTCTGTTGCACAGAATTGTTAGCCTGGGAGAAGCCCACTGTTTGACAGCACTCCTGCCTCTTTGCCTGAAGAGTACTTGTGTGGCCACTGATCACCATCTACATAAGGCAAGAATCTCATTAACTGTAGTGCTGGAGGTAGTCAAAACTTTGATCAGCTTCTACATTAGTTTTGTTGTGATTTATCATGATGTAGCCTGTCATTTAAATTCCACCATCATTATAAATGGAATGTGATTTTTTGGCTGGTTACTTAGGCTAATACTGCATCATTGTGATGGTAATGATTAACTCCACATCTAGGGATTGCAAAATGAAATCTTACAGCAGTGATGAGTTACACTGCATAGAGCTATCTGGAAAATAGCTGAGCTACCTGCCCTAAATGTTGTAAGAGTATTAATATATTTAGAACTGAATTGTTGTTGACAGCTATTGTTCAGCAATCCATTTTGTTACAGTCTCCTCATGACATGGGTCAGATTCTGCATTGTTACTGCATTTTTGAGGCTCTATAAAATTTTTTCCTTAAGGAATTAACTAGGACAGTAATTAGCATATAAGGTTTCCGGTGTAATAACCACTGTCAAAATGTACAGGGTCTTAAGGAAACAGGAAAAAACATTCAGTGTGAGGCTGTCTTCAGAATTTTCTTGCTTCTCTAGAAATGAGGATTTTAATGCTGATTTGAAATTGTGCTTGGCGTTGAAGACAAAGTGCATTTAGGGAAATATGGCTTTTATTACAAAGGGCTTTGCATATGGGAAATTGGAAAATGTTGGTTTTGGTGATTTCTCACAGTAAATCTAAATGCTATGGGAAAAAATATGAGGTCAAATCCCTTCAGATTTGCTACAGGAATGACAAACTGAAGGGAAAGCTCAACTATGGAGCTTACCAAACCCAAAAGGTGATTAAGCATTTCAGCCTTATTTTACTCTTAGTCCTATCAGGTATGTCTTCCAGCTAGCTATACTGATCACATTCTGCAAGAGGGGAGGGGTAAAATCTAGGGAGAAGCAGAAGAATACATCAGGGTATTTGACTTAGGTGACTTGCTTAGAACTGCTTTAATAATAATAAAGTTAACAAATTCAGTCTTTTTATCCTCCTAATTAGTAATATAATAAGAAATTTCAAGAACCAGCTCCTGATTTGGTAAATGCAGAAAATTTATGGTTTTGCTTTTAAATCCATCCATCAGGATTGAGATTCTGTAATACCACTAAATCCTGTCCAGAAAGATAGAAGTTGCTCCTTCACTCTCACTGTGAATAAATATGCTGTATATTGCTGCTTTTCTGTTGCCTTGCTGGCCATGCCCACTTTGCTCAACTTGGTTGGTTTCTTACCTCATAATAACTACAGTCAAGTCTGTCTTCATCTGTGGGTGAAGATTAAAAGTACAAGGTGTATATGGATGTAGAAACCGTCTTCTCTAGATTAGCTCATGTCCATAGCCATTACTAGCTCAAATAAAATGCTGTTGTAGAAGCAGCATACCAGTATTATGAAAACAGATATTATGGAGCTCAGTCATTTGGATGTGTATATCTCATTCTTAAAATGGGAATTCTGACAAGTACAGCCTAGACTCAACAGTAGATGTGATTGTGTGTGGACATTAGCATATGTATTAAGAGTTCCCACCCTATGAATGTGTTGATGGGTTAAATCTGTTGCAGGAAAATGCTCATGGATCCAGTTTTAAATACTTATAAGTATTTCTTTTATGTTTATTATGTTTATTTTTTATTTACTTGAGAACCATAGCATGGGCAATTCCAAATTTGGACAGATAGTGAGAATCTCGAGCTTCATGAAGCTTAGCTTAGCTTAGCTCTTTTGTCTATTCCCTATACTGCTTCAGAGTATCATAGGGGAAGCTATATGGGAATGTCTGCTCTTTCCTTTGCTGTTTTCAAACTCTAGCAGCCGTGAAATAAGAAAGATAAGTAGGATCCTGGTTACTTGAATGGCCCTTGATTACTTTCCTTAATAGTACTGAAAGATTCATGGTTCCATGTCCAGCTCTTAGATAAGGGAAATGTAAAGATGACATTTGGTGATCAGGTCCCATCAGCATTATCTGGAAAATAGCACCATCAAACCTATAAGCCTCCTCCTGAGGAGAACATATTAAATATAGGAACTTATCCTATGGTCCACTTTGTAAGACCTCCATTAGCTGGAAAAATCCAGCAAGTCCTAAACATAACAAACAGAGACATGAGATTGCTGTATAGCCTGTGCATACAAGAACTGAGCTCAGGTGAATTCCTGAATAAATGGTTCTATGTATATCTTCACTTAAGTTATACCAATATGCTGCTTTTCCAACTTTGTTCCCCTTTGTAACTTTTCCTGATGTTTTCCCAACTATTCAGTGGTCAGAGGCAAAATAGTTATAATGTTTAATTGTGACTAACCATGGAAAATGTCACAAGAGTAATGGTGCCACAACTAGAATTAGAATACCCTGAAGGTTAGAGCTTGTCTTGTAGTTATAGCGATGCCCTCATTGTAAAAGGCTGCCTTTAGTTCTTATGGAAAAGGCATAAGTTTGAGATAATTTCTGATTTGAGCTTATTTCTCTCTCATGTTTTCTTTCCCTGTGAAGGGAAATGTAATCAGAATCCAGAAATGGACTTTTAAGATGTATTAATTGATAGCATCTGTCTTTGAAAGGAGGTATATGGTATTCCTATGTTAAAATAAAAAGGAATGGAAGGATACACAGTTCAATTGGGAAATTGAGAGGGAGACACTGTGCTTCTGGTTGATAGAGCCTTAGAAGCTTTTTACAGATGCTGTAATAGAGCTAAAACATGAGCATGTGTAAGAAAGGGAGTGGTGACTGTTTGATAGTAAGACCTTGAATGTCCCTTTTGCTATTCATGCAGGCACTGATATTATTTACATCCCTATAACTATACTTTAGGGCTGTGCCAAGGTTTTAAAGTCTCCCCCCTCCAGCTAATTGATTATCTGATGTGGGCTGCTTTGACTTGGCAGTATCATATGTACACAGAATGAGGTACAGGGGCAGCTGGCATGCTCATTTCCAATTTCAATGTTTGGCAGCTTCCGAAATCAGCACGGGGCATACTGAAACACTTGGCACTTCATCCAAAAGTAATGAAGTCTTTCACTTAACCCAATGTGAGGGTAAACAGGATGTTAGCCAGAGTTACTTTGGTGTCAGATATCAGATGAAGGATAAAATGCACAGTAATTTATGGACTGAACTAAAAGTTCCTTTTCTACCATTCAATTTTTTGTTTACGTTATTGATAATCTATTTATTACATTATTAAAAATCTATTTGTATGTTCTCTTTGTAAATTAAGTTGTAAATTATTATCTGCATAGGACTATAAAACAATAACTGAAGTATTTCTTTGATATAAAGCCTATTTCTTCTTCCACTTGACAGATTGAAGAAGTGATTAACAGTTTCTTTGGTAGTTCACATGCTGTGGCTTCAACAGCCTTGTGTTTCTGAACTTTTGCTTCTGTAGACCATTGCCAAAAATATTGTACATTAATTACCAATATGAGAATAAACTCTGAGAGAAAAAATTATAGCTGTGTGGAATAGTACAGAACAGAATATGGGTTTATCAACTAATGCAGTATTTTCCAGTACTAATAAAGTGATTAATAAAATACTGGGGGAGATGATACTGAAAATTGCTCTGTAATGTAATTCTTGTTGAAGACAGAAGGTATAATTGGTCTAAAGACCTGAGATGATATTAACTTAGCTGCAAAAGATGAGGTTAGTTGTGGAAGTATATGTAACTAAGTGCCTAGGGAGACAAGTGAATCTTACAAAGGAAGAAGTATTAGTGTAAACAGGATTCTGCAATTCTGCCCTCAACAAAATTTTATTGGATATTTTAATGAATAAACTTAGCACAGAAATGTAGAATTCTACCTATACAGAGGAAAAAATAAATGGACAGCAATCCAAAGACAAGCAAAAAACTGTGTATAGAATATTTGAATGACCTTGAGGATTAGAATGATAAAATATAAATAAAACAATTTACTTGAAAGCGAAAAGCCATGCATTTGAGGAAGAACATTTATCATAATTTCCATTGTAAATGGGGAGCCAGCATGTACAATCCCTGGAAAATGAAAAAGACTTGAGTTTTATTCAGACAGGGAGGACTGAGCCTTCAGTATGGCATATCTGCATTTAAAAAAAGCAACCAAGCAACTCTCTCATCCCCAAATAAATAATAACAAAAATCAAGAAAGAATACTAATGCTGATGTGCAGCCTTATCTGGGGTACTGCATCACTGTGTTCAGCTAATTCATACTGAAGCAGGGTCATAGAGATCATTGTAGAGGAAAGAGCTTGTCATAGGAGAGTCTAAAGCTGGCTTCTTTGGCTTTGCAAAGTGAAGATGAAGAAAAATGCTTCCTGCCTATAAATGAATAGAATAGGATTATCATTAGGGAAGAAAAAGAGATTTTGTCTAAGGGATAATGCTTGTACAGGAACAGAGAGGTGTAAACTGTCTACAAATGAAGCAGAAAACCAGGAATCTATCTGTATGAAAGTATGACTTTCTGCATGTTCCTTCAGTGGAGATAAGAACAGGAAAAATAGACTAGCTGGATGAGGTAGTTAGATCAACTTCTGACGAAGTTCCTTGGAGCCTTGAGAAAAATTGTAGTTATATGTCAAAAAAACATCCTGAGACAGAGAAGTTCTTTAGTCGCAAAGTTTTACACTCAAATCAAGCAAAGCTTGATTTCCACGATAGATCTAAACAGATAAATCCCAGTCCTTCTGTGTCTAGGATAATCTCTGATAAACAAAGCAAACAAACAAAGGCCTCTTAGGTTTCCATCTGTTTCCAATATCAAATGCTTTCTTTGGTTCTGACCTTTATACAGTGTCTACTTTTATGTGGCCTGCAGCCAGATCTCCTGAAGCTATGATTTCGTAATCTCGCAAAGTTAGCTTGGTTATTATGCAGCTGATAGGTTTCCAGGAAAAAAGGAAAGGGTTTTGGTAGGGTGTATTGGCACTGCAGTAGGTGGCACTCTTCACTTTAGGTCTTGCCCTAAATCCTATTTTTTTTTTCGCAGGAATGGGGAGGATGCAATTTTGCCGTGGCCTTAGCTAACTTCTGTTTTGGCAAATGTAGTTTGATCTCCCTGAATTCCTCTCGCTGTGTTGTTTCCATGCTGTGAGTTTTACTTCACTGAAATATTTGGAGTAAAATCACCCTAATGCTGGAATTAGATCAGAAAAGGACCCAATAAGTGGGACATAATCTGCTTCCTCTTCTACAAATGTTCATCTAGTAAGAACTCAATGGTTTCCATTAAATTGGTCCATATGGATTTCAGTAGAGCTGAACCGTAGCCATCATTACTCCTTGATAATATTTTGTATGCCGTCCAGGCTACTGTGATTGGTTCCACAGTATTCAACCCATAGTATGCCTAAATCTTCATGCTGGTGGTCTGTAAAGGAGCCAGTCCTGTTTATCTGACATTCCCTTTAGGCACAGGGTTTTTGTGTAATGTAACTTCACAGGAAGGGAAGTTTGCAGTTAAGCTGCATTTAATGCTCCCTGAACACACTGGGTCAAGTGCACCACTTCCTAAAGCTCTAATGTTCTGGACCAGGGTTTTTCAGTTCACGTTTTCAGGAAATGTAGTAACTGAAAAATATTACTTTCAGAAAAACTCAGAGAAACCCAACAGACTTTTGCTTAAATTTGTACAAACCTTATCCTAGAAGAGTGACATTGTACCTCAGTTTCCCCGTTGTGGATTTCTTGGGGTTTGGTCTTGAATAAGTAGCTGATGCCTTTGCTGAATTCTTATTTACCCAAATAAATATAATTATCTGTCTCAGTCATTGGTGATCTCCTTCTGTAGCTGGTCCTCTATTAAAAGTGCCTTCCCCTAGAAAAGAAGGAAAAAAGGCGAAAATGCTGTTTCTTTTGACGCTCTTGTTGCCTTTGACATTAAAAAAACCCCATGAATATTGGAATTGTATTACCCTCTCTAGGTTTGATGATAGTCTAAATCTCACTGCCTGACGGTATATATAATAAAACATATATATATATACATATATATACATATAAACATGTATATATATATATATATGCCAGTTTGGGGCTCTTTTTTCCATTTCTATTTTCAGTACAGTATAATCAATAAGGTAAGCTGTTTCCTCTGTTTGTCTCATCTGTTCTTCTGGTTACAGTTAATGGTATAGGATGTCCTCAAGCCTTGCATTGCATATTCAGCCCTGAGGTGTTGATGAAATAGCTAAGTTTTCCAAAATGATCAATTTCTATTTTCTCTTCTGTGCTGCTGCTTCGTGGGTTTTGTGTGTTGTCAAGCAGTTTTCATATAGTTTACAACATGAGCTGAGCTGTGCTGTGTGAAAGAGAAGACTCTGTACTGATGACAACTGCTGTTGAAGTAATATTTCCATCACTCTCTAACCTCTCAAAAGCAGTGTTTAGCTTGTTTAGATGCTCTTACTTCTGTCCACTGTGAGAGGAGAGCAGAAAGAGAACATTTGACATGAAAATGTTGTACCTGCTGACACGGTTCCAGTCAAAGATTTTTGGAGGTCTGTACCTTGAAAAACACCTGTCATTGAGTGAGACTTTGTAAAGCCTTCGTGTTCTTTCTTACAGGGTTTGCCTGCATCTAACCAGTTGTGCTGTAACTTTTTTCATCTCCGTATTGTTCATTATGATAGTGAGGATTAGGCTGCTGACATGAGAGGTGAAGATTCTCTAATCTTCCCTCCTGCCAGCAAGCTTGACTTTATTTTCGGAAACACTTCTCTGATGTCTCAGCGCTCTCAATATTGATAAAAACAACACAAAATGTATTTCTTGGCTGGGGTAACATGGGCACAAATTTTGCTGTGGTCAGTGAAAGTTTCTCCTTGATGTGTACCTGTTATTGTAACAGAGTGACAGTGGAATTTAGACTGTATCCATGTAGCCATCAGCTTCTGTAGGGAGATCTGGTATTGCATCTCTCTTGTGGTTGATAGCTTTTGTAGTGTATGCTGAAAGCATGCTGACCTTTAGCAATTCCCCCTCTGTCATAACAAAGAGATGTCTGTTAATTCCAGCCTGCATAAACTCTGCATTTAGTTTTAAACTGTTTCTGCACATAAGTGTAAATTTAAAACCATTAGAATGCATTTTTAGGAACTAAAAAAGGAATTGTGTTTCTAGGATATCAATAATTATATATAGAACAGTAGAAAAAAACCAACCAAGTCATCTTTCATCTGCATTTTTTAACCCTTCTCTGTGGCAGTGTTCATGTAGTAATGTGTTTACATAAGTAACTCCTCCTTCGCTGCTGTCAAAATGTTTTGACTCTAGTCACTCTGAATTGTGCATTGAAAAGATATGCTTGCAGGAAAAGTGTACTTACACAGTGCTCCTTGCAAATGTTTGGCCAGATCCTTTTGCAGTAAGCACACAAATCCCCAGAGAGCCCAGTGACAACTCTGGCAATCTTAATTTCATCTTTAGACACCAATTTTATAATTATTGCATTTCAAAATCCCTTTTAGACGTTATAGAAGTTGATTCTCTCTTTGCTAAAAGTTTTGATCAAGTAGATCTGAAGGGGACACTAACTATTCTGGTTTAAAATGGCAGATAAGCAAAGACTGTCCTTCTTGAAAGAAGTGGCTTTGGTTTTGGGTGTTTCTTACGCAGGCCTGCTAACAAAGGGAAAAAACCCCAGTGATTTTGTATCACCCTAACTCTAACCCTTGGAACACTGTAATACAACTTACATTTCCCACAAACCCTGCAGAATCTCACAGGAATCTCTTTTGTTGGATTGTGCTTTTCAAGTAGGTTGATGTGTAATCAGGTAGGTTTGAGGTTTTTAAACCCTGTTTTCTTGCAGAGCTAAAGGTCTCTTCATAATTGCAGTTTACTTGGAAGGGAAGTTAAAATTAAGCTTTTTTAGCTTTTTTTTTTCTTTTTCCCTCGTTTGTTTTCTAGGTTGAAATTTCTTTGGTTACAGTCGCAGTTTTCTGATGGAATTTTATTTTCATTTATGCTTACAGAACTCTGAAGTAGCTCGAGTTGTTTCTAAATCAGCTTGAACTGCGCATGAATAAATTCTGCCTGCAAATTAGAAAAAAATCCATTATTAAATCAAAGGTCTGGAACAGTCTTCTAATTAGAGAGTGCTTGGGTCAAAAAGACCAAAGTAATTTTCAAATGGAGTTTGTTAGGTGCTGTATGATAACAGTACACCACTGAACTTGACCCAGGAGAGGGCTCTTGCATTCCTCAATGTGTACTGTTGTAGCTGAAAGCACAACTTGACCTAGTTATTAAACTGTTAACTGGAAAGGGTGGAATAATTCTATTTCCCAAGGTCCGATTGTATTTCTGAGGTGTGGGGAACTACACTGGCTTGTTTATTCAAGACCCCTGCTGGGTGGTTTGAAAGTGACAAGGAGATTGTTCATAACTTCACAGCTGGAATAAAATAGCTGCAAGCAAACTTAGGAAGTAGAACTCAGCATATCAAAATATGGAATATTCTTTTGAGAGCCCCGAATACTTCGAAGTAGCAGAATGTTCTTGCATTAATCTCGTATGGAAACAAAATATTACTAAAGATAGTAACTAATACTGAATATAGCTTCATGTATGGCAGTATTAAATATGCTGTTACCCTGGAGAATTTTATGGAATCATAGTTTGGGTTGTAAAGGACCAAAAAGAGCATCTAGTTCCAACCCCTGTGCCATGGGCAGGGACACCTCCCTTTAGACCAGCCACATCCAGCCCAGCCTTGAACACTCCCAGGACTGGGACATTTACGACTTCTTTGAGCAACCTGTTCCAGTGCCTCACCACCCTCACAAGTAAAGGTTTTCTTCCTTGAATCCAACCTAAATATCTTCTGTTTAAGTTTGAACCCATTACTCCTTGTTCTATCACTACAGTCCCTGATGCAGATCTACATTCGCTGTTGAATTTTAAACAGTCAAAGAAGAAGTCGCAATAGTGCTTTAGAGTTTTGCAGATCCAGAGATGGCAAACAGTGCAAGTTTTCTTTGCCAGGTGCTATATATACCTATGTTGTAGCCATATGGGATTGTTAGCTCCTTGGGGGTAAAGTGGCCCTTTGAGTAGCTTCTGTATGGTGTAATTTGGGTAGAAATAGTGTTTTCCCAGAATCTCATGACAAGACTGGTTGGGTTTCCTTACCCAAGTTAGCTGTCTTGAGCTTATGTCCTGGGACATTGGCTAAAACCAGGTTTTCAGTAGATACCAAGTTGCATGTGTTGATTGCAGCTGTGTTTTCAAGCATAGTTCTGTTCCTGCACAACTGAAGATATTTTAGCTGCATTAGAAATAGTTTCTACAAGTAACTTACATGTGAAGATGCATGTACATGTTGCTGTATTTGCATATTAATTTAGTCTACTTTTAGACTCATAAGAACTTCACATCTAATATACTTAGTCTTTGAACTGTATGTGAATAATGAATATAAGTGTGCAAGGCAATAATTGCATGTTGGTGACTGTCAGCTATTGGATTTGAAGCAAAAAACATGACTTTTTGCTAAATGAGGCTGTGAATAATCAGGCAGTGTTTAACTGAGGAGCTGGATGAATGATTTATCATGCTAACAGCACACAAACAGCCTGACAATTTTAATGGTTTAGTAACTTGTTGATATTTCATAGCAGTGTATGTAGGAACTTCCACTTTTGTGAAGGTGGAATGCTCTGGGGTAATAAGTAACAACAGTTGTATAAAGGGATCCCCTTTACCTCACTGGAAAAAGACTAACTTGCTGGAGTTATCTGTTGCGTTTTCCTAGATGGCACTTCAGTCACTTGCATACAATACGTAAATGTGGGTGTGCGTCCTTCCAAAAGGTACGTACTTACAGTACATATGGTATCTATCCAGCACATATTTTTGGGTAAATCAAATTTCTTTCTTCAGAGTAAACTTTTGGGTGACAGCCAAGCTGTACAGTCATTTTTATGTTGCCATTTTAACCTCATTAAGGAGAATGGGAAAGATGCTTGGCCCTACATGCTGTAAGTTTTCCTCTGCTACCATGTATGCATACCAGTGTCTCTAAGTCCAGCTTCCTGTCTTGTTGATCCAGCTTAATATTTCTACAATATACGTACATATATATATAATATATATATACAGTATGCATGAATATATCTCCCTGTATACTTCACTGCCAGAGTTGTACCCTCATCTAGCTTTGAATAAGGGACTCTTATGTGCCATCTGCTTTGAGTGGGAGTAGGTATATACCAAGAACTAAGAGGAATCAGCTGCAAAGATGGGCATTAGCCCTCCTGTCACCCAAGCTCAATAATAAAAAGAATATGGACAGAAGCCAAGTATATTATGTACCAAATTCACTTCCTCTGCAGAATACAGTTAAATGAAAAACACATGGAGTAGCTTGTTGAGTTGATTTTATTCTGTGCTCTGTCCTGGTAATGGATTTGTTTTCAGGACTGAGTATGCTGCATGTTTCTTGGTGGATGCTAGTTGTCTTGGAAATATCACAGCATGTGGGACCCAGTAAAACATGCATTTCATTTGTTTTCCTTGGCTTCTGTGTGTCATGATGTGTTCAAGATGATAGAGTCTGGAAAACTGTAAATTTTAGTTAGGTCTCAAGCATGAATCCTGAACCTTGTCTTCATGCTGCAGAGGAAGTCTGGTAGTAGGAGGAAGGCTGTTATTCAGCTGTGTTCCTGAGGGTGCACTGTGCAGCCTATGTTTTGTTTATGTTAAAAGTATGCTGACGTAGCTGCTGGCTCTAATATTGGGCTTAATAGTTTTGTTTGGGTTTGCAGCTGTGTCTTGCTGTCCTTTCACTCTGCCTGCCTGCAGTTCTTCACTGAATGATATACTGCAGCAGCAAATCCTGCTCCAGTACTGCTGCTCAGGCCAGCTTTCTGGTATATTTCTGCGTCGTCCTCAGAGCTTGCCAGGCAGGTTGAAAAGATGGAGATAAGTGGATGGGCATCTGTGAGCTCTCATTGCCTTGTGACCATTTAAGGAGCTGTGATCTAAAATGAGCCATATGACTTTGCTTTTTCCTTCAGCCTTGTTCTTGAAAAAGTAGGACTGGTGAGGATGATGACAGGGTTCCCCTACCTCAGATATACATGGTTCAGAAAAAAAATTAGTAATGATCAAAATTAAATTGTAAGAGCCTGTAAGGTGAGCTTTTCATAAGGAAAGAAAAAAAACCCACCTGAAACACTGACTTCACTTCTTAAACAATGCATTAAAATTCAAATACCAGTTGCTTAATATGCATGCTTTTAGCAGCACTGCAAATTGCACGAGACTGTGGTCCTGTTGTACTAGCTACTGTGGAACAAAAGACATACTCTACCCAGTGCAGAGTGCTGTTCTTCAGGACCTTGACTGTACAAGGCACGGCACCTGTGGGGAATTCTTTGTAAAGCAAGGTCTTAGAAAGATAGACTAATGTCAGAGAGAAGGTGAAAATTGCTAGAGAGAGGAGAGCTCTGGCTTTCTAGTTACTGAAACGTATATTGACTTCCTCCAAACTTCATTTGCACAAATGAAAGTTCATGGGGGAATTCTGTGTAGCTTTTCTATTTAGTGGCATTTTATTTAGCAAAATAAGTACTGACTTTTAAGTAGGGTGAAAATGTTGGTCCATCAGTTTCTCATGTGACACATCTGACCCTAACCAAACATGCATATTTGCTGTGTGAAGATTTTTCCATCTACCTATGTAGACCTTGGTGCAAAGTTGACTGAGGTCACAAGTGAAAGCTAGTTTGCAAGTCCACATCCTTAACTGATGACTGCAAGCCACTGCTTTTGTTGAAATACTATTCCCTGTTTTGGAGCGTATAGGATTTCCCAACATTTCAACTAGATAGGAGTTTGATATTACAGGGAATGGCAGTGGTGTTGCCAGAGAAACTACACATCAGCAGCTTTCGCTTGATCGTCTCTTAGTTTCTGTCTCTTGCTATAATACCTGGAACTTTGGGTAAAGAATTTTGTCCAGCCCAGTCTGAATAGATTGGCTGGTTTGTGTCTGGGACAGTGTTTTTATGTTGGTTATAAAACAGGTTTAGAGTCTCAGCACTAGAGGAACTTAAGAGTCTGCTTGGTACTTGGCTTCTTGAGAACAGCTGCTTAAGTTCATTTCACTTCTCTCTGTTTCTTGTGGGTGATGAGTAAAATCTCTCTGGAGGAGAGAGGCAGAGAGAGAATTAAGAGACATCGGGGTTCATAGCCTCAGCTGTTGAAGTTCTTCACCCAAATCAGATAACTAGGATTCTCTTCTGAGTTTCCCACAGGGTGTTTTTCCTGCCAGACTACAAGGTCATAAATATGGGTATTGCGGTGCATCTGTCTAAATCTGCTCTGTTCAAGTGCATAGTAATTTGAAAAGTGACTTCTGTTTGGCCTGATAGCTATTGACCTACAGTGAGACTGAGCTCTTCAACACTTCTCCAGTTTTCATTGCCAGGAGTTGCCACTATAAATATATGCAGTGTAGACAATTCGGTTTCCTATGTAATTGCTGCTCTCTTTGTAGAAGCGCAGTACCATAGACTTGCAGCTGTATGTTGCAGACAGAATGGTTTGACTGGCTGGTTATGACAGTAGATGGTAGGACAACGACAACAGGTCCTTCTTGTTCCTTGGTACAAGTGACAGTGGGTGTGGCCTTGTGTACCACAAAGAGTCTACCTGCCCTCAGCATTGTCACATTCTCCTACACACCTATATGGGCACAACCTGCATTCTTCATTGCATAACTTCACAAGTTCTATTAAAGCATACTGAAATACTGGAGTTGGGACTTACAAAACCTTATAGCGCAGAGGGTGTGCAGTCCTACAATGCCTTCTAGGTTTCATTTTCTGTCCTACTGGGATGTAAAGATGTCACAACATTTTAGTGCCTCCTCAGCTGGCTTTACTTAGAAAAAACCCAGCGGTGAAATGGGATGACACTAAGTGCTGATTTGGCTGCTATGTTCAT
Source organism: Lathamus discolor (assembly GCF_037157495.1). Lineage (NCBI taxonomy): Eukaryota > Metazoa > Chordata > Aves > Psittaciformes > Psittacidae > Lathamus > Lathamus discolor. Next base: position 110,303,922 of record NC_088884.1, read on the forward strand.
TCTAGCTTTGAGCTGGAAGCTGTATGGAGTACGTTCTTTCCAGACAGCAGGGTGTGGCGTTTCTCGATGTCATTCAGTCTAGTAGGTCTATTGGGTAGAGCTCTGTTTACAGTAGCTGGAAATTTACGTGGAGAGGATAGGTTCAAAAGGTCTGCAAATACCAGAGTAGAACTTGAGTAATGGCCCCTTGTGGTTTTCCTGTGTAATGGCACTATGTTTTTACAGACACTTAAACTATGGGAAAAAGTTAAAGCTTGTGTTTAGATAACTTTAAAAAACCTCTTTCAAGCAATAAGTTTGAGTTTCTTCAGCAAGGATCAGTTATTTTTTCAGAAGATTAAAATTTGGAGAAGACATGAATAAGATGCTGTAGAAATCTATAAAATGTAATTTCAAAATTTAATAGCAATGAAGTGCCTTATTTCTTAAACTTACATGAGCATTTGTCTAAATTTTCTTGAATTTGTTACTTTTTTTTTTTTCCTACAAGAAGCCTCTCTTAAAGGGCCTGGGAGTTAATATAATTGTGTGTTATCAAACTTGAGTAGTGACCTGCTTTGGCGCCTAATTCAGCAGATTGTTCAAGTTTACATGGGTGCTTAATCACACTTCTAGCCATAAGGCCATAATAAATCCCACTGCTGTTACTGGGTTTTTTTACCACTTGTGAGCATTACCTTGGATTTTTTTGAGTTATGTAGTTCTTATGGATATGTTTTTCAGAAGATATGCCTCTTCAGACTGCAACATCACTGTTTTGGCATGGGGAAATTTGTAAAAGCATAAGTTATCAAGGACAAGATGAATATTCTGAAGGAGGAATACTTGTTTTCCTTATAGTGCTCCAATTTTTCCTGTAATGAATCTGCCTACCTGGCTGCTAAACAAATGAAATGCGCTGCAACTTATTTTTGGCACAGTCACAGTGTGGTTAGGGGTACTTGCCACATTCTGACACAAGTTGGAATTCTGGGACCTTTTGGCTGTTTTTGCAGCTGCAATGAGACCCACACTTTATACCAGAAGTGGCAGTTACACCCACTGGATTTGCAAGAGAGCCCTGTTGTATGTATTCACAGGTAGCTTGCAGTTTCCCTCCTCCATGTAGCTTTAGAGTAGGAGTAGCAGACAGGAGCAAGCCGTTACAGCAGCATGTGTTGTACCTGTTTAAGGTTTGTAACAACATGCTGTCCTACCCTAACTCTGCTTTTAGTATCATGAGGGAACTGATGGAACACAACCCTTACAAAAGTTCAGAGCTGTAATTGGCTGTTGCAGTCCCCCTATTGCTACTTAGATAAGGTAGTCAACCTTAGGCTCTCAAAGTACTTGCTCCCAAAGGTATACACATTTCAGTATTGCAGGATGGCAGAAATATGCCTTTTAGCTTGGGGGGTTAAGGGTGACTAACATCTCATTCTGGTTAAAAAAGAGAAAAAAAAAAAGCCCATGTCCAGCACTGACTTTGCGTAGTTTGGCTACTCTTCATATATAGTTCAATGTCTTTAACAAATGCTTGCTTGCAAAAGGACTAGACAATGTAGAAATCTGTCTCTCCTAATTGGAGATAACCCCGTAAGCGTGTACCTAGTTGGAGCCTGTTCTCTTTTCCCATTGCTTTGGGAAGTCATCTTTTACTGAATTTGCAGTCTACATTTGACATGGTGAAGTATTGCCCTGAAGCTGCTGTAGCTTGATCCCATAGAGCTTTCCAAGTAACTTCAGGATTTTCCCAGAGCCATGACATAGAAGTTTGTTCAGTCTGTGCTTTAAGTAGTCATGACTGGTTTTAGTTATAGAAATACCAGTATACACTTGTATTTTAGATACCCAGGGGCTGTGTGGGAGAATTATTTTCTGCTCAGCCCTGTAACACCTCATTAGAGTGGGGATGTGGTCCTCAGACCACATGCCAGTACACCCATTTTATTCCCGTGCCAAAGAAGAGAAAATACCTAGTCTGTCTTATTGGGAAACTTCTGGAAGCACCACCTGACTTGCACAGAAGAAATATGTCAACAAGAGTTCTGGACCTGTTAGTGCAATTTCCAAATAAAACCAGACATTCCTAAACTAATAAAATGCATTATCTGCTTAATATTTAGTTCACTATGATCTTACAAGCAATATTCCTTGAAGTCTTACATCTGGAACTGAGCCATTTGCTTGATCACAGACCTCAAAAAGACGAAAAATTCCCCAAACTGCCCTTTCTGGGGTGTGTTTGAGAAGAGGGGACAGTGAAAACATTGTATCCTGGCTGCTGCAAAGATGAAATGCTTAATCCTCCCAGTTTTGCCGTAGTTTGGTTATGGTCTATCTGGAAGAGGTCATTGCAAGTTACATTTAGAAAAATTTGATTATTTTGCCACCTTTAGTCTTAGAAAGTTAATTTACTATGCCCTTAAACAGCTGAAGAACCAGTTTCAACAGTGTCTTTTGCTTGATAAAAAAGCATGTGGAGCAATTGTCTGAAGCAAACCCTGCACCATTTTAAAAGTAGCTATCATTGCTGGAGCCAAATCCAGGTAGCAAACTCAGCACAGTACACTGATGTTGATTCAGAGTTTGTTAGGGTCAAAACCTTCATTTCTCTTTCTTCTTGTTCCTCTGCTGGTATAGTGGTGAGGGCACAGCAAGGTCTACAGCTGAGAAAATAGAGGTCTTGTATAGGGCTTCCCACGTATCTGTTAGAGATGAGGTCTCTAGCAGGTGAACTCTGAAGTGGGAATAGGATGCAAGAAAGCAAACGGAGATGTTGGAAAACCTGGCCTCACCAATAAGTTGGGAAATGAGAACTCAGACCTCAGGGGAAGGGCCCATAAATTTTTTGCCAGATATTTTATAGGAATGTAAGAATGCTGGTGATGTTGGTCTTTCTTGGCATCTTGTCATTGTCAGTCTTCTATTCATCTGTTGTCCCTTAGTACAACAGAAATCTGGCTCAGTATGTAGCCTAAAATGCTTAATTTATGAGCATTTGCTAATTAGCCAGAAAGTCTGACAGCTTTTTTATTTGCTTTTAAATAGTTCATGCATTTCCTAATCTCTGCAATACAACTGTCATGCTGAAATAGCCAGACACACAAATTGAGTCAGAAAATGAAGCAGAGCCTAGTTTTTGCCTTTCATGAAAAAGGATGTGCTTTTGATACAGAATATGGTCAACTTCATGTAAATATAGAAAGGGCAAGGAGGGGTACAGCCTTTTCTCTAATTAGAACTGCTGGTAGACTCCCCAGAGATAGTGGATAGAGCAGAGACTAGCTCCTAACATGCAAGGTAAGATTCTGAATACTTGAAGTACTGGTAACAGCAGCAATCCAACATTTTGTCTAAACTGCCCTCACCCCCTGGCTATACTTGCACCTTAGCTAAAGAGATGCAGGAGGTGGAAGAAGAGGAGGAGAAATACATCTAATCTTTAGAATTTATTTTTTAAGTTATTTTTAGGTTTTCAGCAGATGTACCACCTAAATATATTGCAGCCCAAGTCTTACATAATAAAGTATCAGAGAGTGATAGTAAAAGGAGAAAAAAGTTCCTAGTACGAAGGTGTTATATGGATGTTTGAATCAGGATTTAGTTTCTGAAGTCCAAAGGAGATGTAGCAAATGTTTGGGATCGTGACAACATATCAGCAGTCTCGGATGACCATGGTATAACCAGGATGAGACCAGCATGCATAGTTTAACCGTAGAGGGCTTTGAAATCAGTAGCACTGGCTGGAGCTGTCCAAACAGCTGTTGTGTCAGGTGCAGCTGGGACCAGTCACGGCAGGTTGTGTGGAAAGCAGTCTATGACATGGTGGAGGATGTGTTTTTTGCCAGTTTGGAGGCATTCCAAAATCAGCTGCCCATCCCATGAAGCTGCTAGGGTACAGATGGTGACTGTCGCCTTTGGTGGTCAGAGCGTAACAAACACTAAGATGCAATGAACAGAAAGTGCTAACAAGGTATGAGGAAATGACAAGAACATGCTTGTAGGAGAGTGGCAGAACATGTTTATTGGTTGTCAAACAAATTTTTTCCCTTGCAAATGAAATAAATCTCTAAAAGAAACAATAAATAAATCATGCGGTAACATATTAAACAAAAAATTCCAAAAGCTTGTCAAAACTAAGCCAGAAAGATTCCTGAAACAAAGTCCACTTAATAATTTTTGAAGCTCTGACACAGCCACTTGCTAAAGCATATAGTAGAAAGAAACAAACCAAACCCAAACCCTTATCGGGTGTGTTTATTTAAATTGTTTTAATAGCATGCTATGTCAACTACTGTTCTTGCTGCTCCAACTGGACTTTTATTACACCATGTATTCTCGCACTGTGCCAATCTTCTATAGCATGTGGAAAGACTGGAGTAGTTGCAGAACTCCTAACAGTTGCGTGACCATGTCTATTAGATTATCTAATAAAATTGCAAAGTTTGCTATGCCTGGGTTACAATAATTCATGGAAATAAGTCAGACAGATTCTATTTCAGCAAGTAGTATTGAGATTCTTAGTGTGCCTACAGCCCCAGCTTAATCTTGAACAGGGATTTGCATCAATTCCAAAGCATCTAAATGCAGTGGCCTGCTCTACAGAGTTGCTATTTAAACTGGTTTTGAATTTAGCAACTCTTCTGTTGGTGACACTGTTCTGAAGAATCAGGTTGATTTTATTCAAGTCACGCAAAGTTTCTTTCATTATAAAGTGCTACAAGTTCAGTATGTTAAACATTTAAAAACAAAACAAAACCCCAAGTTCACCCTTAGTTTAAAAACTCATTTTAAGCTGAAACAAAATATGATTCCATGACTGGATTTTCAGCAGTATTTGGGATCACCAGACTTTGACTCCTGCAGCTAAGGATGGATCTGTCAAAAATAGTTAAGTGTAGGAAGGCAGTAATGGCAGGATTTTCGAAGTTAAACTAATCTAACTAGTTTGAAGGGCTTGCAGAAATGGCACAGTGTGACATAACATGACCTGTCACGAAAGCCAATGTCCTAGATATTTTCTAATTTGGTTGTTTTGGAACACATCTTTCATTCACTCCTGCCTTCCTGGGTGGATGGTTTGATGGTACACTTTCATAAGCAAGCTAAAAGGAAAATAAATATTGCTTTTGAAATATTTCAGGACAAAAAGCTATTTTAATCTGCATCAGCAAGGTTGCTGACACTAGATATAGTGTTTTAAGTACATTTCAAATATTCTTGGTTTTGAAGCTTCACGTATTTCAGTGAATGGTTAGCTATCTTTTAAAGGTAAAGGGCACTGCTGACTAAATTTGCTTTGTTCGGTCTTCTTTTTCATTTTGCATTATTTATAACTTTGGGTCTGATGTTTTTGCAGTCAACAGTGTTTGTAGTAGATGCATGTAGATACTGCTGCCACCATCATTAAACAATGAATCGTATTATCTGGCACACCAAGCTCTGAAGTTTCAAATTATTCAGAAATGTTTTTGTTGTGAGCTGGCACATTCTCATTAGCATGGATCTGGTCAGCCAGGCTGAATTGGTCATGCAGGGGAAATTTGCAAACTGCCAGGCTTGTCACCTCCTGTTAACTCGGAGGACAAACTTGGCCTGAAATAAGCCTTGACTGGGGAGCGTGTGGACAGTATTGATAGCAGAAGGTACCCATTCCGTTAGCCCTGAAGGAACTTGGCTACACATTGATGGGTTAGGCTGAAAAGCAACGACACAGAAGAAGGTTTTGTTACCCTCTTGAATATGAAGCAATAAAAAGGAGAACTTGCTGCCTTGTACTGCCAAAGAATAATAGTCCAAACTTTAATGATGTAGGCACCTGTTGCTGCTTGACTGAATACAGTGCTAGTTTGGAGAAAGGTCATGAGCACAACTGCCTAATTTCTTCTTAAAATTGTTTTCTGGAATTGAAGAGAATATTCAGCCTTTTTAGGAGGACATTGCTTAGCATTTTTATTGCTTTAAATTTGCAAGGAATCCCTTTGATTCTCCTAACTTTTATATGAAGTATATAAAGCAAGCACTTTCTTTTTGTTTTTGGCAAGGAAACAAGAGCTCAGTGGCCAAGTCTAACTTTCATTTACATGAAAATTAGAGACATCACAACTAGAAACAGAAGGCAGAGCTCTTTTGCATTGGTGCTGGCTTTCATGATGCGTAGGGATATTGTTACATTGTGGGAAATTTTGGTCATCTTGAAGTCAAGAAGGTTTCAGCAATGATTTAAGGGTAGGGGGAAAATCAGGATTTCGTCCGAGAGGTTAGTGTCTCCAAGACTTTGAGGATTTTCAGCTAAAATGCGTCATAAGGATGATGAGAGAATGGTTTATGTGTAAGATGTGTGATACTATAGGATAGAATTATTCTTTTTTCATGGTAGTTTGGTCTGTTTTGAAGGAAATGGTAATGACCAGTATATTTTTTTACACCCCATCCTTTTTTTTCTGCTTCAAATTTCATTTGGTAAAGCTACCCCTGCAAATAACTCTGAGACTTAATGTAAGTTTGGTGGCTGACTCTGACAGAGCTTGATGTTTTATCAGCAAATTAAAGGATGAAATTTAATCTTTATTTTCCTTCAGCAAATAATATTTCTGTGTTGCAGAGTTTGGCAGCTGCCCACAGAAGGATCTTTGGTCTGTTGTCTAGACTTTGCTTAAGCTTTCTTTCAGGTTATGTAGGGAGCGATTAAATGTTTTTTCATACAGCAGTATCAGAGGCTATAGAAATACTTTTCAGCACCTAGATCAGGATCACAGGGGAGAATGGAAGCTACATCAAATAAGCCGAGGAGTTTTTTTAGGGGTAGTCTAAATAGGTAGGAGCCAGGTCACTGGTTCAAAGGTGGTAGAAAAGCCACAGAAGGCAAAGGACTAAAGTAAACCAGCAGCTTGGCTGTTGTATCTATGAAAAAGGTTGGCTTTGCTTTTGCAAAGGTTGGAAGCTAGGCGTGAATTCCTCATCCATGATAATTTCTTCTGTTGCTTACATTTAATTGGTTATAATACTGTAAATAAACAAAACAGTACCAACAAAACAGCTAACTTGGTAGTTACATATTTTTCTTTATAGCCGGTGTAGCCTAGATGTTGCTTTTGCTGTACCCAGAATAGAGAATAGTCATCACTTCTCAGACACTGCAAGTGGCTGCTAGGAAGTATTTCAAATGGCAATCTTCCTAAGTTGAAAAAAAGAATAAAATTCTACAACAGTGATTTGGCAGTCTGAGGTAACCTCAAATCTGAGCTGCCAAACCAAAGTGGGTTTTTAATGCGAAGAGAAAAATTCAAAGCAAAGGAAGCCAGCTGAAATCTTGTATTAGGTGTCCACTCTATAAAATGTGGTATTTCTGATCATGACTGGATTTGAAAGTAGTAAACTATTGCTATCCTGAAAGACAATACTCATAAATAGGATAGCATCAATATTGGTTCAGCCAGTCCAGCTTAATATTATGGTGCATGTACTTAAAGCCATAGATTTGTGTTACATGGCACTGTTAAATATCTAATTTATGTGGTCTGCCTGTCTCGTAGTGATTTTTATATGGAACTTGTGAGCAAATTATCACCTATTACAGCTCTGTTGCCATGAAATTAAATAGACAGAAGGAGAGAGCTTAATGGACAAGGATGGATGGAGGGAGGTTCCTCCTCGGAGAGGTAAGCGAAAACCCTCACAATCCCTTCCTCCCTCCCAGTTGCCCTTGAATAACAGGTATGAGGTCTTGGAAATTCAGGGCCAGGTGAATGGAGATGGTGAGGCAAATCTATCTAGTGAGTCACCCAGGGCTAGTCACTCACCCACATGCCTCAGAACTTCCCCAACCAAGAAGAAAAGAAGAGTAATTGTGGTGGGTGACTCCCTTCTGAGGGGAACAGAAGGGCCCATTTGTCGACCGGATCCACCCCACAGGGAGGTCTGCTGCCTGCCTGGGGCTCGGATTAGAGATGTTAAAAATAAGCTCTCTGAACTGGTGCAGCCGTCTGACTACTACCCACTGCTGGTTTTTCAGGTTGGCAGTGACGAAATTATTACGAGGAACGTAAGGGCAATGAAGAGAGACTACAGGGCCCTGGGACGGCTGGTTAAAGGGTCTGGAGCGCAAGTGGTGTTTGCCTCCATACCTGTTGCAAGCGAGGGTGAAGGGATATATAAGAAGACTCTGCAGGTTAATGTATGGCTACGTGACTGGTGCCAAAGGCAGGGGTTTGGGTTTTTCAGTCACGGGTTGCTGTATGGGACACCTGGTTTGCTGGTGACAGGCGGGATACACCAGTCCCAGAGAAAAAAAAGGGTTTTGGGGCAGGAGTTAGCAGGGCTTATTGACAGGGCTTTAAACTAGTTAGGAAGGGGGGAGGGGATTTAACTGGGCCTGTTGGGGACAAGCCCAAGAGGAACATGCTAGGGATTGAAGGGTGGCGGGCTAAGGAGGACTATCAATCTCTTGTTTCACTTGTGGGAAAGGATAGCTCTTTAGACCCTGTCCCGCAGGGGAAAAAGAGTACTAGGACTGGCTCCCTGAAATGCCTGTACACCAATGCACGCAGCATGGGGAATAAACAGGAGGAGTTAGAAGTCTGTGTGCGGGCTAAAGGTTATGATCTAGTGGCGATTACAGAGACATGGTGGGACAGTTCACATGACTGGAATGTGGTCATGGATGGCTATGTCCTTTTTAGGAAAGATAGGTCAGCGAAGCGAGGTGGTGGAGTTGCTCTTTACGTGAGAGAGCAACTAGAATGTATTGAGTTCTGTCCGGGGTCGGATGAGGAGCAAGTGGAATGTCTGTGGGTACGAATCAAGGGGCTGACTGGCACGGGTGATACAGTTGTGGGGGTCTATTACAGACCTCCTGATCAGCACGAAGGAGTTGATGAGGCTTTCTACAGGCAACTGGAAGTAGCCTCGCGACTACATGCCTTAGTCGTCGTGGGGGACTTTAATTACCCCGATATTTGCTGGAAGACTCACACAGCCAGTCATTCACAGTCTAGGAGGTTCCTCGAGTGCATTGATGATAATTTCTTAATGCAAATGGTGGACGTACCAACTAGGGGAGCAGCGCTGCTAGATTTAGTACTCGCCAACAAGGAGGGTTTGGTCGAAGTGGTGACGGTCAATGGCAGCCTTGGCTGCAGTGACCATGAGATGGTGGAGTTTAGGATCCTGTGTGGGAGGAATAGAATACCTAGCAAAGCCACAGTTCTGGATTTCCGAAGGGCCAACTTTGGCCTCTTCAGTCAACTGCTAAGGGAAGTCTCATGGGAAAGTGTACTAGGCGGTAAAGGGGCTCAAGATAGTTGGTTAGCATTCAAGGACCGCTTCTTCCAAGCTCAGGATCGGAGCGTCCCAATGAGTAGGAAGTCAAGTAAGGGATCTAGGAGACCGGCGTGGTTAAACAAGGAGCTGCTGGGCAAACTCAAGTGGAAAAGGAGAATCTATGGATTATGGAAGGAGGGGCTGGCCGCTTGGGAGGAATATAGGACAGTTGTTAGAGGATGTAGGGAGGCAATTAGGACAGCTAAGGCCTCCTTGGAACTCAATCTTGCTAGTCGGGTTAAAGACAATAGAAAGGGCTTCTTCAAATACATAGCAAATAAAACTAAAACAAGAGGCAATATAGGCCCACTGCTGAACGAAGTGGGTACCCTGGAGACAGAGGATATAAAGAAGGCAGAGGTGCTGAATGCCTTCTTTGCCTCTGTCTTTACTCCTGCAGACTCTCCCCGAGGGCCCCGGATTTCTATAGCCCCAGAAGGAGTCAGGACAAAGGAGGAGTTTGCTTTGGTAGATGAGGATTGGGTTAGGGATCAGCTATGCAAACTGGACATCTGTAAATCGATGGGTCCGGATGGAATGCACCCACGGGTGCTGAGGGAGCTGGCGGAGGTCATTGCTAGGCCACTTTCCATCATCTTTGGTAAGTCGTGGGAAATGGGCGAGGTGCCTGAGGATTGGCGGATGGCAAAGGTCACACCAATCTATAAGAAGGGCAAGAAGGAGGACCCGGGTAATTATAGACCGGTCAGCCTTACCTCCATCCCTGGAAAGATGATGGAACAACTTATTCTTGACTCCATCACTAGGCATATCAAGGATGAGGGGGTCATTAAGAACAGCCAACATGGTTTTATGAGGGGGAAGTCATGTATGACCAACCTTATAGCCTTCTATGAGGAAGTGACTAGGTGGAGGGATGATGGTAGAGCGGTAGATGTAGTTTTTCTTGATTTCAGTAAGGCATTTGATACTGTCTCCCACAGCATCCTCATAGATAAGCTGAGGAAGTGTGGGCTTGACGATCAAGTAGTGAGGTGGATCGAGAACTGGTTGAAAGGAAGAAGGCAGAGAGTTGTGGTCAATGGCGCAGAATCTAGCTGGAGGTCTGTGACTAGTGGAGTTCCTCAGGGGTCGGTGCTGGGACCGGTGCTGTTTAATATTTTCATCAATGACCTGGATGAGGGAACTGAGTGCACCCTCAGCAAGTTTGCTGATGACACAAAACTGGGAGGAGTGGCTGACACACCAGAGGACTGTGCTGCCATTCAGCGAGACCTGGACAGGCTGGAGAGTTGGGCGGGGAGAAACTGGATGAAATTTAACAAGGGCAAGTGTAGAGTCTTGCATCTGGGGAAGAACAACCCCATGTACCAGTACAGGTTGGGGGGTGACCTGCTGGAAAGTAGTGAAGGGGAAAGGGACCTGGGGGTCCTGGTGGATAGGAGGATGACCATGAGCCAGCAATGTGCTCTTGTGGCCAAGAAGGCAAATGGCATCTTAGGGTGCATTAGAAAGGGAGTGGTTAGTAGGTCAAGAGAGGTTCTCCTCCCCCTCTACTCAGCCTTGGTGAGGCCGCATCTGGAATATTGCGTCCAGTTCTGGGCCCCTCTGTTCAAGAAGGACAGGGAATTGCTTGAAGGAGTCCAGCGCAGAGCCACAAAGATGATTAAGGGAGTGGAACATCTCCCTTATGAGGAGAGGCTGAGGGAGCTGGGTCTCTTTAGCTTGCAAAAGAGGAGACTGAGGGGTGACCTCATCAATGTTTACAAATATGTGAAGGGTAGGTGTCAGGATGATGGAGCTAGGCTTTTTTCAGTGATATCCAGTGATAGGACAAGGGGCAATGGGTGTAAACTGGAGCATAGGAAGTTCCACGTTAACATCAGGAAGAACTTCTTTACTGTAAGAGTGACAGAGCACTGGAACAGGCTGCCCAGGGGGGTTGTGGAGTCTCCTACACTGGAGATATTCAAGGCCCGCCTGGACAAGTTCCTGTGTGATGTACTGTAGGTTACCCTGCTCTTGCAGGGGGGTTGGACTAGATGATCTTTTTAGGTCCCTTCCAACCCTTGGGATTCTGTGATTCTGTGTAAATGCTGCAGATGAACAAGAAAAGAACTTCAGAAAAGGTCTCATATGGCCTTGGGCTTTTATCATCCAGCTTTTTGTCCTACTTCTAAGGTCTAGAAGCAGGATCACTAGGTCAGGGCAGAATACAACTGTTCAAATAGTGAGTAGTGATCTTGATGTGTTTCAGGGGAGCATTTTTTAGTATTTTTCTAGAACACCTCAGTAACTTCATGCGCAATAAACACATACAGCTGTTCTGCAGCTCCGTAAAATGCTTTCATTGGAGAAAAGCATAACTGCTGAACACTAAATGAATTGTATGCTTTTTTGACATATATGAATATTGAAGAGACCTGATAGCACACACACAGCTGTAATGATAAGCGACCAACTCGATTCCTGAGGGCTAAACATCCATGCTCAGAATTGACTACAAGGAGTTTTAAATCAGGTTCTGTAAGATGTTAGGAAGTTCAGTGGGTGTATTTGTCTTATTGTACATATGGTTGCTACTAATATCTGCTGCTGTTGCTTTTAGAGAAGCATGAAATTTATAAAATAAGTGTGTGAGTACCTATGGAGGACAAGGATTAGACTAAAAATCAATATTGTGGTTGAACTAAGTACTTCAAGTACATAACAAGAGGTAACAAAACATCGTGGATGGCTAAATCTTTAGCCGATATGTGAGTACGTAATTCAGAAGGCTCTTCTGACCTTCGGTTTTGTTGTAGGTCCCTTTGTTATATTAAGTGTAAATATATTTAGGGATATGGAGAGAATAAAGAAAACACGTTTTGCTACATAAAATAACATGACTTTTTCATTTACGCATCAATCATTCTCAGTGCGTTAACTGCATTTTATCAGATTATTTGACCTTTGCTGTCAGGGGAATAAATGCAATTTTACTTCTCCATAATGAAAATAACATCAGGAAATATATGAAAGAATGCTTGCCTAATTTCCTCCTCCCTTCATTCTTTTTCTCTGGAAAATTATGAACTGTTGTCTCAGTCCTATGGCACATATTTTGCTTGGTCTTGACTTTAAAATATAAACACATTTGGTTTTACTTCAGGATAAAACAAGTTGGTATTAAATGAGGTAATCAAATCTGTATCTTTATTCAGCAGTGGAGTTAAACTACTGCTTAGTCTTATATGTTTACCATTTGCGGCTTCAGGTACATGTCTGCCTCCATATGCATTTTATCTTTAACACATCAATATGAACAAGATAAAATAATAATATGCAATGGTAACTTAAATTTAGTGATGATTCTGTGTTCTAAGTTTCTGTTCCTGCATAGAAATATATCTAAGAGAATCAGGGAGCAGTCTGAGAGAATATGCGCTCATCCATCTTGACTTGGGGCAATTGGGAGAATCCTAAAATACAGTTAGAATTAAAATGAAAGGGGAGAATCCTAAAACATAGGAGTTTCAGGCTGTTTGGAGATGTAAGATGGGGAAACTTGTAAAAGGAGATACTTTTGGGAGAAGCATGCAAAAAATACTAAGAATAGCTGGTGATAATGAGAAGCAAATGTGCTATGAAGTCCTGATATTGTATGGTCCGTCAAGAGTAGAAACAATTAAAATGACCCATCCCATTGTCCTCCCAAAACAGCCTCTTGGAAAGTGGCTCTTGCGGTACCAGGCAGTTTCCAGGGAGGGTGAAGTGTCTGTCCACTAAACATGTTACAGATGTATATTGTCAGCTTCTGGTGCCAGCAGGTAAATCAAACGAGTGCAAAACCAATTTAGATGTTGAAAATTTTACTCTGAAGTAAAAAGAACATGCTGTAAATACATGTTCAACGCGGTGACTTAGTGTTAGTTGGCAAATATACGATGTAGAGAAGATTAACAGCTTCTTAATGGACAAACGTAAGATATCTAAAAAGTTTATAACCAAGGACAGCGTAAGAAAATGGAAAATGTAGGATGAATAATTAATATTCTGTCAAATGCATTAAGTGATTGAATATCCTCAAGAAATATCATAGATGTTGTATTATTAACTGTGATGCGTTAGTGGAATTGCTGAGCTTCCCAGTGCTCATTCTTGCTTCTTTGTACCAATAAACTAAGAGGTTACAACATAGTTTGATCTCAGGCAGCTTTCCTGAGCCACATCACACTGTAACCCTGCATGTCCTCTGTCTACATCTGTACAGTTTTTCTGTGTCTCCATGGAAAAAGAGAATGGAAAGAATTATATGGTGGTAGACTTAAAATCTTTATTAACAAGAGCTTCAGAGATTATTTAATGGTATATAGTTTGTTGTGGTTAATTCACAGTGGGTGAATCATATTTGTAGTTCTAGATGAGTGTTCTTTAAGCCTTTATATAAATGTCATGGCATTATATGTGCCATAGAAGTTACAAAAGCTCCCAGCATTTTGCAGATATTTTGTGGGAACTGTAAAAATTGTAATGAGACTATTTGTTGTGTCTGGCTATAATCTCTAGATTAATTCAAGAAAGGGCACAGTAGTCTATACTTACACCTCTGGACTAAAGATTCCTCAGGTCTCAAGAGTCTTGGTCTTTCTGTACAGATTCAGATTCTGAACAGTTTATGGCCTGTGAACAGTGGTCGTCTAAAGAAGCTACAGTTTGTAACCATCCCCCTCTTCTGCAGGGGTGGCAGATATGTCAGGAAGACAAAACATTGCTTTTTGTGTAATCCTGCAGAAGCAATTACTTTGGACTCTATCTATGAATTGTGGCTGTAGCTGAGGGCAGTGTTCTACTAGCAGAGTATCTGCGTGGCTAGGACTTTATGGTCCCTGTTTTCAGTACTAATTTATACCTAAAAGTTTTTCCCACAGAGGTAGAACAGGTTCAGTAAATTGAGTCTTTGATGTTTGCCTCTGCCTAGATGGGCTTCCTTGTAGATGGTAAACAGTATGTACTTCACAGTCAACATAAGGTTGGCAATTCCAAGGGTTGAGTGGTGAGCTAACAATAAATCTGTGCTGTCTGTTGTTAAATGTATGGTGAGAAGAGATTGCTTGATGGAAAAGATGACTGTACCAATTTCCTGTCCAATTTCTGCTCTGATTAAATAGCCACTTCTGTCCCTGCTGTGGTACACACAACCCAAATAAATTCAAGAGGACAAACATTGGTAAAATAGAGCTAATCGTTTGAGAGCCAGGAACAGAAAGGATAAGAGTTATGCTGACACTATAATTTTACTGATTTTAGAGTCAAACTGAAGGCATAAAGATGGTGACATACACACCTTTCTCACTAAATGTGTGTGTGGGGGAAGGAACTGAAGAAGTGCATTGCAACTAGACTGGCAAAAAGAAGCTAATCAGTTACAGCTGTATTTAAAAGAAAATCTTTCAGGTTTTGAAAATTAGCTAGTGATGGATGGGTGGAGGCTGTGGCAATTGATATAGCAGTGGTGCCAAGTGAAACACATTTGTTACCAACAGGGAATAAAATATATGCTACTGAAACCCTTTAGCACAGCTTGGAGCTTAATATAAATAGAGTGTATTTTAAAATTATGCCAACAGTCATTCCCAAGAAACAATTTCAGTCTCTTTGATTCTTTTTTTTTCACCTCCCTTCTGCATCAATTTATGAATACATACATGTTGCTGTAGTATGTTTTAATAAAGAATTATGGTCAAATCTAGTAACTCTTATATCCAGACTGAGGTGGCACTGCATTCAGGAATATGAATTAGCTATTCTTTAGTATTCAGATATACAGTCTCAGTGTTAAAAAGTCACCATCCAGTTGGTTGTGGGTTGTCAGTAATAATCCTAATAAATTTTGGTTTTGTATTTTAGAAGTCCTTAGAAACTCTAGTCATAGGCTAGCAGCACTCTGCCAGGCATTGTGTGAACACAGGACAAGAAGGTAATTGCTGTCCTAGAGAACAAACAATATAAGCTTCAGCCCTGTTGTGTTCTTTTTTGTTAAACTTTGCTTTTTTAATAGAAAGTCATCTTTATTTTATATTTTGTGTAATTTTTCTGCCCACCCCTCCCCCGATAAAATAAGAATAAAAGAGAGTAAATAATCTAGTGCTTTCAGATCTTGTATTTCATCACTGTTTCACCTAGATTTGAATTTAACCCCAGTGCACTGTGATTTGAAAACATGAATATAGCAGGCTGAAACCAATTAAGGAACATACTCAATCTCCAGGGCTTTGGAGAGGAATAGGAAACAGGAATGAAGCGGAAGTCTTTTTTCTCCTGTTCTACTTGCATGTTCTTTTCAAGGACAAAATATATATCTAATAGAAGTAGTAAAATAATTTAAATTTGCTAGCTCTTCAATAATATATTGAATTCTGAGAGTGCTCTGAGATGTATAGTTTATGTCTAGTATTTGTAGTGAAAACATAAAAATCAGGACTACAACAACAGTTATGACAGATTCAGAAGCTTTTAAAATCTTGCTCCACAGCTGGATTTTGTGTGCCCAGCCGCTATGACTTCTGTCTGTTTATAAACATATGTTGAATTTGAATGGAGTGATAAAGCTCATGATTGAGCGCTGCACATCTCTATCACCGAGCGAGTAAAGTTTCACATGAAATGCTGTCAACAATGTCTGCCTACTGAAGGATATTGAAATGGTACCAATGCATTTTCTCAAGCAAATCCTTTGCTAACATGAATGAATGGGTGATACGCATAGCAGACATTTAAAGCAAATCACTAGTAGACCGATTGAAACCATTCAAGAGATATGACTGAGCCTAGTCTGCAATAAAGCTTTATATTACTTAGGCTTTATTTTTAATTTGAAGAGGCTTATTTTCTGATAAGGGCTTTGGATTGCCCATTTACATCATTGACAGGTCTACATTGGATACTGATTGTTATAGAAATGGTCTCATGTTTTCTGGAATTTAGCAAGAAAATATTTTTAAACATTTTAAATATTTTTTAATGTAATTTTAAGGGAAAAGAAAATGTCAAATGACTGTATGAACATAGAACTAGGTACTGTGTTGGCATGGGAACACTGAAGGCATAACCCATTCAGCCTTATTCTGTCTTATGGAAGTGAGTTTGAAAAAATTACGTGCAAAATTAAAAATGGGATCTCAGTTATTGGAGTGGAATGATGGTAAGTGTGAATGAGGAGAGAATGATGACAAGTGGCACTAGTGTCATTAAATGAATGTGTCTTTCTTGAGGTTTATATGGATTTACAGAGCTGTAAACGTTTAGGTGGACATGACTGAGAACCCTCTTAGGAGGATGAAAGTAACTAAGAACTTAAAGAGGTTCCATTTGAGATGTTTCTATTATTCTAAAAGCAAGAATCTAGGGAGTAGGAGGGTGCTTTCAGCCAGATACCAGCTTAGATGGTTGCAAGCTCATAACAGTGTCTTCATGTCAGCAGTTCTTTGAATGCTTTATACCTAAAACTTGGTGGGGGATGGGATGGAAGGGTGTAATACAGGGAAGTACAGATTTATAGCCATATTCTGCCAGTGTTCACCCCTCACAGTAAGAGTTAAATGTATATGTTGCCATATTGATCTAACTTGTTGTACAAAATGAGCAATGGATGCTTCACCTGGAAATGTCAGAGGGGAAACAGGAATGCAACATCATGCAATTCAATGTTTTAAGAAAAATGAAGACTAGTGTATGGTGCTAGGGAAAGCAGAGTAAGACGTGTTTCCTACTACTTCCTAGCCCTCTTGCTGTGGCCTTTTTGTAGAGGAGAGAATTTTAAAAGCTTTCAGCACTTTGGAACAGGGAGTAGGAACTCAATCCACCAAAAATAAGAAACCAGGTGATTGAGAGACTTGTACTCAGTAATGACTCATAGCAGTTAAAACCAATTCTGACTTCTTTTTCACTCTGAAGCCAGTTTTTATAGAGCAGTTTTAATTTCGTATATGAACCAATTCATATAGATGGGTTTAGAACTACAGACGCAGAAAAGGAGTAGAAAATGTCAGGAGTTTAAACTTTTATAAAGGTTGACAAGGCAGAGAAGAGAAAGCAGTTGATAAGGGCAGCAATTTTGAAAGGGAACCTTTTAAGCAAAGATTTTCTGTAGATAGTCCAGAGATAAAAAATTGATTGCGGGGGTGGCGGTGGGAGGGGAGAAAAACACATAATGAATAAATCTTTCTGAAAATAAAGAAATAGCAATTTTTACATGCATGTAAGAGCAAGTAAACATTTGCACTTTAATATTTTCATGCTCAGTTTTTGTGATTATGAATAAAGACATTACAATTGCATTAGCATTTCAAGGGTTTAGATTTCTAAATGTCATTTTCCATTCCAGAGCAGGTAAGTACATAACAAGGACATCTTTTGTTATTTATTGCTTTAGTTAGAGGACTATATATCTTCTTACTGTAAGATATATCTCCTTACATTACTTGTAACTACAATCCAAGATTAAATAAAACTAAAAAAGGAAATGAATACAGTATTTTACATAGTATTTATAATTTTCAACCTTTGTTCAAACCAGGTCCTAGTGGTCAGTTAAATTTTACTTTTGTAGGCTGCTTAGCTAATTTGCTGCGTAGCACTTCTGAAATCCCATCAGATTTATCACGCCTGATTCTGAAGCCACTTGCACTAAAATACAGCAGATGTGAAGTACAGCCCCCATGCAAATTTAGTGCCAGTAATTTCAAGTCTCAGAACTGAGTGACCTTCTCTTCACCAACACACAACATGAATTCTGCAGTTAATTGCACGGTTATCTGATGATTATGTGTTAACTTTTGGTGGTTAGGAAAAGTCGGGGCTTTACTAGGATATTCAGGGCTTTACCTCTTAAGTTTGCCATCCCTTTGCAGATTAGAGAGGTTACTAAAGCAAATAGGGTGATCTTGCCAACATTTCACTTAATGGTAACATTAGCAATACCCTGTCAAGAAGTTACTGATAGCTCCTTTGTGCTGTGAACTTGGGAGCAACAATATATGTAACTTTGCCTGTTTTGTGTTAGAAGTTGGTAATTCATAATGCTGAATTGTTCAATTTTTGGCATGGCAAATGTTTTTGGGCTGACAGAGCAGATTGCTAATATGCTGAAAACAATAAGAGACAATTGTCTCACTCAAGAAGAACTTGAAAAAGCATGCCTAATCTAACAATTTCATCTTGTTAATTACCTCTTCTTCTGAAACATCTTCCTTGGAAATCAAGATTTTTGCAAGTGATACTACGATGCTACAAGCAAAGCTCACTAGCTAGGACTGAAGTTCAGTGTAACAGAGGGTTATGAAAGACATCTTTGCTTTGTATGTGGAATGTATTTTGATTATGTACACTTTTATTCCAAGAAAATTAATTTGAATTCCTACAATACAAATTAAAAAAGATTCCATGTAATTCCCAGCTAGAGCAAAGAGGATTAGCAGTTGGAAAGATATCTGATACCTGCAGGTAATAAAGCTAACTATTTGGGGCCTGAGGGTTTTTTGTTTGAGCAATTACTCCTTTGGCCTACTCTGGGAAAAACATTAATCATAATGACCATTTTAAAGTGCTCCCTTCCCTTTGCAGGCTGGACCACAGAGGTCATCATGTAGTCATTCAGGTCAATGAGAAGGTCACATGTCTCCTCTTGCTTGCCTACTGGCCCAGTGTGTAAGTTGACATTGGGTTAACAAACGGCCACTTTCCTAATTATAGGAAACATGGCAAGCTTGTATTGATGGGTAAGGTTTAGACTCATAGGAACATACAGGTGGTGGCTGGGCCTTCAGTTAAAAGCTGAAACAACAATGTAAGTGAGTTTCACTGTCATGTGAATGAACCTAGAGTTTTCTAAATGACATATTGTTTGGCAGTTGCTTTGCTTTCGGTACAAATATGGTACAGAGAGAAAATTCCCGTAACAATTCATATTGCGTACAGTTTTGGGTTTTAGTTTGTTTTGAGACTCTGACCCCCTAAAAATGTAAATATAATAATTTAAAAACTTTTCTGAATCATGCGATTAACAATACTTAGTTCAACATATGCACGCATATCTATATATAAGCATATCTATATAATCAAATGTGGTGTATTCATCTTAATAGCTTTATTCCAATGTTTGATTTCAAGAATAGATATTAAAAGAGGATATTAGTCATACAGTATTGATGTTTTTAAAGAAAAAAATATCAAATACTCTTTGTTTATGAACTTGTATTCGAGATGCCTAACTTCATGGGTTTTTTGTTTAAGCTCCTGACTGATAGAAACATATGGTGGGAGGAAAAAGAAGCTCAAGATTTTGAGTCATCTTCCCAAGGTTGATTAGATGATCTCTAATTTCCTGTATCATATGCATGCCTATCATCATGTTCTTGGTATGGAACTTTCTAATAAATATTTATAGTTTGTCAGGTCAAATCCTGAGCGAAGTAATGTGGGAGCTTGCAGCAGCAGTGTTAGAAATGTGTTGTAAAACTATTTTACTGCCCCGTGTAAAATGCGCTGTGCTGGCCATGTAGAAGAAGAGGGAATTGTTAAACATGTAAGTAGAAGTGCTGTCAACCCATGGCGGACAGCACAAACTCTGCCACCAACCGCCAGTCTCCTATTTACACGGCCAGTCCCAGACATGGCTTGCTTAAGACCTGGAGTGGGCGCTAGCTGCATGCGCTCACGGCTGGTGCACCATATGCTGCTGATTCTGGTCCTGCAACTCCACTGTTGCATGCAATTTCATTTCTAGGTGGCTTGTCCTTTTATTCCCTTTACAGCAGTTGGCTGATAGTTAAGATTGAATTGCAGTTTAACTTATACTCATTGGGCAGCTAGTACAGTATCTTGTCACCTGTGAATTGCCTCAGCATGATGCAAGTTGTTATTTCAAATGTGAATTTTCCTTTTGGAAAGGAGCTGCATTTCATTACCTTGAGAAACTTACAAAGCCTTTTTTTTCTGTAGTTTAGTTTCCAGGCTCTGCTAGGAGAAAATCAATTTTGCAGGAAAATAGGCTGCAGACAATATGTAACATTGGGTGCTTTGGAGCATAAAACCAGATTTTCCAAGGTGTATGTACACATTTGTAAATTTGCATTTATATATGTTTATGTGCTTTTGAATCAGTTGGCATATTCTGATGTTTTAAATAACCTTGCAAGCTTGTTTTTGAATTATTGCCTACCTCTACTCTTTGATACAACCATTCAAAGATACTCATATAAATCAGTGAGTTTATTAGGTGACCTGACTGGCTTTTACTTCACATCTGTTTGTGGCTCTGACAAGAACAAATTAGTACTATTTTTACTCCAGTGAAGCCTGCACAAGTGAGAAGGACAGTGTAATGAGTGTGTGAAAGTGATTTGTGCATAGTCTTGTGATGAAAGTTTTATGCAGATAAGCTAGACCCAGGCTCCTATCCAATATCTAGCAATTTTTAATCTGTGCTTTACAGAAAAGCTAATGATTTTTCACGATGAATACACAAGTTTCTTCCATTATATCTGATTCAAGATACAGAGCAGTCTTTGGAGTTGTGTTCAAGTGAGACAGAATACAGATCAATATTGTTTGTTTTTTTTTTTTTTTTAATCCAAGTATAAATCTTGTGATTAAGGACAGTCATCAACATTTGTGGGATTCTGTAAATGTGAAAGGATGCTTAAAGAATCAAGGGGGAAGAGCTTTCATTTTTTTCACACACTAATTCATTGCTTTGCAGTTAACGGTGAACTTTCTCCCTGAGCAATCTCAGAATTTCCTTTTGCAGGTGTATCTAAATCAGAATTCTGAATCTGCTTAGATCCAAGTTGCTGATATTTTGGTGTTTTCCACAGGAAGCCATGAAGTCGCTCTGGTAGTACTTTTACATCCCCAAAATATCCTAATTCAATGACTACTACATTATTATTTTTTTCTGTGCATAATCTGTTGTGCATTGCATAGCATATGAAAGAAACTTTCATAACAACTGATTCTGGCCATTCCTCAAACACTAGGGTGCATGAGCTGCTTTCTGCATGTGGAAGGTCCATGTTTGTTTTGTTTGTTTTCTTTGGGCTTTATTCTGTGATCTTTAGTTTTATAGCTTTCTATTATAACAGTTTGCTGCTTATAGTTTCTTTTCTGCTGCTGTTTCTCTTGTAGATTGTTCTCAGGCCTACCTGACCACATTCACTGTCAGTGAGCATCTGTAGTACTTTAATGCCCTGTCTGTTCAGAAGTTTCCCACTTGTAATATCGTCATAATACCAATGACAGTGTTGCCACATTGTACATCATAATTTTGAATGCTCTAGGGGTTAAAAAGTACTACATCAAATGTTTGTCTTCCCCTAGGATTCAAAGAAGGTTGCATTGAATGGTCCTTCCACCCTTGCAAAGTGGAACACTTGAACCTATTCAGAAACATTTTACTTGTGAGGACCCCAAGTTCAGTAAACCTGTAATGCTACAGTCTAAGAATTCTGTCTGTAGTTTCCTTATTCCTGAAAAAGTTCTGTGTTCACAAGAGTGTTTTCACTTCTATGTTCTTATGGACTCAAAATCAGACTTGAAGTCTCCTGTATTTACTTTTGTTCTATCAGTGGAACTACCAGAGTTAAAGTGCAACCATAATATTTTGCATAAGGCTTAGGTTATATTTAGGTTGCACAAAAGATAAATCCAAGATAAATCCAAGTATATACAAAAGATAACCAAGCTTTTCCTCTTCTCCCGCCTTCTCCACTAAACACAGGCATTCTACACAGTGGAGCTACGATGTTTCTTTTACCACAAAACCAGTGAGAACAGTACTAGCACTACAGGACTTAATAAATGTTACCATCCTTCCATCTCTGTTATGTCTCTCAAGCTGTTTCTCTGCTCTCCAGGTCAACTTATTCCTAGCTGTTTAGAGTAGTAGTCTTTTTTGGTTCTGCATATTTAATAGCAGCCATCTGCTAATACTTATTATCAGATACCATGTCTTCTAACTGCTTTGATTTGCTGAACACACCTCAGTTGTGCTTGAATGCATTCTTCTGTAATGCAGTTCATATACTGCAAAGTAATTGTAAACCTCATTCTGTTCTAGGCACAGACTTTGTGAGACATTTACGTTTTTATTACATGTACACTGAGAGACAGCTAGGAAGTCAAGGTAATAGCTATTTACAGATACCCTCTTACACTATAATGCAGTCAAATGTGTGTAAAATTAAATCCACTATTTAAAAAGAGAGAAGTTCCTAGGTATGGCCACATTTCTTTGAAATGAGAACCATTTGTTAAAACAGAGATATTTGAGATTAAATTGTAATTAAAAAGTGCAAGTTAATTTTTAAAAAATGTGGATTCGTAATTGGATATACAGTCTTCCACTCTTGGGTCACCAGTTCAAATCTATCCCAGGTCAGTAGTCACTGAATCCTGGTACCATCTAACAGCTGGTGGTTTATGTGAAATGAGTAGCCTGTCTTACTTCAGTTTGTAGTGAACAGGTGTTCATGCTGCAAAAAAGCTACTACTACAATTGTTAGCTTAGCTGGCAGTCTTTGTATGGGAGCAAAAACCTGGGTTGCTGTAGAATTAAACTGCCCTGCAGCACTTTAAAGGGATTTCTCCAAACTGGCACTGAAGTTTATTTGTGTACAAAATGAAAAAGTTGATAATTCTTATATTCTCTTCTTAAACTGCAAATAAGGGGAGCAAGAACACTAGATATGGTGTCCAGGATGGCTGACAGAAACCCTGAATTACCTTTGTAAAAAGGAAACAGTAAGATGACTAAGTATCTAAAGATCAGAAAGCACATGTCATCAACATATGGATTTTTTTATGCTCTACAACATTGCTATTAAACTTTAAAATGCCAGTGAACTAAATCAAAGTTTCCTGGAAATTGTCTCCTGTGTTGCAGTTATCATCTGATAATTGTCTCCCAGATCAGTTTTTGGAATCCCAGTCTTCTATGAGAGCAATGCTACAGTGGTATTTGAGAATACTGAAAAGCAATTATAGAGCATTAAACCCCAGTATTTTCAGCAGCTATACACTCTGCCTATCAATGAGAGAGGCTTCGACACATAAGAATCTGAAAAATTAAAAATCAAAATCCTTAGTCATAGATATGCATCATTAAACAGTTTTTCCTTAGCCATCCCCACACCCCATCCCCCAACTCAGTAATGTGACATAAGGCCTGGGAATTTTATGAGAAGCTTCTTTTCCCATAAAGCCACTATTACAGTAAGGAACCTCTTTTCTTTCAGCCCCCATTATTTTGTCCCATTTCAGCAAAACTGAGATTTGGTGCTTTTGGGAGAGCACGGGGTGGTGCTTGGAGTGGTGACAGGACCTGCAGGTTACCAGGGAGTGTGCCCCAGCTGAGCAAGGCAGCGTGCCTCTCGAGCCAGGGCCATTGCAGGGTTCCAGCAGGCATTGCCTAACTCTGCCCGGCCCTAAACGCACAGCCGTGGTGATTCACACACCAGGGCTGGTGTGCTGGGGAAAAGGAAAAATGTCATGAGGACATGCAGTAAAAGGTGGCCTCACAAGGGCACAATGTTACACAGTTTTTCTTCAGCCTAACAGGTGGCTTGTCAACATAACTGTAATTTTATATAGAGGTATGCAGAAGCTTTAGAGACATAGACTATGGCATTTCAATTATGTCCATGCCTTTGATACTGGCGCTGCAGTGTTGGGAATGGTATGGCACTATTTAAACTCAGTGTATGTCAGTGTTGGCTATATGGCTGTGTGCCTGGTGCCAGCTCAATACTTTCTTGTGCCAATGACCACTCGTGCTGTGCATGTAAAAGGCAGTTGGAGTAGTAAAGCTTGAGTTTCACAGGTTTGTTGATAACAAATAATGGATGAACACCATGTCACAAACATCGCAATAAAAAAGCCTCTCGTGATGCATGACGTTCTGTCAGCTGAACGTATGAGTTTAATATGTAAAGAGATAATTGTACATGGTTTAAAGTGTCACCTTTGTTCATGGTTCGGGTCCAAGCAGACTATGTGAATGTGTGTTCTATTTTTGTTGTCTCTCAAGAGGAGCTATATTACATTCTCTGCAACCTTTAAAAAGAAACAAGGACACCTTTTGGTTTGAAAAGTGGTTTAAGGATTAAAAGCCCCTGGATTAAAACAAACCAACTAGTTTGGAATCTTTAAGATTTCTTCAAATTGCTAAAGAGTATTCTCTCTTTTTAGTTTTGTGTTCTGACAGATGTTTTCTTTCTCACCTCAGCTCTACTGACTGTGTTGATTTTGTATCAGCATACGTAATAGGAAGAGCATGATCGCAGATACATACTTTTACTTCTGCCACATTTTCATTCCTATGATTAAACACATCCAGGACCCTTGGTGCTAAGTCTGCTTGCATCTCTGTAAAAGAAATTTATTAACAATGAGCATGATGTTGCTTCCTTTAAGATGGATAGAGTGTTTTGCTGGTGATGTCAGAGGCACTTGATGCAGGCTATGCTGCTCTGCCTTTCTTACGAAGAAGAAACTGAGCTTTATATTCATCCCACTTTCTACCCATCAACCTGAAATAAAATCACATTAATTTCTGATTTCCACCAGTAAGTGAAACTAAAAGAATAACAGGATCTGACAACCACTCATCAAGATTTCTATGGCAAAAATTATAACTTGTCTGGTTTAGCCTGATAATTTTCGTTTAAATTTGAACTGTGAATTGTCTTGTTTGTGTGAAGATGCCCCAGTGACATTGATTTCACTTACATTTTTGACTGCCTTCTGGCATATCTTGTACCCTTAAAATCAAATTGCAGAGGTGACAACCTTCTATAGTAATATCTAACTGTAATAACATTAGATTGTTAATTTATAGTTACTGAAATAATAAGTAATAAATTCTAATGCTTATTCTTTAGTTTGCTCTCAGATTTTCTTAGTGGGTTAGATGGTCTACTGCATACTCCGTAGTTGCTTCTCTCCTTTTCACTTGCAGCTGCTTCTTTTGATTCCTTAGCAACTGTAAGAAAGAGTCATGGCTTAGATCTTCCCTAGTGTTGCTTACAGCCCTGCTTTATATCCCACTTTAAAATGGAATAAAACCCAAACACCTACTTGTTATCAAGTCTGGAGCTTCAAACAGGAGGAAGACTGAGCTTTCTTTGGATATACTGAAAGTAGAACATGCAGGAAAGAGAGCAGTGTGAGGGCACACAAGTACAGTCAGAAAAGTCAGTCATCCCTGCTGATTAGAACACCACGAAGAGTATGATGTCTTTTCCTGTCTGTTTAAAGCACCCTTTAAATGCCAAAAGGGAAGATAAATGAGCACTAAGCCTGTGCAGTAGATCACTGCTCAGTGCTGTTGTCTTCCCCTCTTTATTATGCTCAGCAGGGCAAAGAAGGAGGATGCTGAAATTGCACTCCTGACAGTGGATATTCTCTTCCTGCTGTGTGGAATGACCCTAGTGCCCAAAGACAAGAACCAGAACTGCTGACCACAAGAACTAAGAGACACAGGCTAACAGATAGTTGTGTTGACCCTTATGATATCACTCTGGCAATAGGTTCTAGGTAACACATTTCCTTTCACATTGGGTGTTGGAGGCCTTGTCTAATGTTTACAGTACAATGAGTAGGATTGGTCATTGTTATGCCAGTTGAACTTTTTTTTGTCAGCAATCTAGGGCTACTCTTTCCCACCATAGCCACTAGATTCTGTACCTTTAAGTCAGCAGAAATCAATGTTAATATAAGAAGTTGCACAATCATAATTTCATAATTTGGTACATAGAATAGCAGCCTGTGAACTGAAATAGATATGATTGTCATAGTTGGTCACATTGGGAATTTACTGATGATATTCAATAACAAAAAAAAACTAGAGAAATACCAGCATTTCAAGTAAGACTGTGGAATGTATGATCTATTCTAACTTACGTTCGCTGACTTATTAAACTGATACTTTTCTCCATAAAAGAGAAAACTGTGTCTGGATATTCATCTTGTGCCAGCCAGAGGTATAATATTGAAGGGCTGTTTCAGCTTTACTGAAAGCAAAAATCTGTCATAGTAAAGAGCTTTGAACTTCGGAATAAAAAAACCTTGAATTGTTCACATTCTGATACAGCAGCTTCTGGAGAAAAAGATGCTGGTCAACACCTAAGAACACATCTGAGCATTACAGATTCATGATATATATGGGAATTGACAGAAGGTTTACTTCTTTGAATACTGTTGCAGTGTGTGCTGCTCTTACAGGCAACTATTTCCTATAATTGGATCAGAAAAAATTGGAAAAAGAAAAAACCATGCAATCTGTAAGATTCATCAGAGTTCAGCAGAATTTCAGTGGTTACCTAAGATTATGATAAAATAAATAGGTTTGTTTTTAAACCGAGTCTTTTCACTGACCATTTGAGAACACTTAAATAATTTATCTAACAAGGCCAACATGCCTTAAAAGAGGCATTCTGCATATTTTATTGACAGTTTGTAAATTTTTGTTGTAAATACAGGAGGTGGTGTAGGCAGGGCTCTATTATTCTCTTGAAGTGTTCCTAAACAAGAGCTACCGATGCAGAATTACATACATATAGTCTCAGACCCTGTAGAAAACCTCGTATTTTAGGTGGATGAAATGTTAAGGCAGGAAATGATTATACTAACTTCTCAAGCATACTTCTCACTGTGTCTGCAGGGTAATGTGAATTAGCTCTTGCTTCAAGAGCTATGGCCGTACAGTGTTCTGGTAATATCATATCAAATTTCTCTCATTTGAACAGTTTTTCCTTGTCGATCAGGACCTGAATAAAAGGGTGTATAATGAATTTAATGCACTTTTTGTCTTTCACTTGTTTATAAAATGGAGCCTGCAGTTGTATAGAAACTGCAAAATTCTGTCTTGTCTTTTGTAGGCCAACTTAATGCATCTCTATGTCATGATAATTGGTGTGACATTGCTGGCAAAGATGCTGTTTCAGAAAATTGCATTTATGCCTAGAGCTATCTGTGAACCTGTGATACTTCACATTAGCATAAGAATGTGGTAAAGTACAACTTCAAGGTGCTTGGAGATGGATCACAGATGTATGAAGATGCCTTCCTGAAAAAAATTTGCATTAAACATTTGCAGGTTATGCTTCTGTTTGCTAGAGTTTTTGGTGTTCCCTTGGAGGAAAGAGAGTGGAAGGAGTGGGGTGAGAGGTGAAGAGTCAGTGGAAATGAAGATATGCTTTATGCATGTTTTAGTCCTGGGAAGCCCACTTGAAAAGGTGGGTCTTTAAAGGTCTTTGCTTTTATCTGGAACAAACAAACCCCTTCAGAAAGTTTCTTTATCTTTCTGTTTCAGTTGACACCTACACATTACACACTAGGTTAACCAGTGTGCTAAACAGCAATGTCTGAATGCTTCCTATTATGCACTTCTAATTCCTTTCAAATGTAACCCCTGTAAAATTTCTTACTCTGAAAGTGCATCTACTAGACATGCTTGTGTTTACTTTCCTATGCACTGTTTTCTTACCTTAAATAGAAGGGTGTGTTTGTCCATTTGGTGAGATGATATAAAATATGCTTTTTGGTTTTGTTTTGTTTCTGGTTTTTTCTTAATAAAATTGGGGGTGGGTGGGTGTGAAAATGAAACAGAGAACAGAAGGGGTGGCAGGTGGATAGTTCCCCGAAATTCGAAAATGCTTTCATTTGATCTCATATGGTAGAAGAACACTTGTAGTTTTTTTCCTATTTTAACCCTATTACTATTATACTGCTATTCTAAGCATGATTGCTTCAGGGTAATATGAACAAAACTAATGGTACACTGCAAAACATTAGACTAATGTATCTTCGGTGAATAGATCTAGAATTAGCACTCTTAATTATTATGTAGTTTCAGGATCACTTAAAGGAAAACTGGCGGAGTTACTCTTGGTGTAGAAAATGAGAGCCGAGAGTAGAATTTAAATCCGAAATGTCTATATACAGTCTTTCAGTACCTCAGAATATGTTAATAAAACTAGAGTAACAGCATGAAATAGCTGGGTCCAGAAGAGCAGACAGGGTCAATTAAATGCATTGTTTAGACATATTCTGTTAACCCTTATGACACTGTTCACATAGGATCAAAATTTGCTACCAAATGCTGCTTTGTTTTTCTCCACAACAGAACCACCTCACTTACGAATTACAGCTGTTGAAACCAGCTCTTATAATGAGCAGATCTGGAGGGGTTGTAGGTTGTTTAAAATTGATACCTTCGCCTGAATAAAATTTCTGGAGTTCTAATCTTTTACTGGATTATAACCTGTTGTTTTGTAGCACTGAAAGTAATTTATGGCAGCTAAAATAAGTGATAAATGGGGGTTTGGAATGTGCTGCTTTTCCCAGTAGGCTGAGGGTTAGATGTGGAGGTCAGACATGCTGTACAGGCAACCTTGCCTCTTTAGAATGCCTCGGTGCTTACATTTTGAAAGAAAACAAAAAAGCCAAACAGGCCAGTAGACTCAGAACATAAGAAGTTGCTTCAAGGGTCCCCCGTTTATTTTTGGTTTGTTTTTTTTTTTTATTTATTTACTTTGAGTAAAAAATTTTGCCACTGAATTTTTCCTGAGAGGGTTTTACAGGTACTACTACATTTTATTGTGAATTGCCCAGCCTGTTGCCTCTGATAGCATCATCAAAAACTGTAAACTGTGGTCTTAGGTTTTTATTAAATGTCATCACACTGCATTAGTTTCTGATTGGAGATTGTAGGAAGGAAAGACCAGAAACGCCTCAGAAGTTTATCCTGTGTGCTGTCTTTCTCAGGTTGGATCATTCTTTAAGTACATGTCCAATCTTGTTTAAATTGTTCAAGTGCTAGATTTTTTCCATTTTCATTGGAAATGAAAATCTGTTGAGGCTGTTCCTTGTTTAGCTGTATCCAGTAGTCTTTGTTAATTCAGTCCTTAATGATAGGTGTTAGATCAGAGCCACCGATGAGACAAGCAACTAGAGGAGTTCCTCATATTGATGGAGGACAACTACGTTAGCCTACATTGGAGGGTGGGTAGTCAGACTTGCATCTTGACTTTCCATAATGGAGCTAGTTATCAGGTTGCTGAGGCGGGCTACGCGCTTTTGGAAGTGAAGGTCTAGACATTGCAGAGTATTGCATCTAGTGGCTGCATCACCAGACTGCTGAAGGATTACTTCAAGCCTATTCTCAGCTTCCTCTCGCAGTAGAGACAGTGTAAATTTTCAGACCCTAATGAGGCATGTTGACTATTCCTTCAAGTGCAAACATTTCTGCTTCAAAATAATTCTTTCTGGATGTTGCATTTTTCTGGGTGACCTTTCATTTTCTGTAGGCCAAATAAACATAAATAGAGGAACCATCAGTGCATAGATTCTGCAGAGAGAAGCTATTGAGAAATAGCTAAATACATTTGTACATGTTAGGGCATTAAAAATAATATTTCAGGTGAAGTAACAGTTGCAACAACTCAGTTTTATTTATGTTGAGTTTTGAAGCAGGCATGTAATTTAGTTGTTTTTTTTTTTTTGTTGTGATTAAATGTTTCTAATTCTAACAATTGGCTTTCCAATTCTAGTACTGGGAAGTGCAGCAGGAGATGGAAACACTTAATTTAAGAATTAAATTATAGACTAAATTATAGAGTTTAAAAGTAGTGCTGTAGTATTTTAATAGTAACAGTGGTGGGATGTCAATTATTTCAAAGTGGTACTTGATCTGCTCTCCTATGTATTTGCTACAATTATTAATTCCTGTATTACTGAAGCTAGGGGGATTCTTTGTTCTGTTCTTCAGTGCATAATGTGAAGTCTATGAAGTTCAAGGAGTCCCAACTAATTTAACCTTTATCCCAGTGGAACAGCATCTCTAGGATATTGCCAAAATAAACAGTGAGGCTAATGAATTTTCCATTAAGCTCGTTATTAAAATGATTTCTTAATTACAAGTCATTCTTTTGCAGCCAGTTTT
Source organism: Lathamus discolor (assembly GCF_037157495.1). NCBI lineage: Eukaryota > Metazoa > Chordata > Aves > Psittaciformes > Psittacidae > Lathamus > Lathamus discolor. Next base: position 110,334,166 of record NC_088884.1, read on the forward strand.
ACATATATGATAATTATGCTTTATAGTGAACATTTTCTATATTATAAAACAAACATGCTTCAAAGCATGGACCATTATTTTTAAATGCTAAATGGAGAAAAGCATCATATATGGAAGAAAATAGCTTACCTTGTAGAATATTTCCTAACTAAATGCTGAATAACCTAATTGCTTTAAAAATGAGGGCTGAATATGACTTAGTACTAAGTTAAGACTATTCTCCAAACACAGTATTAACCACCTGCAGAAATTGTTCTTGAGTCATAGGTGCTCTAATATAGTGCCTGTCAATATTTATATTTGAATGGCCGTGGTAACAGCAAAACATCTGCTTTCCATGGTTCCTAAAGTAAATATCCCAAAGATCCCATCTCATCAGCTTGTCATTGTGTTTGTATTAAATCGAATTGATGAAGATGTAGGAGCTGCATGAGCATGAGGAGCCAGTGGCAGTTCTAGTTTTGCTGTGCAGAGTGGGACAGACAGTGGGACTTAAGCTGAGGTTTTCTGAGCAGGTGTGAATTATAACCAAGTTAGGTGCCCTCTGTGGACATCTCCCTCTACCTGTTCATATAGCATGCCTTTGGCTTTGCTGAAATTGAATTAAAATGAGCTAGGATAGGACCTGGACGCATGTGCTGAAGTTTACTGAAATCAACAGCTGTTTGCTTTGTTCATGTGTGATTCCTTGAGCAGAACTGTATTTGCTTAATAGCTTTTATTGAATAAGAATATTCATTGGCAGAACAGATTTAATGCAGGCAGCTCCTGCCAATCTGCTTCAGCCCCATTGCAGAACGATGCTTTCCAGGACTCTGAGGGCAATTCATTCCTCATGCCAGTCATTGGTATCCATGCTCAGGCTGCCAATAAACTGCCAGTTATGATGGTGGTTTTTGTGAGGCTGACAGGTGTTCTTGAGGAATTGGACCACTAAATTATTTGACACAGTTAAGGACAAAGAGTGAATATTACGCCATATATAAATGTATTGCTATGTCTTTTTAGTGTTTATACACCATATTATGAGTTTTCCAGAGAACATTTTTAATTGATATAATAAAATATTATAGTGGGCTATATATTCTGTGTAAAAACTAAAAGGCTGTACTAGTGTGACAGAGCCTTTGTGTTTGTAAGTAATTTTCTCCATGCAACATACTTCAGAAATAGCATTGATACCAGGAATGCACAATAGTCATGAAGGGCTGTTTTGTAGCAACCTACTTCCTCCCATTTCCTCTCATGAGTTTTCCTGGTGTGCACGATCCCCAAAAGTGAAGACCAGTGCATATGGACCACCCAAAGAGATGTTTCTCTGAGTTTCAGCAAAGGGAGAGCAGTACATTGGTGGTCACATTCTTCTTTGGATTCCTTCTTTTTGCCCAAGCATGGGATGAGGGACAGACTGGCTCAGTGTTTAGGGCAAACTGTGTGAGTACATGACCTTGCCCCTTGGCGGTGTAAAGCAGTTCACATTTGATAGCATGGTGTTCTAATGTTTGTTTAATTTTATAACTTTATTGTTACGGTATTTTAAATGTGCTCTTAATTGGTCTCACAGCCCTCTTGTGGGCCCAGATTATTACTATGTATTTACATCAGCCAAATGAACTGCAGGCACGAGACAGAAAAATAGTGCCTTGAGTCTTCTTGTCATGCTTGCGATTGAGTAGAGAGAGCTGGAGAAGTACTGATTTGGGCTTCAAATATTTGTATGTTTTGTGTCTAAGTCATGGTTGACCATAAAAAATATATTGTAGGAATGAAGATTAAGATGTGTTTGTTTTTAAAAAAACTTTCCTGTTTCTGTAGGTAAGAAAAGTTTTACAGCCTGACAGAATTCAAAACTGAATTAGTTGATGAGTAGGTTGCTATGAACAGCTTTGGGTGCTGTCTGATATTCATAATGGAAAAGTATTTTGAAAGATGAAGGATTATGTGACAGTAAAGTAGTTTAAATGTGAAATTAAAGATACCTGTTAAGAAGCTGAACAGCATGCAGCTTAAAAAATAGCCATTACTGAGTTCTTTTTTTGGCATTTCCAGATCTAGTAATGAGGTTTAAGGAACTTTGCTGCTGCCCTTGATGTGCTGCTTGGCAAACACTTGTTTTTGTAACATGAGACCATATTCAATTACTTTTCTTTAGAAAGGAAATAGAAAAATCAGTATCAGTATCATCATTTTACCTATCTTTAAAATTGGTGCAGTAATGCCTATGTCATATGGAGCTCGGATATTACCATAGTTGATAATGTGCTTTGAGATCTCTAGATTATAGTAATATAGACTGCATAATGGTATATTGCTTCAAGTGAATATTAATATAAGCCTTTATATATTTGTCTGTGACTTTAACATATTGCAAAGATTGCTCCTTGGAGGTTTAGCGTAGACTTACAGAAGTTATATATTGTTTATTTTTTTTAGCATTTAATTTCATTTCCCCTGCTCATTCTATTTTTGAACTAAATTATTTCTGATGCATGCTGTTAAATTAGAAAGTTACAGAGATGTTTCTTCAAGTACATATATTTTTCTTCTTGCTAAACAAAGTACTGTTTCTTAGATTCATTCCTGGGTCTTGCCCATTCTTAAAGACTGGGTCATAATTCCTTGAATACTAAGAAAATGGGATTTTTAGTTGTCTCAGAAGAACCATTAAGAGGTATTAGTTGATTACTGAGTTGAGAACTGCCAAGGACCTCTGAAATTCAAGAAGCCTAAAAATTTTTATTTTATTATTTTTGGTATTAGAACCACGCTGGGGTAAGCCAATTCTCAAAGAACGCAGAGCAAGATTGATCTTGATGTATATAGTTATATTATCTTGATGGTCTATGAATGAACTTTTGTTTTTCACACTTTTTCGTATCAGGCTCTAGTTTGAGATGACCAGAGGCTATATTTCATCTTTCCCACCAAAATCCATGTATAAACAAGATTGCAGCCTATAATATACATATAATATCATTTAATGGATATGATTTCATGATATTTTATCATCTTGTAGACCAGTTAAATGATCTTGTTCATACTTGGCTTTTTTTTGTTTGCTTTTTCTTCCTTGTCTTCTTTGCCTCTTCACAGCAAACTGGATGTAGAATTTGACTGACAAAGATGCAATTTTTTTTTTTAAGTGTTGTAGTGCTTCATTACAAACCCTTTTTCCTAGTGGCTCACAGTATTTCTATTTCAGATTTCATTTTATATAGTAAAGACTTATAAAGTAAGTATGATTGCTAGGCAGTAGTTTGTTACCCACACACCTCTGTGAGGGTTAAAAAGGGAATGAAGGTGTTGACTGAACTGTGCAGCAAAAGTACTCAACTTTATCCTCAGTGCTAAAAACCAGAAAATCTGTTCGGTCAGACAAGATGCACGTACCTAGAAAACAGCGGTTCCCGTGCTGGAGAAGACTGTAATGCTGAAATGGTCAAGATGTAAGGCTGCTAAGACATGCTCAGTCTAACAGTATATGGAGGCATTTATTCTCTCTCACTTCTTCCCTTTGTCTTTTTTAATTTGTGTGGACCAGGAAAGCTTCTCAACTGCAGTTTGCTGGTACTTCAGCATAAGAAGCGTGTACCTTGCTCAGGTGCATACCTGAGTTGAATTTGAAGTCTTTGACCCAGAGAACTTGGGTTCAAACTTCCCATATAACTTTTTTTTGCCCACACTGAGCAATCAGTTCCTTCATGCTGTCTAATTTAAACCTGCCTTGGATATATCAGTCTAAGTCACAATCGCTGCTGTGTACTCAGAGTTGCATGGGTCCCTTAGGTTTGCATTTTTGTTATCGTTCCTCATAGACCTTTTAAATTAGGAAACATACCACATATGCATGTGTCCTCCTGTATTTTTTCTGCAATGTCTATAAGAAGAAATACTATATGTGACAGTTTCAAGATGAAGTTTGTTAAAGCATTTTCCATTTCTGTCTATCTCCTTCTGCCTCCTTTGCAGTTAGGGCATGTGAGCTCACTGACTACTTGGGTCAGAAAAAAACAAACAGCAAAATCCCGATTTGAAAGGCTTGCAGAAATGCTGAATCCCTATGTGTTAGGACCATAGTGTACTCTAAGTCCTTGTCTTAGATCTGAGCATCACTGTTACACTGTACCATTCATGTGTACACCTGTACTTGTGCTTGCATGTATGCGTTTCAGACGAGCTTCAGAAAAGAAAAAACATCGAATTATTTTTTTTTTTTTTTTTGGTCAGAATTTGAATTCTCAGGACAGCGCATAGCAGAATCCATATATGGTCTTGGTTTTAAAGCTGTAAATATCTCTGGGGTGATCTGGGCTCTGTGGCTTTCATTGGCTGAATGGAACCTTGTTTTGTCTGAGCACTTTGTGTTGGCTTTTTTTAATCATTCTGTGGCCCTTACTTTCTAAAAGGTTCTCAAACACAAAAGAAAAATTTTGTTTGTGGGACATTTCCAGATGTCAGAAGTCATTGATGAGAAGTCTTAAATTTTGGAAAAGTGTGTGTCTGTATTTTAAGGGAAGCAAAAAGAAGGAAATGAGAAAAAAGAAACCTTAGGCAGAGCAAGTACATGGAGAACTCTCTGTGTATTTAAGGGCAACCGTTGTGTCGGGACATGGTATGCATCACTGCTGCCTCTTGACAAGTTCACCGTGGAGAGACACAAATTAAATTCTTTCAGTTGCAGTTTTGAAGCTAAAAGTGTTTGACTGGTTCAGCCCCTGAATGGTGTTTAAGGAATAAAGGGGAAAAGAGCAGGAAGTTCTATTTGGCAAATTACTTCTTGTTATTTAGTTTGGCTTCCAAATTGGAAATTACGATAATGAGGAGCTTTGTGGGACTTGCCCTTGAAGAGGGCCAGGCAGCTTTTTGTTCAATTACCATTTAATGTGAAGATATTCAAGGAACATATTGTAGCATTTAAGCCATCACTTTCTATTAAACAAGTATTCTGAAGTAATGATTTTTAAATCCCTCTCTGTGGATGGCTTTTGTGATTTTAAGATGTCTAAGTGAAGTGTAGATTGCAAACAAGGGCTAAAAGGATTTTCTTGTTATGTAATATTTAACAAAGTGACTTTAAATATATTTCTCAAGATGTAATAAAGAATAGTGTTGTATGCAGTGATATGGAAACTTCCATTAACATTAATCTCAGTAATTGTCAACGTGAATATATAAATTTTATATGTAACTCATTAATTTTATTGTATATTGCTTTTATAATTTCTTATCCACAAGTGTTATTGTTGACTGAAAGCATCAATAACCATTAAGAAGGACCTGATCCTGAAAATACCTGTAAAAGGTGTTGTTAACTCATGAATTCTATCTTGCAGACGAAGGCCTGAAATTTGATCTCTTGTGTTACATATACTTATAAATACAAGGAATAAAAGTCTGAAAATAACAAAGAGAAGATGTATTTCTCTGAGCAGAATACAGTGTGAATTCTTAATCTTTTTAAACATCCTACAAGTAAATAGGTTTGTGGATATTTAGAGTGCCAACAGAAAAATGAGTTTATAGTTCCACAGACAATGGACTGGGGTTGTATTGTGACCTGTTTTCATTCTCCCCCTTCTATGCTTTCTTCGTGCAAATGGCTCATTCCTTTTTGTTGTCTTTGAAAGATCTGGTTTATCAATCTTCTTAGCCTTTTATTCTGTAGAGCAAGCTGCACACAAGCTTGGTAAAAATCTAGAGGTTTTTACCTCCTGAGCAAGGAAATGGCGTGGACAAATCAGTTACCAAGTTTCATCCGCAATATAAAAGCAAAAGATATTCAATGACGATTCTATGAAGGGACCACTTAATAGTTTTACATTATTCACACGCACATATTTTCTTGCTTATGGCTCTGTAATTGACCTTCCCATTAAGTTGCAAGCTCAGAATAAACAATCCTAACTAGCTGACTTTTCACTTTTCAATGTTCACATTAATTAAAATGGTTAAGTAAAATACTGGAAGAGAGTTAATTTGTTCAGCATGTTTCCTCCTGAATTGGTTCCTTTCAGCCCCAAATTTGGCCTAAAGCAAGTGCACTTAATGCCATTTTTCTAAACCTCTTGAAACTGAGGCATGTGAGAGTAACACAGTTCCTGAACTCTAGCAATGATGCTGGACACTGTTCTCAGACTGTCTGCTATTGTTTCAGTATGAGTGGATGACCAGTGGATGATTCATAGTCTCACCCTCCTGTCCAGCACAGAGAGCTGTCTGAGAGCAAACCCACAGGCAATTTACTTGCTGTTTTTCCTTTGGCTTAAGCTGGTCCAGTAACAAGAAGACCAATTCATTAAAACAAAACAAAAAAAAAATGTTGTGTGTGGTGTTTGGTTACATTTACATGTTAATGCATGTGAGTGTGCAACTGTGTATCAATGTATATACAGATCAGTGTGCATATGCATGGATGTATACATATACGTGGTCCTAATAAAGGAAACATCATCGGATCATAGTGGTTAAATATTTCATTTTGTGCAATGGTAGCCAAAAATATTCTTTGGAATCAGCCACTTCAGAAATATTAAAGTTTCATAGTAAGGATGGGGAGGCCTCTAGGTAACCTATGCTGGCAGCCTCCTGTATATCACAGACAGTGCATTTTCCCAGAGACAGGACTGAGACTGCATACCATAGGTAGTAAGCAACAGAGACAAATGTACTGGTAAACATCTTAGTCTTCTATATTTTCCAAGTTGTATAAAATATATGCCAGTGGCCCTAGGGAAAGCCTGTGTTCTGTACTGGAAGGGAGAATAAGGAAACAAACCAAAGACCCTTGCTCATCTAACACAGGGAAAGTCTTTTTGTATTTGAACAGTCTGGTGATCAGTAATGCCTTGATCATGTGAATGGGTCACATACCAGTCAGGTATCTCAAAGGCAGATTCCTATTGCAATTTCTGAACAGTGGGTCACTTCATCTCTTATCTGCTTTGAACCTGTGGCTAGTCTCTGATGGTCTGTGGGAAGGCCTGTCCGAATACAGTGGTCTGCAGAATAGCATTTGTTCCTGACCTCTCTAACATCTGGCTGAAGCCCTGAAGCATGAGATTCAGTCGTGCTGAGTGTTGCAAAGTGTTATGAGCATGTGGAGGTCAATACAGGCAATCTTATTCTCCCCTTTTGGCCCTTGCTAGAGAGAGATAAGCAAGGGGTCTCATAGATCATTGAGTATCAAAGCTAAAAATGACTGCAGTGTGTCTGCAGTAGGGCCCTTCACAAATAGGCCATTATTTGGGTTTTTAGTGTGGGGTTTTTTTGGTGTTTTTTTCTCTTTTTTTTTTTCAGGAAGTAGAGGATAAAAATGTCTTAGATATTTCATCTTCTTTAAAAGATTTCTGGTAAGACCTTACAGCTTTTAGGATGCACGTAGATAAACATGAGTTTAAGTAGACCTTGCCTTAACATTCATAAGAGACCTAGATAGGCAGTGTGTGGGTAGTCGACTATTCAATTTATCTTGGCAATTGTGTGCCAAATCTTAGTGCAGTCTTGAGTATGTATATGATCTGCTAGTGGAGTACAGTCATGACTAACAGGAATGACACCATTTAAGGACAGAGCATGAAACTACTACTCAATAGCATCAGAGATGTTATTAGATCAGCTTCCCAATAGTATGGCTTTTCTAAATGTTTCCTTTTTATAGCAGTACATCAGTTTCCGATTCAATGGAAAGCAGCCTACATAACAGGGGTATGCATATGCGGTTTTGAGTGATGTTTTACCATGGTTTCCAAGCACAACTGGTTTAAACATCTTGGGTGGTGTGCAGAACACCGTATAATCAATAAATGCATTGAAACAACTTTCCTTTGTTCTCAGATACTCTTGTGACTTGCTAAAGAAAAAAAGATCTAGCTTCTTAAAAAAAAAAAAAGTTTATAACTTAATAATTCTAAGTATCTTTTTTTCAAGAAAACATGTTTTCTACTGGGTGCTTTTTTTGCAGATGTGAAAGGGAGAACAAACGCCAGTGACAGTTAAAATCACATAAACCTAAAAATAAAGCATAAAAAAAGATGATTAAACATTGGCTCTTCAGAGTTTTAAGAGAAAAAGTACGTCTCGATTTCAGGTGCCATGTTTTTATGACTGCATGCCTGCCAGGAAAATGTGTTATAGTGGAATATGTTTCCCAGTACAGAGGTAGAATCATACAAAAGGAGTTGTTAAAAAAAATTGGTAATATGAAATAGCGGTCTAGTTTTAGCACTCTAGAAACACAGTATGCATAGCTATCTTTATTACTACTTGTTTTCCATTTTAACTTCCTTTCAACCTAAACCACAACTGTAATGTCCTCACAGTAAAATAAAAAGTAAGAAAGGATAGAAAATAAGGTTTTTAATTCTCTATTTAATGGTCACTTATATCTCATGTAGTTTTGGTTCTCAGTTTCTGTTCAGAACTAATGCCTGAGGGAGATGGAATATTTCAGATCTCTGCTGAAGCAAAGGGGAAGCACTTAGATCACTGTCGTCCTGATAGAAGATTTCATGTCGTTTTCACATAAATCTGAGATCTTAATGCAAAACGCAGTAAACAAGTCATCACCTGTCATCGCGATGCTATCTTTGAGAGGTTCATAAAAAATTAAGGACACTTCCATCATTTTTATGGAATTTTATCCTGTGACTGTTATAAATGAAGATGGTTAACTGTGCTATCAATAATCCTACTGCAACTCCAAAAGCAGCAACAACGCAAACACTATAAAGATAAACTGAATTTCACAGGGGCAGTGAAGCAACAGCACACAGTCTCACACAACAGGCCCATTAGTGAAGTGAAAGACCTGTCACTTGTAATTTATTGAATGAGGCACAACACGGTTTTGGAGCCAAGAGGATATTTTTTAATACGCCTTTAATGATGCTGTATCATCCTCCATAAAATCCTACCATCTGAGCTGCAATGTGCTACATCACCTTCTGGCAGGCAGAGAATGTGCAAAGGAAAGAGGGAAAGAGCATAACAGAGCCATGCATGTTTCGTAACTCGATCTGAGTAATGCACATGTAGTCACAAGCTGGTAAACAGCTAGATGTGAACAGCAGGGGAACTGAAATCATATAATAATGGGAATGCAGTGAAACAATTCCTTCTTTAGGGTAAATAAGGTCAGAGGGTTAAATGTATGCTATGAACTTTGTTGCTGTAACAGGAATTGCACTTCAGACAGCGTTAGAAGTGCTTGCTGTCCACTCAGATCTCAGTTCTTCTTTTTCTTTTTATTCATTTTTTGTTTTTTAAATCTTGCACTACCAAAACTAAAGTAACAGGCATTTAATGGGTTTTAGACTTAATTTCAGTTATTGTCGTGAAGTTAATACCAAACCTTAAAATCATGGGGAAACTTCTGTCTCATTTCGGCTTTTGTAGGGATGATGCTCCCTTAGATGATAACAAATCATATCTCTAGCACATATGGAGACATTAATTGAAACTACCATTTTTAGCTCCCTAATTTCTCCCTTCTCTAGGGATTACTATTCCCACCATAGGATCAGCAAGAGGGGCGTGAACGAGTTTCCTTCTGCTACTCAATTGTCTGCCTTAAACTGCTGCTGCTGCTGGGTTTGTGCAAAGATTGTGTCGACACCATTAGTTCATTTTGAGTTATTTTTTTGGTTTTACTCTTTGTATTTATTATTTTTATTTTGTGATGTGTATTGTATTACTATATTTTATTTGGGTTTTGTTATTTTTTATTTTACTATTTTCTTTTTTTTTCCATGTGCTGTGTCACCAAGAGTAGATTCCCTGTATTTATTTAGACACACCTCTTCACTGAGTTTATATGTCTAGTAACAACATCTGAGTACAGCCTATAATATGGAAAAATCAGTTTTTTTGGTAATGAAATGGCTAAAGCTTTGTCTTTCCACCTATGGCAGTTGCACTCTGAGTGTATATATTATATGGAAAGATGTACTAACTGCATCCCAACAAATCAATATCAGGAATAAAGTTTAAAAATGCCTAAGTTTTCCATCGTAAGTCCTAAAAAGGTTTTGTGGCTTGGTCAGAAAGCTTGGTAAGTGGAAGAAGAAAGAAGGAATATTTTCATCTGGTCAAACACGAAAATCCCATTGGATCACCCCCCTAAACCATTTGGGCAGATTATTGCACATGTATGGAAAAGAGGAGGAGACTAGCAGAGAAAACTGCAAGAGCCATAAATCATGTTGGAATCATGGCTTATCCATATTTCCCAGAGGCATGTGGCAACTGAGACAGTAATGAAGCTGAAGCAAAGCTATAGGAGATGCAGGAGACAAGAACAAAACAAAACCCAAAGAAAGCATGGTATAGGCCATGGAAGGGTTTAAGTACGGGTACATTCCACCTGCGTAGACAAAAAGCTGCCATAGATGTAGCATACATCCGTGTGCTTTTACCATGTGAAATTCTCAACAGCTTTTGGCAGTCTCTGTGTTGCTGACTTTGCCCAATGCTTCATGAACACAAAATTCCTTCTGTTCATTGTGGTTTTTGTCATGAACTGTAATTAGCTAAGGAATAAATACCATACAATATGATAGTCCTTTGATTGTTCTCATTACCGAAGGTCCCAAATTAGTACTGTATTGTACGTATCTGTAAGAATGAAGGCACAGTAAAATTGTAGTTCTCTTACACTGTCCTGATATCTTTCAAAATGTTATACTCTTCAAGAGATGTATGTTGTGTTGTAGTTATTCCCTGGATTAAATTATTGTATCCTTGAAGAACATGGCATTTTTTCCATCCTTTTGTTACCTCTTAAGAGTGCCAGCAGATTCTCTTCCTCATTTTCAAGTTTTACAGAGTTCTCAACACAACTCAATTTTAACTTTTCAGGTGCAATCTAATGCACTCTTGAATTTTTATTGTCTTGCTATTAAAAAAAAGAAAATAAATAAAGGGAATACTGAATGCCATACAGAGTTATAAAAAGGATATTTTACCAAACATGATTAAGAATACTAGTTCTATGCAGTAAAATCTCTATCATTTTCACAGTGTCCTGCATAAGTAACAAAAAAAGCATATATTCTAAGGAGCCAAACAGGACCAAGCATTATCTTTCAGAACGTCTTTGTAGCATTTCTTTATATTCAGTGTATTTTTAGCATAAGAAAAAGATCAAAAGCAATTGCATTGGCTTTATTTTTTTAAATGCACTATGCTGTTTATTGCCTTTTGATGCTCTCTTTGGCAGTTGTTCTGAGCAGGCAATGTGAGTTCAATGGAAGACAGAGCCGTTTTGTCAAAAAAGATCTTAATGATGCAGGGGAGTTCAATAGTGAAATAGTTTTTCTTGCTGTTACTCTAATGAAGGCATATAGAGAAGCTGTAATGTGCACCATCCCGAAATGTTGCACAGCTTTGTGGCTTGTGTTAAATTGATATTACCAAGAGAGAGGAAAGCAAAGGTGCTAGGGTCTTTAAATAGGGATCTTGCTGTTCACATTTTGTATCTGTTATACTGTTCTTTAGGGCAAGGAATTTCATGGTGAGCAAAGATTATTGTGAAAATGTTTCAAGACTGAAAACAAATCTTCATTTTGTTGTGGGGTTTTTGTTGTGTGTGTGAACGTGTACGTGTACAGGCAGCGTTGTGTATCCACATCTGTGTGTCAGTGCTTCCAAGTGGAATTGATTTTAGACAAAATATAGATGAGATAATGTAGTTGCCTTCTTTCTTTGGCAGCTCCTTACTGGTGTGTAACTGCCCTGTAGCTTGTGTTGATCGATTTACAGCCTGAAGTGAAAATGCCACACTAATGTGAAGGCTGTTTTTGTCCTTAGGTGGTAAGGACAGTTCTTTTCTTCTGATAACAGGCCATATAACTGTATTTGGTAAGCACCTATTGAGACAATGCTTTATGAGTAAATGTGCCACCAAAAAAAAAAAAGTAATATCTTTTCATAACTTATCATAATGGCTAATTAATCTCATTTAAAAATTTATACCTTCACCTTATTCCCAGCTCTTGGATCTAGCCATGAATTTCTCTGCTACAGTAAATAGCTGTCTAATCTGAGGAGTCTGTTCATGTGTAGCGACTTATAAACCGTAATCAGGTCACATCTCAACCTTCTCTTTGATAAAATAAATAGATTAAGTGCTTAAGCTAAGCACTCTAAGGCAGATTTCCAAGCTCTGAGTAGTACTATTTAGCTGTTCTCTGAACCGTTTCCAAATTGTCAGATTCACATTTTTAAAGTGATACTATTCCTGGCCACTTAATTTCAGTGATGCTTTAACTTATATTGTATGAAGTACAGGGTTTACCTCAATATATATATGTCAGAGTTGCTTCAGCTGCAGCATTTGCAGATGCTTCTCTTTGCTTGGTTAGTAACCACAACCACTGGGGACTTTTCAAACTTATGGCTGTCTATAATAAGGTTCCCTTAGCGTAACGATGGCCCTTGTGCTTTGTTCTCGAAGATGTGACTTTGCATTTGGCAATGCTCCAGATTTTTCTCAGAAAAAAATTGTCTGTATGCTCTTGTTGATTCAATCAGTTTTTATTCAGTAGCTGAGAGCTATAACCATGTCATAACAGCTGAGGTACTCTCCCTGCTGAGTAATACTAACAAAGTGATTTTGTCAACTCAGAGTGCTGGAAAGAAGGTGAGTTCTGTACATGATCTAGGCAAGTAGGAACCAAGAGGAACCCTGCTAATGATCTGGCTTGGGAGATAGCTGAAGCTTTTGTTGTATTGAAAACAAAATGAAATATAAGGCTAATGCCCACGATAAGTTCTCATTCCTATTTGAAAAGGCTTTGTGGTTGCTAAATAGCAATTCTGCATGAAGTTCAGCAACAGCAGAAGAAGTTTACAGATACCTGATACTGGATATTCAAAACCTTTCACATAGATCTGATTCTCTTCACACTGAGTTAGATTGTGTTCAGCTTTAGAGAAGCTTGTTGTAGTCAATGGAAAAGGTTGTTCAGCAGCTTCAATATGGAGCTCTATGCATTATAATTTACTCTGCTGAGAAGTACAGAGCTCCGTGCCAACAGGGCTATATTGATTCATACACCTGCTAGGGTTCACTTTGAGTGAGCTCCTCTATCCCTACCATGTACATTAGACCTTTATGCTCTTTGGAAGAGCCAACCTGTGCTGTAATTTGAGTAAGAAGAATCTCCCAACATTTAGGCAATGTTAAGTCATTTAAAATCTGTTTTATAATGTTCAGTGATTATTGAAATTAATCTATTTGAAGATTAATATGGTTGCAGGGTGGGCAAATACATATCTATGCACATGTATGCATGCAAACGTTTACATGTGCAAATACACATATGAGCACAGAACATATTTCTGCAACACCCACTACTTTTTATTAACCAGTAGCATACTAGGTTTCATGGAGCTGTTATAATACTAGTAGGTCCCACAGGCAGCCTTCTGTGGAACTGTTTTTGTCATAGCACTGTGATTATGCAGTATTTGATATTCTCAGTGTGGGCAGAAGTGGTAATGACATTGAATCAAACACTTCTGGTGTTTAGTCAGCTGTGTATTAAATGTTATGTATCAGCATAGCTTATTGTTTGAAGATTTACATTCTTGCTGGTACTAACATGCAGTGGCCTGGTTTTAAAGAGAGATACATGTAAGTAAAACATATCCTTAGACCAAAACTGGAATGTGTTTGTGGAATATTTGTGTGCTTTTAATTTGTTGGAGGAGAAGAAAGTTTTACAATTACAGTCTATTAATGTTATTAAGTCACAACGGTGCCCAACATGAAGCTAAAAGTTTTATTGATTTGGTCAAATTTGATTATTGTGCAGGGCCTCTGCATAATTACATAAAGGGATATTGGACTCTGTCTCCCTGTTTATAGGGCTAAAACTAAAGCCAGCAGAATTTGCCTTACCATCTTTATTGAAGAATTTGTTTGTGTTGTAATGGAATTTTCCTAGTTTTTCCTGAACAACTGGAGTGAAGGATACGTTTTTGGTTATATAGCTAGTGGCATGGAAATACCAGTATCAAGAGTATCAAGAAATTTTGGATGTAGATGCAGTGATCTACGCATCTATTTTTTTCTATTATTTGCGAGTGTACTAAAACTTTCGTGTGTAAAAATTAATCCGAACTAAAAGCCTCTTCCTAATATTTCTTTACTGAAAACTTTAATCCTCTCTCAGGGAATGAAGTGAGACGTGGCTATGTGAAACATTGACATGTCAATGGAACAGAACTGGTTTCTGTGTTGATTAGCTGGAAGTATAAAATTTCACTAATTTACACCATTTAACATAAAACGAGTTGAAGTGATTGTGCTTTGGATTCTGTGCTTTCCTTTCCTAAAGTGAGCTGGGGAAACAGGGATGCCATCAGTATTGTGAATGGTCTGTTATGAAGAGGTTGAGGTGCCCAGGTGTTGGCGGGGATGTGACAGGACTAGCTGTAAACAGTATGGTGAGGAGCTGGGGGTGTATCCCTGCAACTGGCACCAGGCTGGGACCTTTTTCCCACCTTTAGAAAGTATGGGATGGCTGATGGGAAGGTAACTTTCTGTACCTACTAGCATGCAGATAAGGTAGGATGACATAATACAAACCTACTGGCGTGCGGCTAAGGTAAGACAACATCATGCTAACCTACATTCTTATCATGCTTCAAATAGCCAAATCATATCCATTACTAAGCAATTTGAGTTACAGCTCTGGTCTTGTGTCATCCCTTTCCCGTTCTCTTCAAGTCTGTTTTTTCTTCTGAGGTAATTTTGAGTGTTCTTATGTAAGTCTAACACTGAAGCTGAAGAGTAAAGTTGCAGTGATTTTATTTGGTGTTATGGCAGCATAACTTCATTAGAATTGAGGGGTTTTCATACTCTCTGCTGTGTGTACGCTGGGAAGGATGATGAACATTTTCCCAGCTACACAATAGTGTTTGTGAGAGGTGCTTATATAATGTAGAGAAAGTCGTATGCTGAGAAACCGTTACTTACTGAGATAGATAAAGTATCTGTTGTGGCTTAAACCCAGCCAGTAACTCAGTACCGTGCAGCCACTTGCTCGCCCCTTCCTACCCAGCCTGACCCAAGCAGCGATCAGTCTTTTTTGGGTAACTCCCCCTAATTTAGAAACTGGACATGACGTGCTGTGGTATGGAATACCCCTTTGGTTAGTTTGGGTCAGGTGTCTCGGCTCTGCTCCCTCCTGGCTTCTCGTGCCCCTCCTCACTGGCAAAGCATGAGGGACTGAAAAGTCCTTGATCAGTGTGAGCACTGCTGAGCAGTAACTAAAACATCAGATTGTTTTTATCATTATTGCTAGACTAAAGCCAAAACACAGCACTGCACCAGCTACTAGGAAGAAAATTAACTCCATCCCAGCTGAAACCAGAACAGTGTCACTTTATAAATTGACAACAATGGGTTGATAATAATACATTTCTTCATTAATTGGAAGATCAGATATTAGATGAACCCTCTAAGAGCAGGCATAGAAGAAAGTAGATTTTGAATTTGAAGTTTTTAATATCTGGGGATCCACAATGAGGCTTAATAAAAATTATATTTTCATTACAATGTGCTAAAGCCAAATGCTACTGAATTCTGAAAACCACTATTAAAGTCTGTTTTACTGTAGTGCTTCAATGTAATATAAAAATTCATACAACCTGTGAGTATCCTTCCAAGGATAGAATATGGTCTTAAGACTGTATGCATCTTGGGTTTAGGTATCACAAACTATTTGAGTTTCTAATTACACTGGGTGTAATCAGACCCTCTTGATGTGTGTGCATGTGGACATATAGTTTACATTTACTGGTGAGGAGATTATGCTCTCCTTGCTGCAGGCATTTGGCTGTTTGGTATGTTAATGGAAGCCTTTGTATAAATTGAGTGGAAAATGTGAGTCATAGTTTCCTTTCTTTTTGTCTATATACCCTGTACAATACCAAGGCATATTAATATTTGATATAGACTGCTTTTAAAATGGAGATCCTTTAGCATACAGCTTCTTCCTATCCTTGCTGTGGTGTAAATTATTTTATCAGATTATCACAGAGAGGATGGAGGAAGTGAATTAATAATGAAACAGTTATGTGATGATTTCTGAGGTATGTTATTCTCTTGCCGTGTTTGTAAAATACAGGCAGTTATATTCCCTGCTCTGTCATACGGTAACACCATATCCAATGACACTTGTTGGAGCTCTAATTCTGCCTACAAAAGGGGGAAGAGAAGCTCTCTGCCCTTCAGGCTTGTAAATTGCTTGATTATTTAGACTCAGCTGCCTTTTATTCCATAGGTTATCTCATAGGTGTCAAGGTATGTTTCAGGCAAATACAGATGTTAGCATCCGTACTGGTGACCTGGAGACTCTTCCTTCTTCATCATCAATGACCATTTTCTACCCTGCCCCCCTTGCATCATGTGGATTCTTATCTTACTTAACCACCTCCTCAAAAAGCACCTCAGTCTGATGCTCTGTCAGGGGAAAGGTAAGATTCACAAAGTGTGGTTTTCCTGTACTCTCTTGTCTATCATTATTTTGTGCCAATTTTCTTCATTTTTGGTCCTGTAAGAAGAGGCAATTGTCATTCACATTTCAGAATCAAGTAAGAAGTGTTACTACATCACATGCAAATCACAATATTTAAAATACCATGGTGCCCAATAAATATCTGAAAAAGCAAAGAAAAAAAATTATCCTTGCAAAAAAAGATTACCCAAATTACTCCTGTTAAGAATAAAGGAGGTTCTTCTTCCAGCTTTGTACATCAGGATGAATTGTAATTTGTGTGGAAAACCATATGTAGGAGTTGAGAAGCACCTGAATACAGCTGTGGCTCTGACTCATTGTCTTTGATGCACAACTACTGGCAAAACGAATCAGTCAAAAATACTGCTTTGTATGTTAATGAAAAATACGTTACAATGCATGTGAGGATAGTTCTCTTAGAGACTCTTTAAGATATTCTCAACTTGTTAGAGATGAAATCATCATTAATTTTAAGAAGCATATTATATTTTTAACCAAGGAAAGTATAACCTAAAGCGCCACAAATACTAGTACTTGGTCTCATTTATCTGTGTGGGTTTTCACGTGCAAGAAAGTTAAGGATAGAGCCAAAGCCAAAGTAATGATTTCTGCTACAAACTTCCCATGAAAGGTTTCCTGTGTTTCCACATTTTCATTCATGTTTTAATTTAGAAATCTAATGTATATCAAATCACAAAGGAATGTGACATATCAATAATTTTATATTCCTGCATGAATCAATCGGTTGGGTTAAGGCAGTAAATACTAGACAAAGATCTCTGTGATGGAGTTTTGTGTCATGAACAGGATCTTTCTAGGTTTTGGCTAAGTCAAGAGAAAAGCTATACCCAGCGCAAGAAACATGAGGGACTTGTTGTCTTTCCACTTTCTGTGCATTGCTGGTCACTTGCATAAGTGCAGCTTTCAGGACTTTCAGCTGTAATTGACATTCTTGTGACACTAAAGTTGTTCTAATTCTCCCTCTCACTTCCATCTTGAAACATGTTCACTGAAGGGGAAATAAGAACCCAAATCAAAAGAGCCTATACGGAGGCATACAGAACACAGGAATAAAAAAATACATAATGTAAGATGTAATTTGGGGGGTTGATGATAAAGCTTATGTATGTACAATAAAAGAAACCCCTAATTGTAGCTATAACTGCTACAACTGTAAATGTTTTTAGACTTCAATAACTTAAAGCCAGATTATAAACTCTTTATTCTTAGCATTGAGTAGGAAATCCTCAGTTGAGCGATTTCACTGAATGTGTTTTTGAGAAGTAGAGATTTGGAAACAGTCTTCAGAAAATAGGAACAGACATAAAATAAATAATCATCTTCATTGTGTGATACTGATGGTTTCCAAAGGAGCTTGTTTAACGTCAGAACACATTTTTAAAAACAAGGTGTTTCTTTTCTCTGTTTTGTTTCGTTTTGTTTTTTTTGGTATGGCTAAAGAATTAAAGTGAAAACCAGGAATCTTTAGAGGCTGGGCGTTGTTGTTTGTGAACAGAAAAGGACAGTTCAATATTTAGATATTTTTTACAAAGTAAAACGCCTTCATATCAACAAGGAGCATGCCAAGGAGAACAAAAATTGTGATCACTGAAACTGCAGTGTGTAGCTCTGTATAATATCAACTGGGAGAGATCTGGTTTGCACATTTGTGGCTAATCTCTTCCATAGCTACAAAACAACTTGCTTCTGTCATCAGGGGGTTAAAGAAACAGTTGTCTTCCTGTTCTGTTAAGAGGACTTTTATCCATTCTTAGCTGTTCAGGGAAATACATCATAAGAAAGAGATTATTCACAGTTGTCCAATACTGCTATTACACTTATTTAAAAAAAAATTGACAATTTTTTTACCCTTTTCATCCAAGAAAATATGGAACTTCAGATGTCATCTTGTCATCTCATTTGTCTCTCCTCTCTTGCTGAGCAATTTTTTATTCATAGGTAAACTTGTGAAATCTTTTGACTGAAAGAAATGGGGCATTCTGTAGACTAACGCAATCATCAACCTAGACAAAAAGTTCTTGTCGTGTGTGTCTTGACTAAATGCTTTAGTCTCCAGTGTTTTACTCATTTTTGATGTTTTTAGATTTAGATCTTAATGCAGACCCTGACTAAAGGATGTTTATGTAGAGTGCTGTCTGTCATTTTGGAAATACCTTCGGTTGCAGTAACTGAGATGTAATGATTCACTGCAGCAGAAACTATTCTCCACAACAATGTTTGACAGTTGGTATCATTGCAGAACTTTAGGAGAATAAATTTTTCGTAATTTACAGATGTCCTTTACTACACTGATTGCCATTTCCATTTAAAAACGTTGAAAAAAATCCTTTCAGCTATAGGGCTCCAGATTCTCAGGGGTAGTTTCATACAGGACGAGAAGATTCAAGATCAATTATACCTACCTAATAAGTTAGAAAAACAGATTACAATGTTGTAATGAGCTGATAAATGAGCTTTTTTCAAGTATATTATTTTTAAGTGTGGTTATGAGTTTGATGCTAGAGCCAACTGCGTCAAGGGATGTGGGGAAGGTGAGAGAGTGGATACTGAACTGAATGAGGCCATTAGTTATTGGACTTGCTCAAATAGAGCTATGAAGGTATTTTTGTTTTGCCACCAATATTTTGTTTTAGAAAAATGTTTCTAGCCGAGCTGTTACAATGAGGCCAGTATAGCTTTGTGCACACATAACCTTTGATTGAACTGAAAAAATAAGGTCTTTAGAAGAGATTTTATAATCATCATGAATAACTCTTATTTAAAAGATTATTATAAGAATTTTTATTACTGTCTGGTTTTTGTCATAAGACCTGAACTGAAGTGCATTTTACACTAATAATACTTACTTCATGAATTTTAGTAGGTAAGATTAGATTTCACTGCCTTTTTAGTTTTAATTAGAAATATTAAACTTGCAACTATATAGCAATCAGAAAAGTAACTGAGTTAAAAGCTTGAAATGAAAGCCAATTTGAGAGCATACATAATTTTTCACTCTATGTTGTTTCTTGCACTGACTGAACTGGCCTGTTATGTGGATACAAGTTAATGTTTCTTGTTTTGATAGCTTGAATGTGATTTTACCGGTGCAAGCCAACAGTGATGCTGGTTCCCTACAAAAACAACCAAGAACAAAACACAAAGCAAGCCAAACCAACAACCATCAGCAAAAAAACCCCCAAA
Source organism: Lathamus discolor (assembly GCF_037157495.1). Taxonomy (NCBI): domain Eukaryota; kingdom Metazoa; phylum Chordata; class Aves; order Psittaciformes; family Psittacidae; genus Lathamus; species Lathamus discolor. Next base: position 110,353,893 of record NC_088884.1, read on the forward strand.
ACAAAAAATTATAACCCCAAACCTCCAGTAGCCCTCTTTGTAACACTTAGTTTTTCCTGGTGAAAGTGGTGTGATAGTGACAAACAGGGTGGCTTGAGTGTTGAAAGAGTACCAAGGAAAGCTTTCTGGGCTGTTCCAAGCATCAATCTGAGTTCTCTTCAGTTGGACAGGTTTGGTGGGAATGAGCTGGTTGCCTGGCACATCTACCGCATCTGACATCTTGCTGGCTGCAAGGCCAGTGTGACAGCAGACCCCTTCTTCTTGGGGCTACCTTTGCAGGTGATAGCAGGGTTTGTCTTTCAAGACCCTGTCCTGTGCTGGTAGTTCTTCTGTCCACAAGAGGAAGAGGAAAAGTGCAGTCAATGCTTTGTGGACGATGTGTCTAATTTTTCTTTCTTCTCTCTTTTTGCCCACTGCTCACCAAGGTGTCTAGACCTAATCCAGAGTTCAAGGAGCTGTAATAGGAAGGAGCTTCTTAGTCTGGCTTTGTCCTTTCCCCAGCCCTTTGAAGTGTTTACTTGGGAAATGGTCTCTGGCAAAGTCTTTGTATCAGCGAGTGTCAGCAGACAGCTGTTGAGGGCAGCCTGTTCTAGGTACTCATGGGGACCCACTCTCTAGCTGACTTGCTTATCTTTATCCTGACCATAGAAATCTGAGAAATTAACACCTTGTTTAAAGAAAAGCAGTCAGCACATCTCCACTCAATGAAAATTGTACCTGAAGGTCTGTGCTTTGCTGCAATCATTCAGACCTACACAGTGTCAAATAATTTGTATAATGCAACTTCTAGCTTTTTGAGGCAACAGGTTGATTATTTCCAGAACCCAGATGGCATATGGCCTCATCTGTAGAATTTTTCACTACATTCCCTTTGCAATGTATAAATGGTACAAAAAGAAATTACAATAATCACTAAACTACCCTTTCTCTCTGAAAAGAAAGGTTAAAGGAATTGTATATGGGGAAGGTATAGGGAAGTAAAAAGCAGTGGGAGATTAAGACCAAAAAAATGTGGAGCAATGTTCTGTTAAAAAACCTTTCAGGGATTTTTGGTGTGGGTGGAAGGCAATGAATGCACAGGTACATTCAGTACATGCAGGTACAGTTTAACTTGTGACAAAACTGGTGGAAAATACTTGGGAACCTGCAGTTTTTTCTTTATATCAGTTTTGACAGTATAGTTAACAGTTATACCCAGTGCTGTGACAACTTCAGACACTGAAGTAGCACATCTGACAAAAGATTAGTGTTGAATGACAGTCCTCAATGATCAGAAATTAATGTGAGGATTGAATAGAAGATATCTGTAGTTTGACAGATCAGTTCTTGTCAGAGGAATACTCTATGAATCTTTTGAAATTGCATTCATAGCTTATTCACTGCATTTGCTTAATGTATTTCAATTTAGCCTTCTTAAAATCTTCTTTTTAAATTACTCTCAACCTATAACTTGATGTTCCAGTTAGTCTTTGACTGGATACGTGAACTTTTCTCTGCCTAGTCATTGTAATATAGAGGAAAATGTAAAAATAAACTGAAATATTAAAGAAAATAACACTCTGGAAAACAACAGAAAGTTGTCATGTTCTACATCTGGAATGACCTGTATGTATGTGGAATGTAGTATAAATCAAAGCTATACAGAACTTTCCACCACAACCAAACCAAACAACCCATAACAGAAAAGCTATGTGAATTCATTATGAGGTGTTAAAATGATAGAAAGAGTTTATGGAACGAAACTGTAGGAAAACAAGTTAAGGATAAAAAAGTTGCAAAAACTTGAATGTTTGCTTCAGCCTAATTTGCTTTCAGCTTCAGTGACTGAGCTATCATTTCTTGATTAATGGTATGACTTAAGAAAGGAGGAGGATTATGAATACAAGTTGAAAATCTCTTTATTAAAGATATTGCCTTGTGAAGCAGTAACTGTATTTATCATGTGTTCTCTTCTGAAATATTATGTAGGTGCTGAAAGGTACTGAGTTCAGCTTTTGCAGGAACAGACTTGACTAGCATTCCAATTAGGCTGGGTTGTGGCTATTTTTGTGAAAAGGGAAAATTGGCAAAAAAACATTTCCAATTGCCAATTCTTTATTTTTCTCTCTTTTTTTTTTTTTTTTTTTTTAATGTACCAGTATTTCCTTGACAGTTGTCGTTATTTTGTAGTGAAGAAACTTGTTGATATAGTCAACATTTGTTTTTATTTTAGTTGGCTTGATTTGTCAACAACTGTACTATGTGAATTTGGCATGGTATTTGTGATTCTTCTTTATTCATGTTCCTCAAAAAATGAGCAAGTAAAGACATGCAGATCAGTTTTGACTTTTTTGCTCTGTGTCACAGGAGAGAATTTTCATTGGAAACATTTCGAGTATTTTCTCTTTTTAATGGTAATTTAGTAAGTATTTAGTGTTCTCATCGCATTAGAAACTGAAAGACAATAATGAAATGTAACGTGACAGCTTAATGAGGCAGTATCCATTTAACTTCACCTGCTAATCATTCCTTCCTCCATAAAAACATTGGTAAGTCTCAGACTTAATTTGTTTTTTTGACAACAAGCTTTACCCATGTGTTCTTTCAGTTGGTAATAATTGCCTCAAAATCTGAGTAAAAAAATGAATTTAGTATTATTTATGCTATGTGCTAATAAAGATTTTTAGCAAAACTGCTAGCCAGAAGTCTTTGATTTTTTTTTTTTGTTTGTTTGTTTTGTTTTCTTTTCTTTCTTGAAGATTGTAACAGGAATTAATGAATTAATTCCTTTTATTACATTTGAGGTGGACTCGTATTGATACTGACCCTAGATTCAGATATCTTTTTTTTACTGGGTTATGTAGTCAAAAGTCTGTAAAATAAAATTTGTGGTTTCTAAATTACAGAATTAATCTCTGCTCTGCAAAAGAAAAACAATTAATTCTCAAGTGTGTTCAGTAATGTTACCAATCTTGGGACTCTAGCTATTGATAAAGCACGAGGATTGTGTTTGGTTCCCAAACAGATACTTAATACTTACTTGGAATATAACACACACTATAGGCAGCAAACAAAGCATATGTTGCTATACCTTTCTTGCACAATATGACTTTTGCAATGTCTGGAGGTGATTAAGAATATGGAAAACAAGCTTTCATGAATATGACCACATCTGTCTTTCTAACCAAATTCTCCTATGGGGTTTGAAATTCCAGTGCTCTGAGCTCCTTAGAAACCCTTTCAGTAACTGAAGGATTTTTCAGAACAATATTTAATGGGTTGTGCTTAAAAAAAATAAAAAAATAAAAAAATCATATATTGTGGCAAAATAGAAGGGAAATTGCTCCTCAGTCATCAGCTGCAGGAATATTTCATGCTTTCTCCCTCAATGAAATGACTGGTGATGTAGTTTTCCTTTAAACGTATATACCTGATTGATCTTTATTGATTTATTTATCTTATTTTCATTTACCTTTTCAAAGGTCTATGATTAAATATTTTCTTAAGTCCAAATTCTCTTCATTTATCCACTGTAATTTAAACTGTGACACTTAGGTCAAGTGGAATGTTAACTTCTGCCATGGAGTTAACTACACTATGAGACAGTATACACTGATTAAATAATACCGCGGGTTCCTTCTTCTTCTGTTTTTGAAGTATGTGTGCAAGCCAAAAGTGAAGTTCTGGTTTAGCCTAAGGTTTCTGTTTTCTTGTAGTCGTAAGAGCTGTATGGATGTACGTGCTGCAAATGAAAGCAATTTATATCACATTTGATCTGAGTGATCGATGCAATAGCTGTTCATAGAGAGTAGCCCTTGTTTTTCATGAGTCTGTGTGCACTGATGGCTCTGCCATGGAAGGGCAATGACTTACAGTGTCACAAAGTTGGCAGCCAAGTTCTAACATGGAGTTCTACTGTTCTCCATCAGTTTTCTCTTATTCATATTATCCAGATTTCTTTTGAGTTTTCAGTGAAAATAAGGTAGCCAAATTAGCTTTTATCAGAAAACTCAATAAAAGAATGGCCCTTTGAAATACTGTGGATTGTCTGTGTGGATCCAGCTGTAGCCTTTCTCTAAGTTGAAGAGCGCATTGTCCCTCATAGAATACCTTACAGGTACAGTGAGCAAGAGATTGATGTATAACTTCTGTGATTCTTCTGAGGGCCAAGGTACTGGGAGAAATTTAAGACTGAACTAATTTTTCTTGGGGTGGAGTTTAATGCTGTTAACATTAAATAGATAATTTTGAATTAATTTCCTTGTAGTGGTGTATAAAGAACAGTCATGTAAAACTACATCTGGCAAACTTATTACAAGGGCCAGGATGTGCCCTCTTTACACTCTTCTTCAATATGACTGAGACTTGAGCTTCTGAGATCGTATTATTGATCTTTGATAATAGTGCTTCTAAAGCATTTTAAAAAGAAAATAATACATATTTTAATAGTAGAAAAAGAGTTGGGTTTATGTCATTTATTTAAAAAAAGTCTTGCAACTTCAGCATAGATTTTTTTAATAAGGTGAGACAGCACTGCTGGTTATGAATTTCTCACTGGGGAGAGAAAAAAAAAGCCTCCATCAGTAGCTCAGTCAGTTTAGTATGAATGCAGAGAGGGCCCAGGAGGAGCAGAAAGAGACAGCCAGATGTCAACTTGATGGGGAAAATTTTGTCTATTTCTGTTCAGGCTATGGGGTGTTTCATGAGAGGATAATAAACATGTGGAATGAATTACTGTGAAGCTATTCTGAAGCTAAAAGCATAAATGAATTATTTCTAGAGAAATGCAGTATTGAGGGATATTGTGAGAAAACAGGATGGCTACATTAACACCGTCCTAAAGTAAGGAGGTGTTCAGGGCAAGGTGGCCTTTTATTCCTGATGTTTCTGGGGTCTTTTACCTTTCTTCTTGAATGTTTTTGTTCTGAAAAATCCATCTCCAGCCTGGTGCTAGGGGAATGAAATTCAAATAAGGGTGTTGTAGTGGTGGTGTTTTGGTAACAACTGTATTGCTATGGACAGTAGAGACCATCTTACTACTAGTCAACATTTTTGAGGTCTGTGGTTATGTGGTGAGCTGTGATATTAGGCTGATTCCCAGTCAAAATATGAGTTTCAAAATCAGCAAGTTAATGATGCTAAAGTTATTGTCCTTAGGCTACTGAAAGGAATTGCCCTTTACAAATAAAGTACTCTTCCAAATTAGTTTGAGTGGTATGGGGAAGGTTGTGCTGTATGGATGGCTAACAAGAATGCTAAATATGGTGATTGATTTATTACTCAAGGAGACATTAGGGGAACTTTTTAAAAAAGCTGTAGTTAGGGACCATTTCTGTATTATTTTGGACCATTTCAAAGGTTACCTGTTTATATATTCCACATCTTTCTTTTGACATCTTTACATATCAAACTATTTTGGTCTAGCTCAACTCTGTTGAATTAAATTAGAAATAAATTACAATTTACTCCCGAGATCTTCTGTGCCTATATTCTAATTGTACATTCTTATAAATGTCTTGTAGTACAAGTGGGACAAAATGAAGTATTCTCTTTTCCTGCCTAGGGACCATCTTTCCATGGCGCTGTGTATTTCCTGACTTTGAATAAAATTGTAGGGCACTTAGTCTGGAATCAATCCCTCACAGCCCTCTGCTCACTGCAGAATCAAGGAATTGATTTAGTAGTAACTTAAAAAACTTCTTCACATCAAATGTTATAACTACACAGCGGATGAAATTTAAACATTTTGTACTGTGGTTCTCAGATAAAAATTGCAAAGAAATCCTGCTATTTTGAACTAGCACAAGGGTAATTAAAACCTGAACAGTTAGTTATTGTTCAATGTCCCCAGTTGTATTTTGTTTTCTACTAGGAGTTCCTCTTGAATTGCAGTATTTTCAGTCAGAGCCATTGCTCACAAGTGAAGTCAACCCATAGTAGACAATTATATACTCGTCTGACTGTGCTTTTATAATTAAAAGTGTGAAATAAAAGCCTTACTACAAATAAATACTCTTCCTATGCATTGCAAAATCAGGCAATTTATCTTTGTGTTTAAGAATAAGCATGTAGTAAAAGATCTCACTGTATTTTGAAGAAGAGAGAAAAAACCTTTATGTTCATGTGGACTGCTGTATCTGGCCTCTTCACCTGTCTGTTCCTTCCATCTCTTGCCCTCCAAAGGGCTTTGCACAGTTGCTTTCCTTGCATGTAATCCGGCCCTTGAGCTTTATTATTTTATTCTTCACTTACACAAGCCATAATCTGGAGTTCCACTTCCATCTGTTTTAGATCAAGAATGAGAGATATCAGTAACTTCCTACAATTCAATGGTGATTGTGCAAGATCTGAAAACAGAGCTTGGTGGTACTGAAAAAAAGCCAGCACCTCACTGCTTTGTGAGCTGAAGCATCTAATTGTAACTGGAGGGAGAAAGGAAGCTAGGTATCAGATTGTGTTTAATATTTTTTCTGTTGGTGCTAAAGCAGTAATAAAAGATGTTGTCTCACACCATGATAGGAATAGTCTTTGGAGTTTGCTGACAAATGTAAAGAGGATTTGGGCCAAAAAATGTCTCTAGGTGGAGTCAATAATTTGTGGCTGTTTGGTAAAGGGATTCAGAAAAACTTTGTTAATTGTTTGGATGCAGTTCACAGTGGATTTCAATGCATCAGCATTTTAAGCCATTATTACCTTTCCATCATTAATAGAGCACTCCAAACCTCCTGATGAAATCGCTTATTTACTATAGATTGCCTGTAGCCTACTGAGATTATTTATCCAACCCATGGTGGCTTCATCTTCAGGGATGCTGCAAGGTGTGCATGATGTGTTAATGTTCAGTAGAGGGCCAGATTCCCTCTCTTTCCCCTTGAGGAGGTGGCATATGGGAGGAGATTCACTTCTCAGCTCACTGCAGTGCGAGCCTCAGGTGCCTGTGGAAGGGTGAAACTGTAGGAGAGAGCGGATGGATGGTAAGAGCAGCTGGTTGCTGCCATGCCTGCTCAGTGAGTAGGGCTCTGGTCTGCCACTCTGAAGTAGTGTGGTTTCTGAGGTGATCACAGGCATGGCAGCCCCTGACAGCTAGCAGTGCTGTGTGGCTTTGCCCAGCATAAAGATTGGATACTGGTCAATTGCAGCATCTCTAAAATGTGAAACCTTGTAAACCTCAATGGCAGTACTGTACATATCCACAAATTTCTGTGGATGAACAAACAACAAATTATCATTGCAGACTTTTACCCTGTCTTAGGGCAAATGAGGTCAAAGTTGGTGAATTCCAGAAATCTCTGTTCTGTTCTAAGGAGATTTCTAAAAGCAATTATGATTTTTCAGTATCTGATTTGTTCATGGGTGGTTTAAACCAAGCAGTTTTATTTAGGTTGTTTTGTTGCCTATGTTGATGGATCAGAATCCATGGAACGGGTCAGATTTTACCACAGAACACATCCGACGTATCTATTCTGCAGAAGCCTTTTCACTGACTAGTGACATGGTTTTTTTGGGGGGGGCCTGCATCTGTATCTTTATCTAAACCAACACTATATGCTCATCATTACTAGTCACAAGACTAACGCACTTTGGGCATTTTATGAAGGCTGAAAATGTAAAATACAGACTTTCAGGAGGCAAAGGTCTAGACACAAGTGTGTTGTCATGCTGTGCGTTCAGGAGAGCATCACACCTAATAGCAGGCAAGCAAGTACAACTCCAAAGGAAGGTGTAGGTCTCTATTAGCATTTATGGCTCTTGGAGCAAAAACACAAGGTAACTGCCCTCCAGGAGAACTTCTTTCCTCATCCTCCCTCTACCTTTGTAATTGTTTAAGTACATAATATCAGCTATATAAAGGCTTGTTCTTGGGAGAAGGCAGAGGTTGAGATTGTGTCTAGTTGCTAGTGTTTCTGTGAAAGTGCAAAGAGCTTGTAAGCTCCTATTCTGGTAAGCACCTGAGCAAGTAACAGTCCCAACCTATCCTTATTCAATTTATCAATTTTATTTTATTTTTTTCCCTGGAAAATAAGCCAGGTGGCTTGATTCCCAGTCTTTTGGCTTTGATCATTAAACTATATGCCTTTTCTGACATATGAGTCTGAGTACCCTGTCTGCGATAGGCCAGCCAAGTGGATCAATGAAGCTGTGTGTTTTCTTAAAGCCTCTGTTAAGTTCCGGAATAAAACACAGCTTAGTTTAAATTGAGGGAAAAAAATACATTTCTCTTTTACAGAGGTGAATGGAATTGGTTGAGCACTTGTTTTGCTTCCAAAACCACTCCTGCCGTACTTCATACTTCTGCTAGTTTCATATGGAACTTCTTGAATTTCTCTCTCACTATACATATAGCATAATATATCAGCATGGTATTGAAATGTGGCTAGAGTATTATCTTTACTGAAGACTAGCATGACTGCTTCATGAAATTATTGTAATACACTGGCTTTGTATAAAAAACTTGTTCTTGTTCTGTTATTTAATGGGTTTATATGCAGCACTAAAATATTGCATCTCTCTGTCTAGACATGAAAATATTGAGTTTGGACACCTCATGCTGACACTGACATTTTAGAATGAGCTCAACATTGTCTAACCAATAAGTCTTTCTGTTAGGTTTACGTTTCCCAGCCAGGGCATTTGGGTCTTTGAGCTAAAAGTGCAACTGCTTTCTTTTGCTAACCTACCTTTCTACATACCTACCTGCCTACCTACCTACCTTCCCCCTAAATGAAAAAATACTATCAGTGGAGCAGCTGTTACATAATACCCTGTAGACCAAATACTGGGGGGGGGGGGGGGGGGGGGGGAAGGATGGGACACATGACACGACACATTATTCAGTAATCTGACTTGTTCATTTGCCAAATAGTGATTTCCATGAAAAAACTTGTTGGCATAAGGAGCCTGATGCATCATGTCATCTTATCTCTGTCTCTCCCTCCCTGCACGTATTAAATTTCTTACAAACAGGTGAAGTGATCTGAGTGGGATTAGCCCTTGTTCCAAGTTTGTTAAACAAAGAAGTGGAAACAACAGGAGTGCTTTCAAGTGATGGTGATGATGGCTGGTGTAAATTTGGGATCAAAGCTAGTCTCATACTAAAAAAAATATTTAATTATTATTCTGAAAGAAAGAGAAAAGAAAAAGGATACCTCTTCTGGTATGCCCAAGGTAATTAAATTGGATTCAAGCACATTCTAATGCTTACACATTAGAAAACATTTCACTAGCTTAGAACACAGCAGGTGGTTTACCCATGTCTTCTAAGTTATTACCTTTGGATATGTAGGCTTTGACAATGTATCTTGTGAAAACAGCACTGACAAAAGCAAATACGTTTCAGCATCTAGGTCTTTTACAATTGTGGGCATCCAAATGCTGCTTTTATTTCTCCGTATTAAACTATCAGCAACCGAGTACCCCTTTCTCTGTGGACAGACATAGGCAATTGCTTGTGTCTTGCAATGCAAATGTCAGCTTTAAGCAATGTAGCAGCAGTGCATCTGTTTAAATAAAAACAGCATGCTGTAAAGCCAGGAAGTTTTTCAAGAAGCACGTGGTTTTGATGAAGGACTATAAATTGTTGTCTGGAGCAATGAAGGCCTTTTCGTAAACTCTGCCATAGAGTGATGTAGTAGGACTGCATAGAAGAGATCTTTGGAAAATCGATAAACCATCTGTCCCTCTGTGGATATTGTTTCCTCATTGTTTCAAATGAACTACACTTACTGTTTTAAGAATGACATTTCTTATTTATTTAGGATAATATAATATCAATTTAGGAAGTTCACATGCCAGCAGTATCCCTACGATCAGGAATAGCTCCATGCTGTGAAGTATTACTGCCGTTGTGGTGAATTCCTGTGCAGAACTGTCAATAACAGAATAGTAATAAATAGCTTATATGAAGCTTAAGAACACTTAGAAAGGAGGTGACACTTCATCAATACATTTCTTTTTTTTCCCTTAGGTATTGCTTAAAGTAAAATGAGAGTATTTCTAATTGAAGTCATTAGAACTGGAAAACAGGTGCTTGTCCTCAGGAAACAAACCAGCTGAGAGAGTTTTGAAAGGAAATGTAAACCTTGTTTGTACCTTGACCTCTTCCCTTACCACACAGCAACCCCCGTGTCCATCATATTTACTCATCAGCCACTCTTACCCTCAAGATCTGGCACAAATTTCTGTATTTTCCTTCTCAGTGTTAAGATCTTATGGGGCAGGAGCTGATCTCTTCTTAGGCAATACTTTAGCTTCTTTTAGTAGAGAATCATCCACTACTAGTCTGCTTGATGCCCTTTCTCAAGAAGCGGGAACAGTGCTGAATCACAGATTTCCATCTTGATCTGCTCAGAGCTCTGTCAAGCTCAAAAACCTGTTTCATGTGGTGCTTACCTTGAGCACAGGCTCTGTTCTTAATCAGGTCAAAAGATTTTAGTATTGTTAACCTTAAAGTAATTAATACTTACAAGATTTCTTTCTAGATATTACTTTGTGTGAATAGCTTTGTTATTTTTGTATACTTGCTGCAATCTGTTTGGTTTTTTTATGAGCATTTACCTAAACCGAAATCACTTCAGACGTTCTCACCAAGTTATGAATACATAAAATCTGTGGAATTAAAATATTAGAATTAAATATTCTAGAATTAGAATATCGGATGTTTTACCATTTTACCTGGTTCTCTACATATGGCCAATATAAACCAAACTGAGTAGCATTTATTTATCCCTTCCCCAAAAGGGCTTGAATTGTAAAAGATCTTTCAACAATTTCAAGTTAGTTCTTGGTTTTGCCTAGTTTGTCCACCTGACCCTGTAGGTGATCCACCAAATTATTCTTCTTTTTGTAGTGAGTTAATACTTCAAAGCTTGTTTTCCCTTGTGGCTTACTGGCAAATGAAATATCACAATATGCATTCTGAGTAAGAAATAATATTTCTGTCTGACTAATCTTTGAGCTCTCAAAGCTTTTCAAACAGATGGCATGAGATGTATTGCCAAAGCTCATGCATTAATGCTGTGTAATGTAAATTATTTAATTGCACTTTGGCAACCCGCTAACCAAACTGTGAACATTACATCATGCACTAGGTACATGTGTGGATTAAGGTAAGTTTTCCTGTAAGGAGTAAGAAATGGAGAAGGATTCTCATACATGTAGAAGGAAAAAATACACTGCTAAAATAGTTTAGAAACCAGGCAATCAATTGCTGTTAGCATACCACATAAAGATCATGGAAATGAGGCATACTGAATGTAAGTGGTCTAACATCAGGCAAACTGCTTAGTGGATGAGGGATAGGTTGTGGATGTTATTTACCTGGACTTTACTAAAGCCTTTGACAGTCTTTCCACAGCATTCTCCTGGAGAAACCGGCTGCCCATGGGTTGGATGCATGTACTGTTTGGTGGGTAAAAAACTGGCTGGATGTCTGGGCCTAAAGAATTTTGGTGAATAGAGTTAAATCCATTTGGCAGCCAAGCACAAGTGGTGTTCCCCAGAGCTCAGTACTAGGACCAGTTCAGTTTAACCTTTTTATCAGTGATCTGGATGAGGGGATCAAGTTTATCCTCAGCAAGTTTGCAGCTGACACCAAGCTGGGTGGGATTGTTGATCTGCTGAAAGGTAGAAAGGCTCTACAGAGAGATCTAGACAGGCTGGATCAATAGGCTGAGGCAAATTCTATAAGGTTCAAGAAGGCAAAGTGCCAGGTCCTGCACTTGGGTCACAACAACCCCACGTGATGCTCCAGGCTTCAGGAAGAATGGCTGGTAAGCTGCTCATCAGAAAAAAAACCAGAGATGTTGATCAATAGCCAGCTGAATATGAGCCAGCTTGTGCCCAGGCAGCCAAGCATCCCGATAGCATTGTGGCTTGTATCAGAACTAAAAGCCACCAGGGCTAGGGATGCAATTGTCCACCTGTACTTGGCACTGGTGAGACTACATCTCAAATACTGTGTTCCATTTTGAGTCCCTCACTGAGAGATATCGAGATGCTGGAGCAGGTTCAGAAAAGGGCAACAATCCTAAAGGTCTTTTCCAACCTAAATGATTCTAGATTCTAACCTGGCATAATCTCAATAGGGACCTATTTTTTCTCAGTATCTTTAAATGAGGTATGGTGGTGTCATCTGATTTATATTTATGTATTAAACATTATCAGTGCAAGAATAATATATTGCTGTGAGGGTGATAGTGAAGTTGGCTTGTTGCATAGCTGAACCTGCAGTAACTACAATGAACTATTCAGAAAAAGTTGTGAATATAACTTATGGGCTGCCTCTGTGTATGGCAAGCTACAGTTTTCATGCACTGAGTGAACAGTTGCTGGACTGAATCTTGACCTTGTTAACTGAACAGTTTGGTTGAAATAGCTGTTTCTTTACTTCTTGACAGGTAAAGTAATAAAATATGAAAACATGAAACATGAATCCCTCTATGAAGTATAAATAAAAGGAGAATTGGAGCTGGACTTCTTATAACCTTTGGATAATTGCTTACAAAACCAGAAAAGCTTTTCACTCATATTACTCAGTGAAGACTAATGTCGCAAATATCTATCCTTTATAGGAGTATGGTATTGGATGCTGCAGACTGCCTGTGCACAGAGCTGTAATTTGTTCTGAAAATGTTTCCTTTGTTGCGGTGCTTTGATTCTAGATGTACTGTCGTGCCTTCATTTCTTCCAGCAATGCAACCTAATAACGTTTTCAGCTCAGTACCGAGCTTCAGCTATCCTAGCTGATAACTAGAAGCCTGGAGTGATAAAGGAGGAGAAAAGTAAAAGCAATCATGGTGTTGACACAAAATAAATAAAGAGCACAGTTTTCTAGAAAATGAAGTCAAGTAATAGCAAGAGGATTAGAAAACAGTGGGGCATCCAGCCTGCAGAGCTACTCTGAGAGTTTTTCTTCTAAAACTACTTGGAGAGATGAATACTTGTTTTCAGCCATGTTTGCGAGTTTTTTTCATGAATGCCTAAAATGCCATTATGGAAGAAATTAACCTGCAGACAGAAATAGTCTATGAAATAAAAATTAAAGAATAAAATGCGGGTTCAAAAAGGAACTTACCAGAATCCCTTGGATACAAGTCAGGCTATATCTAAAGCTATGTAAATTTTTCTTTACAGTGAGAAATAACTTATTTTTTCTTCTTTAGTCCTTGACTGAAAGATATTTATATCTTACAAAGTATTTAAAAGATAAAGAGATGTTGAATGATGTAAGAAAAGATTTTTTATAAAATTCATCTGTAATGTAATCTTTTGCAGTAGGATGAAAAAGGATAAAATTTAGGTTCGACCAGACTCTTTAACCATGCAGTTTTGTTCTATCAGAATTGTGTTAGATACAGGTATTTAAAACATAAAATATGTATATGCTCATTAGCCTTTTTGTTGAAATCCCTCTTCAGCTAGCGGGTCAACAAACCTGTTACAGAGACTCTAAGAATTGAGTATTAAAATGCAAATATTTGTTTAAAAAATATTTCTAATTGCTTGGTGTTTCTCTGTAATGTTGCTTTCAAGAAAGGGTGAATCCATTTCCAGCATCATAATTGTCAGCTTAGAGAATGCGACATATACAGTGCTGAAGTTAAACTGGGTTTCGTAGAGGAATGAGTCTGATGCTTTAGTAAGTCTCCAAGAACATACGCATGGCTACAGTTGGATGCTGTCACAGAATGGGTAGGAAGGTCTGTTGTCATTGGACCAAAAAGTGACTTGAAATACAGAGTGCATTTTGTTGCTTTGCATACGTAGCCTTCTTCCACGTTGTGGTTTGTTTTGTGGGTTGTTTTTATGTGTGTGTATATTTTCTTTAATTTAGCCACTGCTGCTGTAAATCATTCCTTACAGAGGAAGAGGAGGGAGAAAGTATGTTGACTGAGGTCTGAAACAGTTCCTGTTAAATGAAATATAGAGTAGTGCCTCTGGAGAAATTTCTTAAGTTATTGTGAAGCTTCTAGAACTCATCATGGTTCCCAAAATAGCTCTACTGTGAGACTGCAAGGTATCTATTTGTTTTGTGGGCTAGGTGCCAGGTTATTTCCACACAAAAATACATTTGAAGAATAACTTCACAGGCTTTCTTTGCCCCCACAGGACATTCCGTGTAAGAGTGCAATCTGTTTTCTCTCCATGTTCGTTAAAACCACTTTTGATTGGCAGTCATTTTATTTGCAGAATTTAGTGGAAATAATTTCCTTTTCATAAAAAGAAATGAACATGTATTATTTGTAAAGGACAAGCCTATCCAAGTACAGACTGAGCCATCACTATCCACAACTTAGATTGCCATAATTTTTCTGATAGTGACACTTTGGGCATTCTTACCACTCTGTGGTGAGGAGACTTGTTAATATGCTGTTGTACAGATGCTTGACACATCTTATTAAAGCTTTTGTTTGGCTTTTTAGCTTGGAGGTTGTAGGTAGCCTTTCTGCTGAATCGTCTTCAAGTTGTGTAAAAACAAGATCATACTTGCTCATTTGGTTGATTGGCAGTGATCTGAGGGACTGTCTGAACTTCAGGAAGGATAGAAGTCACTCACCAGTAAAGAGCTGGGTGTGTAAGTTTCACTTGAGTGAAAAAGAGAAAAAGGCTAATGTGGCCTTGGTCATAGTTTTGAGGAGGTACTTCTGAGTAACAAATAGAAAGTTGTGTATTATGCAGGTTTTGAATTAGACTGTAATACAATGCTGATTACAGTTATTTTGCGTTTTTCAGTACTAGTCATCTCTGACATGTTTTTTGAGATTGACCCTTTTTTTAATACAAATTATCTGTGTAATGACTACAGTGCACTTGGGAAACAGCAAAATTGCCTATTCTAAGCACTTTTTGTTTGAGTTAATGGTTCCCTGTTCTGGTAGCAGTGCACTTTGTTTTTAATCACATGGGGAAATCTTGTTAGCACTAAAGAAATGTTTGTAATAAATAGAAAAATCTGAAGAGTGTGGAAATCTGTTTCTCAGGAGGGCATCACCAGGGAACTGCTGTTTGGTGGATATCTTGCTGACTGTGGAACCATTTCTGAAAGCTGCCCTCCTTCTGGAAACTGTCATCTGTTCACAAAGCTTTGAAAGGAGAACTAGTGGAATAAGTGCTGTTTAATTGCCCCAAAGCAAATAAGGAGATCAAGCCCTTTATGAGGTCCCTTCACCTTCAGATTTACAGCAGAAGTACTTTTTGTGCAGTGGCCTCTGTTCATACTGTACATATAATGGTGACTGGCATTGGGTGTAGATATGGGAAGATTTGTATAGTTATGATTGTCAAAGCTCAAAAAGTTTCACCTGGGGTACACAGACCCTGTTTCAGCTGTGACACAGCCAATGAATAATATGGCAGGACCTGTCAAGGATGCATCTCCCATGTGAATGGAGAGGTTTTTATCATAAATCCACCATGTGCTATTTTCTTGTGCTTCATCTGAAGACTAAGTTTTGTGCCGGTACCTCAACATCTTGTAGCGTTGCTTTTGTCCACTGAGGAGGCTGCTGCTTTTTGCATATTTCATATAATTAGTTTCTAGATGTGCCAGCTTGTGTCTGTAATGAGATAGTGAAAGAAAAAAAGTGATGGAATGACATCAAAATAATTTCTTTTAAGCAGTAAAAGAAGGTGTGAGCTGTGATGCTATGATGAAGGGAATGCAGTGACAGTTTAACACCTAAATTGGGAATGTATAGTCCTGCTTTTTAAAAATCTAGCTACTTGTTTTAGATAACCAAGTTCATGTCTCCATAAATGTTTGTTTGAACAAATGTGCAGTTTGTTGAACTGTAATGAAGTATAATTCAACTTATTCCATGCAGTTGTCAAATCCCTTCATTTCAGCAAATGAACCCCCTACCCTCTGGAAAAATCAGGATATATAGATACCATCAGTATTAAGAGCTTTTGATCACCACATTTGATTTCTGTCTGGAATGGGAAAAGAATTGGGGTCCAGACTATGTGACTCTGTACTGAAAATTTCCTAATGGAATATTATTAATAACATAAAAATATCTGAAAGCAGTTTGAATAGCTGGATTGTCTTGTTGCTAGGAAATAAAGAAAAAAAAAAGTCAGGATATAGTAGTATATAAGAAGAGATTTGCATCATAAAATGAAAAATCTGGTTTTGTAAAATTTAGTACTCTTTTTTGGCGAGAAAAAACTACCGTATCCAGGTATGGCAGTTTTGGGTTTTGTGGTATTTTAGAATAATAAGCCACCTTCTTATCAAGATTTGCCAAATATGTTTCTATACTACTTCTAATGTGTGTTTAATCTCTTCACATTTTACTCCTGTTTCTTACAGAGACAGACAAATAAGAGGTCTTTTTTGAAGCACAGGAATGTAACTGATATCTAGATTTCTTCTTTATAGTCTGTTGACAGCCAGGTGAAGGGTCTGTTTCAGTAAGGAATAACCTGAGACATTAGGTTCTTCAGTCTATATTTGGGCACCTAGATAAATACTATAGCCTTCAATACCGTTGGGTGTTCATTAGCTTTTAGTGATTCTGTTAGCAGGTGTTCAGATCTGGGACTCATTTCTGATTTAAGACATTCAACAGCAGAGTGTTGTCCTTGGAAAATCTTTTACTCCACTTGTCCATGCATGCCAGCAGCACACTATTCAAGATAAGTGTTGAAATATGTCAGCCTCTTTCAGATTGTAACTAATTCAAATGCATTAATTTCTAAAGAAAGAAATTGGTTAAATGGCTGGTTTAGCTGAAGAGTTGCCATTTGTTACAAAAGATAAGTGGAGTACTCTGCTGCATGTTATACTTTGGCTGTGAAAATTTGACATAGTTGACCCTAAAATAATTTGTAGACCCTAGAACCAAGAGTAGCTGCTTTTAAAATCTCTTCATGTCTTTCTAAGCATCTTATAAACATACACTGTAATTGACTGAATTTTCTTATTTTTAAGAAATGAGAAAATTATTCCATGTATTTGTCAGTGTAGAATAAATTTTCTTACTAATATATTTGTTTATCCTTATAAAGTATTCTTTAAGAAACACTGTACCAAACATTGTTTTTCAGCTTGGGAAGTTCTGTTCTCTGTCTCCTTCTGCCTTCATCACTCAGTACCTCATACTCAACCCCAAAATGTCACTCATCAGAGTGCTGTTGTTTTTATAAGCTCAGATGATGTTGGTTGAGAAAATAAACTTTCAAGTGCAATTTCAATCTAGTATATTCCTCTGGACATTCAAACTGAAGTGTTAGTATTTGAAATGAAAGGGACAAGGAAAGTATTTCTTCTTAACACTTATGAATATATTACCATTACAGTAACACTTGCAGCAAACTAGAAATGAAAGAAAGTGTTCGTTTACATTTCAGTAGTTGAAAGGCCTATATTTTAGTGGTTGCCTCATAAGCCAGAAATGTACCTTTTAATTTACTCTAAGTAAACAACATGAGTGGGTTTTTTTCACCACTACTTTTCACTAATTTCTGGTTAAGTCTGAATGATGGACGTGTTCCTTGCTGGGCTAATCGATACAGAAAATCGCTTGCAAAACTAACAAGCAATTATGCGAGGCAGAATATGGAAGGGAAATAAAGCAAATCTGTTAGTTAGGAAGCCGTTTGAAGATTAAAGTCCCAGATTAAACATTAATGAATAAATTATCAAAGGCTTTATCAAATGGCTAAACCTTGGAAAAAGCCTGACAAAACTCCAGTGTCTCTTTCCTTGTCTGTCTAGAATGCTCGCTTTATATAAATGCAAAAAGACTTCCTTGTTCAACAGAAATCATTTAGTTTAAAAACATTCTGACTTTCTCCACAAGTGGATTTCTGTCATTTAAAGGTAATTTTTGTTTGTAAGAGCAAACGCCTGGCATGTTTTCAGATGTGAAGCACAGGGCTTTTAACATATTTTGTCATTAACTTTTCCAAAAGAGAGCGTGACATTTGTGCGTTACATCTGCTTGGGGATTTTTATGAAGTCACTGAAATACTATTTCCTCTTCCTCTCCCCCCCCCCCCCCCCTTTTTTTTAATTTTTTGGTGTGTGTGTGCTTCTGGTATCTTAATTCTTCTAACAAGTTTTATGAAGCAGTTCTGAATCTCTACGTTGCTATAGTTAGTATTGCACTGAGTTACTACTAACACTCAGAAGCAGTCATGGGAGATTGGGTGAGGTGGCCACTGGCAGGGAAACTGAAACACATGTTGACATATAATCTAAAAGGTATTTATTTGTCAAGGTAATGAGTCAATGGCAATTCCTGTTCTCCAAACATGCATATATCACATGCAAATCGGAACTGTCCTACAGTTCAGATCTGTCCAGTGATGGGGGGAATGGGATGCTCAGTCAAACAGGCAAACGTGCAAGGTGTGTGGATGACAGCTCGGCTACTAGATGTAGCAGTTGTTCTCATCGGGCTGCAGCTTCTACAAGATATCTGACATCCCTGTATCCCATTTCTACCCCTGGCTCTTCTATCTGCCCTGGGACCATTGACTTAACTGTTTACTGCTCTCCACGTTAGATCATTCGCATAGTCATATTAGCCCCAGGCCAATCCCCCTGAATTCTTCCTTCCTTGGGGCTGATTAGTGGTTGCTGCTGTGGTTTCTTTCACCCTCTGGCCTCCTGCCTGTATGTGTTATAGAAATGCTACCTTTATTATCCAGCATATGCTGGATTAATACAGTCAGTTTGAGATGGGCAGATTTAGTTAGGTCTCATTTTTCTAGGCAGTGCCTTTGGTAAGTTATACTTGGTGCTCTGTACTGTGAAAATGAGAATTCTCTGCAGAATATTAGCTAGACAAGCTATTGGCAGCCCCACGGTAAGGTATTTGCGGTCACCTATTTGGTGATACAGAAGTCCTCTGACTTATGAGTATGGTAATAAACAGAGTACCCTTCGCTGCCCACCTGTGGTTCTGATCTCATCCCATCTGTTCCAACCTCTCTGTCTTTACATGGAAGGGAGCCACAGATCTCAGGGAATCAAGTGATTAGAAACTGCATTTTCAGAGGCATTCTGTAGAAGCTTTTGTCTTCTCAAAAGTCTTTGCCTGAAATGTAGTAATTCCTCAGTGATTGAATTCTGGCAAGGTGAAGGGGTGCCTAAAAAGATATTCTTTTGCTTTGAGGCTAACACTGAAACCTGGTTTTGTGTTTTCCAGTGACTTGGATACATTTGGAGGGTTTTTAAATTATTCTAAGTTTGTTCTTTTTAGGTAGGCAGTAAGTCTAAACTGGCTGAAGAACCTACAGAAAGTCAGAGAAGAGCAGTAGCTACTGATTCAGTGCCACTTGTCTGAAATCCCTTTGGGAAAAGAAAATATCGTCTTTCAGAGGTGACTACCACTATGCTGCCAGACTATAATGTCAGTTTCTGGGGAAATTCCCTGCTCATAGGCAGAAACTTCATTAGTCCTAAGTGTATAATGATTGTAACGCCACAGTATGCATATCTTTTTCCTAACCCAATATAAAAATATATAATTTCAGTATAAATATGGAGCTTACATGATTCTATGATAAAAAAAAACAAACATTTGTATCTATTTCTACTGATTCTTAGGTTTTTGTGACCTATGACAATTTAGGAAATAGGTGTAGAATTGTTTAACTTTTTTGCTGTGTGTACCACTGCAGTAGGTACCAAAAATCCTGCAGATAAAAACTGCTATAAGCTTTCCCAGAATAAAGATGACCTTAGAAGAGCTAAAATTGCTGATTCAGATCCAGAGGGAAAATCTCAGTGTAATGACTAGGATTTTTTTTCCTTCTGAACAGTGATGTATTAAGGGAAGAGAGAAAATTCAACCCTATTGATTTTAGTGGGGCTCAGCATCCAGCTTCTTTAATCCTTGTCTGCAGGCGTGTGTAAATGTTTCCCTTTACTTCCTTTCAGATGCTGAGGAGGCAAAGTACAGAATAGGGCCTCTAGGTCTTAACCACACATCCTGTGCATGACAAATGAGCAGCACTTACGTTGTTTCCATTTAGTCTGGAATCCTGTCCTGCACCTGTGCAAATGATCGCCTGCGAGGTAGATCCAGAGTAGTGCTCTTGGTAAGCACGTGGCAGTGGGTCAGGCATTAGTGAGACAGCGTGTCTGGATGCTTTGCAGCACTTTTGTCTACCCTCATGCTTCAATATAGAGATATCAGTTCAAATGCTTTTCAGTGCTGAAAAGCTTTAAATGCAAGGAAGGTTTTGAGTAGTCCTGACGGGCTATATCGACTCCATGTGTGTGACTCTTCTACAATGAAAGGTTTCATAGAATTTAAGAATAATACCCACAGCATGAATCACTAATGCCATTGCTGAGTGCCTGGGACCCAGCCATGATTCCTGCATTTCTTGAATGTCGCTACTACATCAGCTTCTCAGGACATTTTGTCCAAACTCCAGGAGGTTGACAGACAGGTCCATGTTTGGCCTGCAGCATTACTCACACTCTGATGCTGTCAGTGATGAAACTGTATAGCATGGATTCAAAGCGGACTATAGGTGACAGCAGGTGTTCCATTACTCACTGTCTGATAACCCTTTTCTTGCCTCCGCCCCTGCTGACCAATACAATGCAACATACTGTGCCAGGAGACCTGTTATTGAATCTGTCTGTGGCACTCAGATAATGCTCTGTAGGTGCCTGAGAAATTCTGGTGGGACTTTCAACAAGCTCCTTGATAGGTCTGTGAAGATATTCTGATTTTTCTGTACAATCTGTTTGCTAAAACTGGATTCCCAAGCATGGAGCAGCAGATGATGATGGACAGGTAATAGCTTGCTCTTTTACAGTATGTTGATCAATGATGTCAAGCTGCTTCACACACATCACATTTATCAGCATCATCCAGTGTTTTGGGGTGGTTGTGCCTGTTTGATTCAGACTGACACTGGGGTCTGGATAAGTTGTACGACCGGACCAGGGTGACATAGCACAAATGAATCATGAAACTGGAAATGTTTTCTTCCACAATATTCTGACCTTAATGTGTGCTAATAGCACGTTTCGTGGATGAAGGCTTTGTGAAGGTAGCCAACACTACCAATTTTTAGGACTTGGTGCTGCACACTGCAGGCCTTTGAAAAGGCAGAAGAAGCAACCTCTTGTCTTCTCATGAACCTCTTTCAGGGGATTTTAGTGCCTTACAGTGTATCCCTATGTGCAGGGTCTCTATTGTGAGGTTATTCCTTTGCAGCTTTTCAAATATTGGGGTTAGCTTATGTGCTTCTTTTTGGAATAACTCTGTAAAAGCTGCTTTTACTTCTATCTGTGGTAACCTGGATGTTTATTTCTAAAACATTATTTATATAAAGCAATTTTGGTTGGGTTTTTTTAGGTTTTGTGATATGGCTGCACTTTTATTTTTTCCTTTTTTTTTTTTTTAATTTTTCTGCAAGAATTAGTGTTTCTATCTTCATGAGGGCAAATTCGCATGTACACAGCTAATGTATAATGTACATCATATGGTCTCATAATTTATAAATTGTCCCACAGTGAATCATATTTAAACAATAGATTTTTGGTTTCAGTGGATGTGTGTAGAAGGCAGAGAATGGATTCTTATTCCCTCTTTATGCAGCATTGATTTTTAGAGAATTCTGCATTGGTGGTTTTTTCCTGTATGGTGAACCACACAAGATGTGGTACATTTCAGCCAGATACTTAATATTCACAGGGGTTTTTGTCTGTTGTGTGTAATTTTACATACCTTATTTAAATACTGTGAGTTCAAATATGTAAATGGGCAGTTGTATTTTATTCATAGTACCAAAGGTATTGTGCTTTATTCATATTGAATTAACAAGAGTAAGCCTTGGGAAAACATCTTGGATCACACTGCATTCTGTGGTGGCTGAGTAACAAGAAGATATTCAGAAGCCAAAAGGCTTCTTTTCGGTTGTCAATACAGCTGGAAACTATTGCTAACAATGAATTTTGTCTATTGTTTCAATCTTTAAAGCTCTTTTACCCTCATCGGTGTAGCATGGAATCCTAGATCTGGTAAATGAGGTAGGATCCTGTTGAGGGGCCTGTTGAAACTTAATGTGTCAGTCTACTTTCGTGCTACTGTTGCTGTTTTGTCAAGTGGGTTAGCTGTTCATACCTTGATTTTCTCAAATACCTTGTACTGTAATAGTCTGCAAGTTTGTTGAGCACCTGTTCAAGATAAAATGCTGGCAGGGTACACAACAGAAATTACTGTATAATGTTACCTATGAGAAAGGCTGTAGAAACACATTAGAGTGCTTTGAAATTGGCACGGTCCTATGCTTTTCCAGCTGGCTTCCAAGAAAAAAATACTGTTGGCTCCAGCAAGATAACGTGCCCAGATATGAAATCCATCACCTTAAACAATGACAAGCTGACAGTGAATTGCAATTGTACCAGTGTGGGCATTATGCCCAGCTGAAAATGCCTTCAGAGTTCATTGCTTTAGACAGAAATAACATCCCAGTCTTGCACATGGCTATTGTAAAATTGGCATGAACTCTGAAGAAGACAGCTTATATTAAGAAAGCATTTAGGCCTCCTGCAGCCATAATGTTAAGTCACTGATGTGAAAACACGCCATAGCTATCTGGGCTGATACAAACTATTGCTCAGGAGTACGTGATGTTTATACATGATCTTTTAAAAATCTTACAGCATTTGGTAAATAATTCCTCTTATTAGTAACAGTGAGTTTTGAGAAGTAAGTTTTTACATTGAAAAATATTTTCAAAGAGATTGTCATTTTGAAAAAAAGAAAACCAATGATCCTGCGCAGACTGCTTTTTTGTTTTGTTGGCTTTGAGCTTATTTGCTTAGGCCCATTCAATACCAGGAATATGAGTATATCCTTTAATCCTGTCATTGTGAGAGTGGGCTTAAAACTCTTAATAGAGACTGCTGTATTGGCTACAGCAATGGAGCAGAAATTGTACATTTTAATTTGCCAAAGTACTCACAATACCGGGAGGAAATAAGTATTTTCAGGTTTCAGACCTGGAGCAGTATGAATGCTGTAGATGTGTGTTGACCTTGCCCTGCCAGAAACAGTAATAAGCAAAATCTAATATTATTCTCATACATAATAATCTTATTAAATAAATGTTTCGGAGTCACCTTATTGTGATCATTTGTATGATGAATACAGAACATTTCTTCTCTTTCCTAATGTAATAATTTGGTTATTAGAGGAAGTAGAGCCACTCCACACTGGAAAATAAAAAGTGGATTAGATCTTTTTAATGTTACTTGACCAAGATTTTACAGTAGGTGCCTACTCTAAGAACTGATAGTAAATAAACTATCTTCATATATGAAGTATAGCAACTGTAAATAGAGTGATTCAAAGTTTAATTTTTTAGCTTCTATTTTTTTATAGTTCATGTTGTGATGATGCAGTCCTGAGAACCTAAATTCTCAAGGCGAACCAAACTGAGTGAGTCCTGATGGGAGAAAAACTTAAAATTAGTACAAAGATACTGAAAAATTTCAGAATATTAATGCATACAGCAGAATTCTGAATTAAGTACCATTTTTACTCATGTTCTCTTTGGGCTTTGAAACTTAGATTGTGTGTTGTCTGACAAAGCACTTAAACTTCTTTAGGGGTTTTAGTATTGTCCTTTGAACAGTTTCTCACTGTGTTCATGCAAAAATGACAAAATAATAGAGATGTGCTTGTCAGGTTTTCTTTACTTTATTAAAAAAGAAAAATATCTACTAATTGTCAATACTACACATTACGTCCATTCATCAAAAATTCACGTTCTTCAGGCAGGTATAAAACGTAGTTTTTAATATGAGGTGCGACATAAGGTATGACAATTAGGAAGGCAATTGATAGCTACTTGTGATGTTCTACAGAAAGTGAATATGGGTTAAGAAGATTGCAACTCTCAATCTGGTTGTTTCTGTTTTTTTTTTTTGTTTATTTGGTTTTTATTTTGGTTTTTTGGTAATGTTCATATCTGACAGCATCCTGAACTTGAAAGGTTAATTATGAAAAAGGAGTTATGCCTACTCATTTTACTGCTATGGATAGGTGTTGCGAATCTCATGACAAGGAAAAAGTATTGAGGTACTTTGGAAGCCCAGCTAGCATTTTCATGCCTTGTGAAAGTGTTCTTTGGAAACTGCTGGTAGTGTATGTCTAGACATATACACTCAGGTCTCATGGAAAGCAAAGTAATATCTGGAAGATACTTCTACACTGGGTAGCAGGTAAAGAACGAGATAGTTCAGAAAATTGAGACTGATCCTGAGTATCAGGAGTTGGTGCTGGATGCAAGAGGCTGCGGGGACTGTTTTGATGGCAGGAAGAGGGAGGAACAGAAAAAATAGTTCCACCTTCACTGTAACAAATGAGCACTTTGTACTCCAGTCTAGTATTTTCTGCCCTGTTCTGTTCATATGGTGCAAGTTTTCTTAATGGGGCAAAGGTGCTTTTAGAATCATGACTGAAGTTTTCAGCTCTCTGATATGTATGAAAACCTCAGCAATCGAGATATATTGTTTACTGGGCAAATGACTTGAGTACCACTTCAGAACAACTCAGTTTTTCCATATGACAGATTCATTCTCTGGGAGAACTGCAAGACAACATGGAACAAAATCTTAAAATTGTTCATACAGTTTAGAAGACTTTGGAAGGTAATTTCATTAATCCCCTGCTGTTCCTGCTGTGAAAAAT
Organism: Lathamus discolor; assembly: GCF_037157495.1. Lineage (NCBI taxonomy): Eukaryota > Metazoa > Chordata > Aves > Psittaciformes > Psittacidae > Lathamus > Lathamus discolor. Next base: position 110,378,543 of record NC_088884.1, read on the forward strand.
CTGTAGTAACCAGAGATTCTAAATATGCAAAGATTTCCAAAAGCTCCATGGTAGCAGGCACCTGAAATTTGACTAGTGCTAGCAAACTGTTTTCCATATTCAGTCTGCTTCTTCAAGTGGAAATAATAGCTGATTTCAAATAGCTTCACCACTGTAAGTTGTTCTTCCTCAGGTATTTACATACATCGCATACACTTTTGTACTTTAACATAAAAACTTGTTACTACAAAATACACGACTGATTCAGCTTATGAAGAAGGAAGAAATGAGTTATTAGCCATAACACCTACAGCAAAACTCTTGAGACGTATCCGTAAGTTTTTCCTATGTGTGACAGTTTGACAAATGAGGCTTACTATGAATAATTATGAACTACTTATTATTAATTTATTGTGACAGTACTTCTTATTTGTATCCAACATATTAATTTTTACCTTACATTTCTTTTTTTGTATTGAATGGTGAAAGTTACATTATTGTACCTTGAAACAGTTGTTCAGTATCAAGATGGACAGTGTACAGTGGGACCAATAGTAACAGTGCTACTAACAGTAGCTGTCTCTTACTTAGGCATTTTTGTCCATAGATCTCAAGAGCTTTACAGAGAAAATTGTAATAGTCTACATAGTAAATGTGTAATATTCATAATATGTTGCTAGGAAGTTTGTGGTTTGGGAGGAGGAGGGAATAGGGGCTTATACTTTGTCATATCACTGGAAAAAAAAGCTTTTATTGAGTAGACTGGAAGGGAGTAAATGTTACATTAAAGGTTCTAACCAACCCTATTTATTCATTACCTTATCTGTATTTCAAAGCTTGGGGAGCTGAGGCTCCATGAAGTACATGCTTTGTCTATAGGTCATTTTAGGCAAGTCTAAGGAGAGTATCAGGCTTATGAATCAGAAAGAAATTTAGTTCAGAGACCTTCTGAACCAGTCAGCAACATCTTTGTTTTCTAGCTTTTGTGTTGTTAAATTTTATTGTTAGACAAAAGGTTACTGACACCTTGTTAGAAGAGGGAAAACAGTAGCATCTTTGTGGAAGCTTGACCGATCCAAATCAGGATTTGATCATAAGGTGCTAGTTGCATTTACTGATTGTTCCCTAGGTGAAGGAGCAATCTTTTCCTTTGACTGTTGTAATAATGAGAAGAGGAAAATCTGTGGAACGTATTAACATTAAAGACATTAAAAACCATGAAGAAGCAGCTGAAATGTGGACATTTTCTGGCAGTAATGACATTTCTGCAGGCAATCAAGACCCAAAAGGCAGAGACCTTCTCTCCCTCCTTCCTTTCCCCGCCATTTTCTGTTTCTTTTTGGTGGGTCATAGCTACATGACTCAGTATCTGACTGTCAGAGTACCTTTTTCAGGGTGCATTCAGCAAGAGTTTTAAGAGCATAAAAGTGAATGGGCCACCCCTATTGAACTCCTATTGAGCCTCTAAGTGACCCTGTATCAGATTTTTGCTTCCACATCTATCCTCATCCAAAAGTGCTTGATCCTGGTACTTCTTTCAACACCATTCATTTCGACACACCTTTAGATTCTTCAGGGGTTCTTCCTTTGTATCCAATTCTGCTATAAAGCAATTTTAATGGTATACGTCTGACAATGCACCAGTATTTCAGTGGATGTTTTTTTACACAGGAGTTAATACAATCTTTCAAAAGGTAGATTGATAGTTAAAGATCTGCCTTTATCTGTTGTGTGAATGTTGCCCTAATTTCACACTGTTCATACATTTGCGTTTCAGTTTTCTCATTACATGATCTGATTCTGTCTGTCTTGGTCAATTAACCTTGTTTGGGCCTTTTGTCTCTGGCAGAGACTCATATTCACTAATAATGAAACTTTTTGGTTTTTTTTTTTCTTTTCCTGATTACTTTTAAGTGTTAACTTTGGCAACATGAGTTGTTTGCTCTCACAAACAGGTTAAATACGTAAGCGAGGAGCTGCAAACGATAGAAATCCTTTTCTTCTCTGAAATTCATACTGTGTTATATTGAAATCACTAAAATTTGCGATAATATGGTTAATGTTTGCTGTATGGTCTATAATTTGCGTGTGACTTACCTGAAAACCCAGTAAACTGAGATTCTGCGTTGTGCAGCCCATAGAAAGGGGCTGTCTATCTCTCCTAGGTCTGCTAAAGCTTGCTTCCTTCTGTGCCCTTGTTTTTATCTATGGTTTTATGCATGCATGTGCATTCTAGCACTGATCTATGGCTGTATTTGAAAGGCTGCAGTAAACAGGTGGTTTTTGCAGCGTCTTTTGAGTTTGGATAGGCTTTTGCTGATTGCATTCACTATCCCTTTAATTAGGGTTGATACTGCAGTCTTAATACAGAAGTGATGTTTGGACTTTGATGTTCACCAGATGATCATGACCCTGTATTAACATCTGAGAAATATTGCCAGACCCCAGCATGCTTTTTCATGACTGACACCGAGCAGTTAGTCTATGCCTTTGTCCAAGAGAAATTACTGCAATACCCTCCTGTCTGGCTTGCCAAGTAGGTTTATATGCAAACCATAATTTGTTCCAAACATTGTTGCCAAGTTAGTATTTTGTTCAGGAACATATGAGTTCATATCACTGATTTGGGGATCTAAGTAAAGCTGTAGACTTACTTTAATTTTTCATAACCCCCACCCTCACCACCCCCCTCCAGCTCTGCACGTGTTGTTTTCACAAGAAGAATGCTGGACACTTTTAGGAGGTCTGTGGCCCTTGCTAAGACAGTGTTGTAACTGTAAGGGTGTAGGAGGATGTCTCACTTCCTTACTCAGACAGTCCTTGAAGTTTACATTAAACTTTAAAAGAAGATTCTTTTATTAATGCTGTGAACATAACTTCCTGATATATTACGAATACAGCTTTTCCCTGCCTCTAGTAAAATGCAACACTTAGTCATAGCAGAGTGCTAATGTTTAACTTCCTGTAAATTCTGCTTTCAGGATATTTAAGTACAGTGCCATATAAATTTATTAAGTCTGGACAGTATTTTAGGCATAATACACAGCATAGTGCTTTTCAACATCCTATTGTTTTGAGGCAGTGTTAAGTCATACTGTCCAGTTTAACTGAGAAAGATGGTTGTAAAAAGTGGTTTGTTCCATTTGTGAGATCTTGCATTTGTCACATCTGGGCAGGTTAAGAGTGTAACTTTTGCTCAAACATCTGCTCAAGGAATAGCCTTCGGTTATGGTCAGCTCCTTGAAAGTCCTATTGTAATGCTTAGAGCCAGATTTTCAATAGCTCTTTACACAGAACATGCCAGGCTCCTTGCAGCTTGACTTCCAGCATAAAAAGCCAAGAGCTCACTGTTTCCAAACTTGGTCTCCATTATTGTCATTTCACACCAAATATTATTGTTACTGGTTGTGGAAAGCTATAGTTGTGTTCTGCATGTGGAAGGCCAAAGCAGGTTGCCCAGTTGACAGAGAGGCATGTTTTCTTCTTTAACTGGATACACACATACTCACTCATGCATGGACACAATTAGAAAAGTATCAGCATACCTATGAATCTGATTAACTCGACTGACTTGATTAATTAGACTGACTTAAGTACCAGTCTAATTAGCTTTGACCCTGCACTTGTAGTATGTGTGTAAAAAAAACATTGGTAATGTCTTTATTTCACTCTCTGAAAATACTGTGAGCAATGTTTGCAGCTGACCTTCAAGCATAAACAATAACAGGTTATAAGTAAAAGGTGTGTAATCTCAGTTTATGAAGATCTTTAACTCTTTATTTACACAGTAGCATGCATGAACTACTGCATGTTAAAGGACAGCTAGCTTTATTATATCTTATGGAGAATATCCATGACTTTGTTTTTTCTTTGAGACTGAGCCAAATCTCAAGATGCTTATTTAAAATTCACTGCTTGCCCAAGTAAAAGCCCCATAGCTTCAGGGGAAGATTTGCCTCAGTCAAAGCCGATAAGGCCCTCTGTAATTGCCTTAAACTAGAAAGCTCTTTTGTGTGTGTGCTTGACTCTGAATGTATATTCGTGTGTCTAGCAGTTTAAAATGGTAGATCAACTCCATGTGTTTTGCTTGAGATGGAATGTTTTTATTTACTTGAACTGTTAGTCCATTGTCTTTGTACGGGCAAAGGATGATGTATGTAAGTTAATATGAGCAGTCAGTAGGTTTTGGAGTCTATTATGTCACGAGTAAGACCTTGATAAAAGAAGAAGGCGCAGGTTCCACCTGTGAAAAGGCAATAATAGGGTGGATTAAGTTCTTTAAATTCAACATGGGGTCACAGTTGGCTGACAAAATTACAGCATTGGAAGGTTTCCAAGCTATCGAAGATACAGCTGGTAACAGAGAAGCAGCTGAGAGCATCCACTCTCTTATGTTGCTTTCTGCAAGCTCTATATATGTGGGACACGTACTAAGCTTTACGTTTATGTTAGAAAAATTTTGACACTTTAAAAATAATTGGAAACATATAGTGAAAGAAGTCACTACAGTAGTATAATAAACTTTCATGCATTAATTCTTTAATCTTACTTTGAGAATGACCTAGTACAACTTTCCTTGCTTGTCCTCTTACATTATGGAAGAGAATTTATAGCAGAACAATCCAAGTCCTGGTTGTTTTGGCATCTGCCGGTGTCTTTTTTTTGTCATCATTCAGTTCACTTGCATCTCAACCTGATGTCCAGCGGATCAAAGCCAAACTGCTGTAGTTCATGAACGTAGTCTCACTAGAGTGTCTAAAGCATTGGAGATTGTACTTTTTTGAAGACTTTTCCGGTTTTGTTTTTCTTTGTCTTTTCTTTCCAGGAAAGGATGCTGTTTGAAATAACCAAGTCTGAGGAGCAGGATGTAGCCCAGCATACTAAAAACATTTTACTGGTGTCTGTAAGGTTTTATATGTGTCTCCTCAGGAACCAGAGCCAATATCATTGCAAAAGTTCACAGGCAGCTGCAAGATGTAAACCAAAGTGAACAAATTACTTCCTTTTTATTAGTTTTGGTCTTTCACAGTTGTGTACCTCCTGTGTTAATTCCAAGAAAATATTTTGAAGCATTTGTGTTCAGTTTGTTGTTTACCCTTTCTGCAGGTGGATGGTGCATCAATAGAGGAGATGCTTTTATAGGTTATCCAGAAGAAATTGACATTTGGAGTCTGGGAGTAAGGCAGTCCTGGCACATTTTTTTATTTATTTACTTTTGCTTGTAAGCAATAATTGTGCTGCTTTGGTGCTGTTATGCAATAGAGACTTATTGAGCCTTTTAAAGCCACTTATTATTTTTTGTAATTAGAACTAACTTGTGCAGCTGTCACTAAGCTCCTCGTCAGATGATATATTTATTATGTTAGAAATGAGAGGAGGCACATGAGTAGGACTCTGAAAAGCATATGCTTTGCTCAGGGTAGGGTTTTATGTTTAAATGGGTGATCAGCATGTGTGAGTTAGACCAAGATGATTGCAGTACCAGTGCCTGACTAGTTATGCGCTGCCTTTAATCCTGTGGTATTGTATTTCATTGTCTCCCAGTACACTACTGTCACAACTGAAATAAAACCCCTCTAAATTCAATGAACACTTTAATCTGTCATCATAATCACGAAAGTCTTGTCAATCATGGCTTAAAAGTTAAGCATGTGGATCAAATCTGTAGTAAGAGGAGACACCTGGACTCCACAATGTAAGTGGAGATAGTCTAGAATGTTAAATACTTGTTTCGCGTTGTACAGTTTTAACTGAATATGGTGTTGATGATATTCCACATCTTTAAAAAAACAGAAAAGCTCTTCACTGACTTTGCAGGAGAAAATTGTTAGTATAAAATGAAACTGATACGACAAATTATGTGATGGAAATATTGTTTGTGTCACTACTTTAGATTTTAGGCTTGAGCTGAGAAGAAAAGACAGTAGCTGATTGAGTAGGTTAAGGTGCAGATTTACAAAAGGCATTCAAATTGAAAGAGACTGTAGGCACTTGAAAGTATATTTGGTTCAGCTACAGCTTGTAAACAGGTATATTGGTAAGCCATGTTCTTTTACAAGTTCATTTCAAATGCAGATTAAAAAAGTGTCTTGCTCTTTGGCCACATAGCAGCTGTCTCAGTATCATATCCACAGTACATAAAATAATAATTTTACTATAGATTATTTTATACCCTCTCAATAGAGTTCGTTTTCAAAAACTGTCTAGTTCTATAGGTGCTGTAAGAGAACAGTGTAAAAACTGAAATTTATCATACCTTATCTTCAGTGTTTTGTGGTGTTTAGAGCGAAAAATCTATTTGAAAACACTGAAAATGAAATTTTGAAAAGCATTTGCAGTAACCTAAGTCAATATGTGTTGAAAATCGTAGCAAAGCTTCCAGCCTACAGTGAGCATCCAGAGAAATCAGAATCATTGATCCTTAGATAATTTTACTTGTGCTACTGCCCGTGAAAATAACACAACCAACTGCAGTAAGGGTTGACTAGCTGACGTATTGTTATTAGCATTGCCTCTTCTTTGCCATTGTGGGACTCAGTTGTCAGTAGTTTATCTTTTTGCCAAAAATTAACCACACTCTGTTGGTGTTTCTTTTTAAACAGGATCAGATGTTTAATAATTAAAGTTAAAGGAAATATATTTTGGCTTTACTTGTTCTTCGTTAATAAAATCCCAAAGCCGTAATCTGTAGTGAAAGATTGAGATTTAAGGTTGGCTGGTGGTTTTATCAAATTTATATGATTTTCAGCTATTATCATGTGATGAGAAAAGACTACAAATAATACCACAAAGTTAAAAGCCTTGAAAAAATCATTGTCTTTATAAATTTAACACAGCCCATGTTTGCACTGAGATGAGCTATCTCATCTGCTCCTGAGCAAAATCAACAGCCTGGGCTGCATCTCCCAGGAATACTGAGTGTGTGTCTAACTGGCATACGGGTGCTCCAGCAGGACTTTTCTCCATCTCTTGCACCTAGTTGCTGTTGTACTGGGTCTGGCAGCTGAGAGCCGTATGACCAGCAAGGAGAAAGGAAAAGAACTGAAGGAACTTGGCAGGAAGCTATAGCAGAAGGAATACATTGATGTAGGACTTGCAGGGAAATAGAACAGGGTATTTTCATTCTAACATGCTGGAGGTTTTAAGCCCTGGTGTGACCCATACATCTAAACCTGTGTTCATTCCACCATGACATGGGAGAGGTATCCTTCTTTTCCTTGGAAGAGAAGCATTGGGCACCTTTGGTTTTTTGAGAAAGCTTTGGGGACATGGGTTTCCTGAGGTCAAAAGGAACCCTCGGAGAAAGTAATGACCAAAGTCTCCCATGCACATGGCAGGACTGTGTCGTTAAGTGAGAAATCACTAAGACTGAGAGTAACTTGACACAAGTAATGTGAAAACCACAGCCAGGGTGGAAGTCTACGTAGTGGTTACTGCATGGAAAGGTACCTGATGTTTACTAGGGTAAGAATGTGCACTAACTGACATGGAAGAGTCCCCATTTCTCAACAGCACTACATGAAATGCTGTACTCCTGCTCTGTCCTGACCTATAGCCTGTGTTATTGTGCAGATACTTCAGAAAGATTTTCTCTTTCTTGAGAATTATGACAGAATCCTACTTGAGAGTTAATGTGTCCAGAGCACTGCTTTTTGAGAAAGATGGTGTTGCGCTTCCCATTGTTGTTATGTTGTTGTTTGTCATTTTCTTGGTGGCAGAACTTTGAAGCTGAGATATAATGTGATTTTTTAACACTGGATGCAGGATTATATTTTAAGGACTTTTAATTCTGAAACATTTTTTTTATACAACTACAGTTGCACTGTGTAGTTATTTAACCATCCAGTATAGCTGCATGTCCTCAAAAAGTGTCTAAATCTGTTCCCAAAAGTAATTTAAATTCTATTGAGGCTGAAGAATGATTTAATTTTTATACCTCATTTCTTATTTAATCTACATTAGTATCTGAAAAAGTTAAAAGAAGCTTAAATATTTTTTTATCAATATGACACATGCATTTTGCATCATAGGGTTAACTATTGATATGGCATGATAATAATACAATGGAATGGCAAGTTGAAATGATGAGAAGACTTTCGTGCCTTGCTAGTATAGAATAGCTATCCCTACATACTTCAGCTGTTCCTCAGCAGTATTATTCAGCCAGGTGATAGCAGCTATTTCTGTGTTTGCAAAGATAGCCATGTGTGCTTGGAGTGTTATATGCTTTTTAAAATAGTTTTAGCAGCCTCACCACTAAAACTTAGTCTTTAAGTACCAGCAAACTCTTCCAGCCCAGGCTACTGGGATCTATTTCAGACTGCTTTAGAAAGATAGATCATAATTCTAGCTGGACACAAAAGCTGCGATCTGAGGTGAATCGTTTTGTTGGTTGCCTTATAAATGTGAATCTTCACCTCTAACAGTATTTTAAATATCATCAGTAACACATGTTCTGCCACAGCACTTTGGTGATGCAGTAACCTGTGATAAATGCAAAGTTCAAGAATCTGTCTGTTCTGCATTGTTAAATCTTCCTGAAATGAGGTCACTTAAGCAGCAGTGTTTCCTATCCTAGTCCTTCTACTGAACAGAAAAGAAAGAGAGCAAATGTCAGTATGATTAAGCCTGGGGACTGTAACGCATCCCAAGACTCCTGTGATTTGGTAAAGGTTCATCATATGTGTACAAAGAGGCCTGTGAAAGCATTCCTAAAACTACAGCTGTAGCAAAGGACATAGCCAAAGTGTTAGCATACATAAGGATGAAAAAAATGCAAAATGTCTGCAGGTCTGTTAAGTAAACTCATGGTGCCATTTTTAGTGGAACACTGGCCCCTTATATAAAACATGAAAACAGCAATGAAATAGAGAAAAAATGCAAACTGGTGGGAGAAGGTTTTGTAGACAGAACAACTTGCTCTCACAATGATTACCTGCGTGAATAAGGTCATGTGTGGTAACTGTAGAAAGCAGATAACCCACCTTATATTGTGTCATTAAGAGAAGATACATGTACTTGATGGTTTATGAAGTGCTTAATAAGCCCAGTCTTTTGATAGGGTGGGAGCTGGCAGTCAGAAGGGCAATGAAAACAGGGCATATCCCTTAAACACTCAAGCGTCTAGTGACAGGGAACAGACAAAGCTGTTCACAAAGCTCCCAGGCAGCTTTGACCCAATGAACTATCTGTGGGCTGGTCAGGGAAAACCCAACTTCAAACACTCCCGGTGCCTGGGTCTGAATACGACCAAACAGGTAAAATGCATTTGTGCCAAAAATCTAAGTCTGTGAGGAGTGTAGATGGAGGGTGCAAGAAGGGGTGTCCAGCAGTTACCCATAGCCAGGAACTGAATTTTATGTACATTTCACTTGTCAGGGCTTATCTTCTACTTAATAGTTGAAGGCATTAAGTCTTGCTTAAGAAATTTTTGCTTTTGATTTAATCTCGAGCCAATGTATTGTTCGGGGGAAAGATGAAGCAGAGTGAAACTTGCAGATTTAAAATGAGCTGTCTTTTGAGAAATTACAACACCAAGTTTTGAGTACAGATGATCCTTGGAAGGAGGACCTGCTCTTGGGAAAGTCCTTGAGAACCCGAGGGCTGAGAGATGCTTCTTGCCAGGCTCTGCAGGAAAGACTTTGTCAGGCTGTTAATCACCAGCTGCTGACTCCTGCAGCTCTGCTGGACATGCCTTAGTGCTCCTCCTGTAGGAGTCATGTTAGAGCAAGAGCTCAGGACTGTGGAAAAAGCATGATTTCAGCCTTGTCATGCTGAAAGACTCATTGCAGAATCGAAGAAAGCTTAGGAAAAGGTAATAACAACTATGATTTGTGATACGGAGATTATTCAGATTAAGAGATTGAAAAAATAGGGTATGTTCACCTTACAAAGGAGATAAACGAGAACATCTTAAAAATGTGGCTGCTATTTAGCAGAATGGTATCAAGAAGCTGGGTGAAAAATGCAAGTTTCTCAGTCTCAACAATGTAGGAGACATCTGTGATTTCACAAACCAGTAAATTTACCATTAACAAAAAGAAACAAATACTTCATGAAGTACTTTTTCCACAGTGAGGCTTATTGTCACACATGGTTTCTTAGACCAACAATTTTACAAGGTTAAGGGAAAAACAGGCTAGACTCTTATATAGTTACAGAATTAATTCAGAACAATAATACTGGACGATGTTAGAATTTTTGGAAGGGATATTACCTTTAATGCTTGAAGTATGTTTAACTAACATAGAAGAAAAAGGGACAATTTATGTACGTATGTGCAGTTCTGGTTATTTTATAAGTGACAATAATGGGATTCTTTGAGCTCCCTCAATAATATCTGATACCAGTGAAATTACATTATGTTAGATGCCTCTAGCCAGATGGCATTTAGTGTGCACAGAAGTGGTACAAATAATCTGATTTACTGAGGTCAGATTTCTTTGCTGTGGATCAGACCAACTGATTTTGGCATTTCCTCAGCCAAGTTGCATAATAACCTCTGACATCTATTCAAGACCTGCAATGCAATGATGTTTCATGGTGAGCCAAAAAGATGATGTACTGTGTGTGAAACAATGAATGTTATTTATCCAGCTGAGGCTCAAAATGAGGTAGATAATTTTATAAGGTAGGAAATTTAGGCAGGCTGTCCCAAGCAGACCAAGGTACGAAGCAGAAGACTAACATGCCAGGTGGGATGATTATGCAGAGTCAGAGGAAAGGAGTCCAAATGTTATGTGAGCTGAAAAAGCTGAGAAAATTGGGAAGAGCAAAAATGATGATCAAGTAGGATGGAATAGATCCATGCAGTGTTTCCAAGAACATGCTCTGCTTTGGAGATAGAAATCTTCCCATTTTCCCCTAGTTGGGATGGATTTGATGGTAGTGCTGTGAAAAATGACCATGGATCTGTCTGTTGAATCTCACGCTGCCCAGGTGACCATTCCAGCCAGAGGAGGCTAACAGAGTGGGACAGTGAATCATTCAGCATTAAAGTGGAGTCACTGTGCTGCTTTTGGCATGTGTATTTCACTGGAAGAGGTGTTAGGCTCACCAGCTGCTGCTCTGCTCTGCTGTCTACGTGCACTGATGGCCTGCGCTGTCACCTGGTGCTCTGGTGGCTGCAAAGCATAGAGGTGTCAGTTTGCTGGGGAAGCATCCTCTTCCTTTGAGGAGCAAGTGGTTGGCTCTGTTTGATGCAGCACTGCAAGTCCTTCTGAGTTAGTTTGATAGGGAGAAATGTGGATTGTGAATAAATGATGCATCTGGTTTGAAGTCTGAAAGTGGAAAGGAGAGAGTTGAAGTCATTGATAAATTGGGTAATGGACTTGAAATGAAACCAGCAGCAGTTATTTTGCCAGTGCTACAGTCAAACCAGAAAGGATAGTTTGGATGGCTTGGTTGGTTTGGTTCAGCTGACTTCCAGATATTCTAATCACATGATTTCAGCAAGGTTGGCTGTTTTATGCCTGGTGATACTGAAGCAATTCTACCAACTTCAGCAAAGTTGCTCAGGATTTACTTTGAATATGTAATTGAGTCATTTCGTTTTTCCAACTTGACAGGCAAAATTTTATGTTGCTGTAAACTACACATGAAATGGATGTCCTTCAAAATGACCAGAAAAGCCTTCTTTTCATGTACACATGGAATGTTCATTACATTTAACAGTAGTTACCTGTATGTAGCAAGCAACATGTGAGTTGAAGTCCTGAGCATCAGTGAAACAGGGAATGGGATTCTGAACTTTTATCTTTAGGATGGCGCACTGGTTTGGTGTAGCAGCTCTTGCAGGGCCAGTGAGTACCTGCTGGAGTTTGGTAGTACCTGAGATATAAGGAAGAAGTTCTTTACTGTAAGGGTGGTGAGGCACTGGAATGGGTTGCCCAGGGAAGCTGTGAATGCTCCATCCCTGGCAGTGTTCAAGGCCAGGTTGGACAGAGCCTTGTGTGACATGGTTTAGTGGGAAGTGTCCCTCTCCATGGCACGGGGGTTGGAACTAGATGATCTTAAGGTCCTTTCCAACCCTAACTGTTCTATAATTCTATGATTCTACGAGATGGGTAAAATCCTTTTCCTTTTACTTAATAATACCACTGTACTTTACAAAATTGGGTGAAACTTGACTTTCTAGATCAGCTGACGATGAAATGGCAAAGCATTTTGACATGCTTGGCAGCTGATAGAAGGACTCTAGGCCTCGTCCACCAAATGTTGATTTTGGTTGGGGAGTTTTTGTTTAGTTTTGGTTGGTTTTTTTTCCCCCTCCTCTTTATTCTGCTGTTTTGAAAAGCAGAATTTGTTGCAGGTGGTGCTAGTGTAGCAGTGTACTAGTACCACCCTTAGCTCTAAAGATTAGTGTGTGGATTTATTTGAAAGATCTGACTGTTAAGGCATAACTTTTTCTCCCAGTTTAGGCCATATAATTATTGAATCTATCTCCTTAACAACATAGGGTTAGTGTTTAGAATACGTATATATGTTGTAGAGCCAAAGCTTCATGTAGACAAACTGCACGTTGTCTGACCCTCTGTTTTCAAAGTTCTTAACTGTTGTGAAGCAATGTAATTGTCATAATCACTGATTCATACTAATTAAAAACCTGAGCCAAGTTTTTCCAGTGCTTAATAAATGTGCATTAATACAGTGTAAATTATTTCTTCTCTAGCTAAATATATATCTCAGAGAAGGAAAACGCTATTCTTGTTTTAGGTTAGGGTAAAAAGGATATTGGGTCAGTCCTTTTTCCCTTTGAGCAAGGACAACCTGTTCATGCTTTTGAACTGTTCTTCTTTAGAAAGTAAATGGAGAAATGAACTGAAGAAAACCCTGCTCTTACTATCTAATGTGTGAACAATATACCCCATCTTTACACTTCTGTATCTTTAATAAATTAATTATGTCACACTTTAACTCGTTATTCAAGCCTAAGCACTGGAAAAAATGCAATAGATTAATTTAAAAGACTATCTTCTCCTTCAGTTGTATCTGATTTAAGAAAATGTGTAGATCAAAATCAAGATCTATGGTGTTTTTAACCATCAGATTAAGATAGATTCTCTACTCTGTTAAATGCACAGATGAGTCTTTCTGAAGTGTGAAGATGGCATGTTGCCTCCCACACCTTAAGGTGTGTGGCTGATTTATGTGACCTTTTTTGATATGTGGCAAAGCATATAGTTTAGTACATACAATAGTAATTGTCTTTCATCCAGTAAAAACTGTCTCAAATATAGCAGTATAAATATAGCAGAACTGCCGTAGACCTCTGGCACTGCTATGCACATAGAGAACAAATCATTAAATTATTAACAAGAAATAAGGCACACTGAGGCAACCTTTCCAGGACCACAGCAATCATCTGACTATAGTCTATCTGTACTAATTATTGCTAATTTGGATCACTGTAATCTATGATTACAAAGGTTAGAATACCCGTTACTAAAATATTTTTGAAATATTGTTTATATTTTTGAAATATTGTTAATATTTTTGAAAATGTTTTGGAAAAGCTGTTAATATTTAAATTCTTGTCTTAAATGCTCTTTACAGTGGTACTACATCAGTAGTTATTTTAGCAGCTACTTCTGAAGATTGAGAGGAATTTGGGGGTTTGATTGGAAGAATTTGAGGGATGGCGAGGAGTTACTTGTTTCTTTCATTGCATATATTTCAGTTAAAGTATCAAGTGTCAAAGTCCAAAGCTGTTATCTGGCTGAAGTTTGTTGTGCATGGGATGTGAGAATTTTTCTGTTTGTGCTTTTTTTTTTTTTTGTGTGCTTGCCAATTTCTTGGTGGGCAGTGGCAGAGAAGTTGATGTCATCTACCTGGACTTGTGCAAAGTGTTAGACACTGTCCTGCACAACATCCTTGTCTCTAAATTGGAGAGACATCAATTTGATAGGTGGACCACTCAGTAGGTGTCCTGAGTTCAGCAGTAGCAGTTATTTTTCTCCTTCTTAGTAGCTGATGCAGTGCTGTGGTTTTGACTTTCAGCTTTGGAACAGTGCTGATAACACCGATGTTTTTAGTTGTTGCTCAGTAATGTTTACTCTAACCAAGGACTTTCTGAGTCTCATGCTCTGCCAGGGAGGAAGGGAAGCCGGGAGGAAGCAGAGACAGAACATCTGACCCAAACTAACTAAAGAGATATTCCATACCACAGCACGTCATGCCCAGTACATAAACTGGGGGCAGTTAACCCAAAAGGGTTAGATCACTGCTCGGGTCGGGCTGGGTATTGGTCTGCGGGTGGTGAGCGGTTGTATTCTCTCCCCTTGTTATTTCCCTTATCATTATTATTATTGATGGCAGCAGTAGTGGTTTTGTGTTATACCTTAGTTACTGGACTGTTCTTGTAACTCCCATGGGTTGAGATATTCTTTTGATTCTCCTCCCCATCCCTTCGGGAGCAGGGGAAGGAAAGGGTTGGGTGGGGGGGAAGTGAGCGAACATCTGCGTGGTTCTTGTTGCTGGCTGGGCTTAAACCACTACAGTAGATAAAGAACTGTCTTGATGGCCGCACGCAAAGAGTTGTGGTCAATGGCTCAGTGTCCAGCTGGAGACCAGTGATGAGTTGTGTCCCTCAGGGATCGGCGTTGGGACCGGTCTTGTTCAACATCTTGGACAGTGACATGGACAGTGGGATTGAGTGCACCCTTCCCAAGTTTGCTGATGACACCAAGCTGTGTGGTTCGGTTGATAAGCTGGAGGGAAGGAATGCCATCCAGAGGGACCTTGACACGCTCGTGAGGTAGGCTGATGCCAACCTTATGAAGTTTAACCATGCCAAGTGCAAGGTCTTACACCTGGGTTGGACAGTTCTGGTGTCCTCAACATAAAGAGGACATGGAACTGTTGGAACAAGTCCAGAGGAGGTCCACGAGGATGATCAGGGGACTGGAGCGCCTCCCGTATGAAGACAGGCTGAGAAAGTTGGGGCTGTTCAGCCTGGAGAAGAGAAGGCTGCATGGAGACCTCATAGCAGCCTTCCAGTATCTGAAGGGGGCCTGCAAGGATGCTGGTGAGGGACTCTTCATCAGGGACTGTAGTGACAGGACAAGGGGTAACGGGTTAAAACTTAAACAGGGGAAGTTTAAATTGGATATAAGGAAGAAATTCTTTCCTGTTATGGTAGTGAGGCACTGGAATGGGTTGCCCAGTGAAGTTGTGAATGCTCCATCCCTGGTGGTGTTCAAGGCCATATTAGACAGAGCCTTGGGTGGCATGGTTTAATGTGAGGTGTCCCTGCCATGGCAGGGGGGCTGGAACTAGATGGTCTTAATGTCCTTTCCAACCCTAACTATTCTATGATTCTATGATTCTTGTGGTAGGTTAGAAAGGCAAAACTTTGGGGTAGCTGACATTTACTGCTTAAGAAGATAAATTCAGGTAAGTAATTGACTCTTAGTTTTTGGAAATATAGCACACACTCACACCCAGTTTCTTTAATTTTCAAAATTCCCTGTGTAGATACGCAATAGCAGTGCCATTTTTACTTTTTTTTTACATTTGAATGAGAAAAAAAAACCTTTTTTTAAACTTTCTGTTCATAAAAACTAGATTAAGAAATGTTTTGGAAGTATAAAATTATTTCAAATATTTTGAAGCTAAACTAAATTAAAAATGAAAACCAGCTGATCTGGCATTTTACTCTTACTCCCTACCTGCAGGCAAATGTAGTGAGCTTAGGAAAACAATATATTGGCAAACTACTATAAAATAGCTTTTGCGTATTGCTCAGTTTCATTAATCTTTGTTAACCCAGATCATTCCAGATTTTTGAGCTTTTGTTTTTATTTCTAAGTTTTCTATGTTTTCTATATTTTCTATATTTTCTATATTTTAATATAAAAAAATGCTCAAAGCAAACTACTTTTTAAATACTCTGGGTTAAATTCAAGTCAATATGGATGTTTCTGGTACTATTCTAGAGAGTTTTTTATCCCAGGCAAGTTGTATACCTTGTGCAAGCTGTAAAAATCTTCGGATTTGCCAGCTGACATTGTCCTTAGTATAACTTTATTCACTGCTCCTTCTGTTGTAGTAAGTCTTAACCAAATCCTCCAATTAGTGCAAAGTTATAGAAGTATAGACAGATGGAAAATTAATATTTATAGCAAAATGCCCAGGGTTTTAATAACTGGAAACTCTAGGAGCAACAGATGATGTTAGCAGTTAAGATTTAGAGAAAGCAGCCTGTTCAGGAAAACATGAAAGCTCTTGTACTTTCTGAAGTAACAAGTCATCTAGTGATGACCTTAAATGTCAGCATTAGTGTTTCTGTGAACTGGAACCATCTGTGGTTAACTGTCTAAAATGAATTGGTTTGTATTGGGAAATAAATAAATATTTCCCCAAGTGGTCCCCAAAACCCAGTAGAAGTTTACAGGATTCACCTCTTATGCTACAGTTTCTATGAGGTTTACAAATGCCACAATCTTGACAGATAGTTGAGTACTGTAGATCTGCACATCCATTTTTGTGATCAGCCCAAATTGCTGCAGAGTTGTGAGCTTGGGAGCAATAGCCCAAGAAATATCCACTGAGGAGTGCTGCAGGGGTAGGTGTATGCATAGGGACTCATGCTTTTCAGTGTTAGTTAGGTGGAAAAAAAATGTATGTGTGTATAGAAATTTGTACCATGTTATAACACGCCATTAGCTGTGTAAGAAGTTTCCATAGATACCTCTTGAAGAGGCTGAAGTGTTTCAGGAGAGTTTCAAGGTTCTCCACATTGAGTGATGCTTTCATTATAGTTCAGCATATAACAACAAAATATATTTGTTAAGTATGCTGTTGGTTATGAATATCCTTTACCATTCATACTTTCTATAGTATTGTTATCTTAATCTTGCGTTGCATTATGCCACTATGGTAATTTTTAAAGCAGAACAAGAAAGAAGGATTTCAGTGAGATGTATAATGTTCTGATAGCAGTAAACCTGTCTACCTTCAAGGCAAGAGCTGCTCCTCTTTTAATTTATTTATTTTTTTTTTTTTTTATGATTTAACATATATATTGGAATAGTATCACTAATATGTTGCTTTTCAGCATCTTAGTCTTTTAAGCCAGATTGTTGCAAATATATATATATAATGGAAAGTAAGATTTGCATTTGCATTTAAAAGCCATGAGATGATACTTCAGATGATTTGTAAAATCTTGTAGTTGCTGAAAGTAGCAGACAGTTGCTTTACTATTTGCACAAAACCACCTGTGCACCTAGTATCTATTACAAACGGTGAGATACAGCCACAGCAGAGGTACTTGTGCTCCTGCATGCGTTGCTGCTTTTGGAAATTCCACCCGTGCACTTGCCTCAGAAGCTTTGAGTCCCACCTGTGGTTCCCTTTTCAGAGCAGCAGCATTTCAGTACTCTGTGTCACCACCACAGCTGCTGTCTCCCTAAGCTGTACAAGAAGTGCAAGCGTACTTTCCTTGCTTATGCAGGAACAATATATCAAGGTCACCAAGAAGAGAGGAAGAATGTTGTACTGATGTCTTCAGTTTAGAAATGATGTTTAAGGTTGGAGTGCAGAAATGAGGGACAAAAATATCTTCTTTTTCTTTTGAGGTGGCAGCAGACAGTGGCTACAGTATGTAAATATTTGTGAAGAAAGGACCATGAGGAGTAAAGGATTCCTTAGCAGAAAGCATACAGGGACTAAGCCATTGGTTTATGACTAGCAGATAAAAACTAGAAGCAAAGCCACCTTAGTGTCTAACAACACATACAGTCTTGTCAGTGTTTGGGGGATGGTGAACCGTGTGATGGTTTCCTTATCTCTTGTGTGTTTTCACATAGAGGCTGCAAACATTTTCCAGAGGATTTGCTGTTATAAATAAAGGCTGATCTTTGGGCTTAATACAGGAACAACTGAATGAAATTTAGTGCCCCATGTTAAGTTTGGTTCAGAAAGATTGAAGGAATGGTGCAGCAGTTCTGAGGAACACAAAAGACCTTTTTTGAGAAAATAAAAGGAACAATTTCTTCTCTAGAGTTTGTGGTAGAATGCACAAGAATTGATGGGTTTCAGTGCAGCAAGTAAGACATAAAGAAAAATGTTCCCCTTGTCAGAACAGTGAAATACGGGGGGGAAAAATTGCCTGTGGAAGTTGAAATAATAATTTAGATGTGGTTAACTTTTTCCTTGAGAAAAAGAGATAAACTGAATGACCTCTAAAGTTTCTCCCAGCCTGTTCTCTGAGAGCCTGTAGTGGGTAATGTAGCTGTCAATTTTATCTTCAACTTCCTAAATCTTATTCTGGTTATCTTTTACCCCTGCTCAGCCGAAGTCTTGGGATTTCATGTAATGTATCTCTTTAATGGCCTTACTTCTGAACATGAATGGTATTCCACACATAATTTCAAGGAAAAAAAGTAACAACCCACCATCTTCTTTTTAGGTCCTCCAGGGAAAAGAGGTAAGCGGGGCAGAAGAGGAGAGACTGGTAAGTTTTCAGTTTCATAAGATCCATTGTTTTTTGGCACCTGTGTTTTTGTGAGGATCCATAGCCAGCATGCCTTCATTTTTAGTTTTATTACTTGAGTGCTCCAAAAGAGAGTTCTGAAGTTTCTCTGAAAAAGATTTGTGACCCTTGGCATATACCTGATGGCTTTCCAGATAGTTTTCTAGTCTTGGGCATCACTAATTTGTAGGCAGACTTCAAAATGCTTGACATGGCATCTTTTGTAACATATTCTAGTCATCAAAACATTTTGGAGTCTTCGCACACTTGTGCAAGTTAGAGTAACTCCATGTAATTCAGTAGTTGGAGTGCTATAAGTCAGTGTTACATCAAGCCCCCTTGGTCCGAAGTGAACAATTGTATAAGGAAATAAAGAGCAAAACGAATATTTTTGTGTGAAGAGTATTAGTACACAGGGAAATAACATGATAAGTAGACTACTCTGTATGAGAGAAATTGTTTTTACCAGAAGTGAGCGCCAAGTAAGTTCTTACAGAAATAAGAAAAACATTTGTTGGTTCATTACCCTGTACCGGGGGGGTTGCTGTTGAGAGGATCCTGCTGGTGGTGTGGAGCTTGAAATTTCATCTAAGACAATGTCGTGAGATGCTGAGCACCTCTTCCTGCTGGCATTGACAATAATTGGAATTGTTGATTACCTTGCAAGATTGAGTTCTTCACAGAGGTGAATTTTCTGGAGGCAATGCAGGAGAAAATGAACATTTCTGTCCTCCTTGGCTGTCTCATCTAATCTGCCAGCTAGGAAAATCTTCCAATCAACTTGATCTCTGTAAATCTCCTGTAGCTTTTCTTATCTCTGTAAATGATCATTTATCTGACTTCTAAAAATTATCTCCATATTTTCCTGCATCACAAAACTGAAGCCAAGCCCTGCCAAAGGTTAATGCAAATCACCTTGGTGTTTCCATTCAGTGTTGGCTTAGTATTTGCTTCAAAGAAAAATTCTGTGGTACAGAAGGAAATTCTGTGTTTGAGGATTGTCTTACAAATGATCCTGACAATTTGCAGGATGCTTTTTGAATCATTTTACATTTCAAATAAACACATATTAAACTATTAATAAAGGAAATTGATCTCATTTAAAAACAGACCTGCACCTTAAAATGGTGTTTAAGAATGTTTACCAGGATAAAGAAATACCTTAGTTACTGGACAATAAAATTGCATTGTTAAAACCAAAAGGCTGTCAATATTAAAAGCAATCTCAAAGTACAGCTGCTGTTGTTTTATGCTCCTTTTGCACTTCACTTTATTCAGAAATTAGAGAGAGGCATAAAAGCTTAATGAAATCCCATTGATTTGGGAGCTGCAGCTGCTCAACTTAATAAGACTGAAATAGTAGATTTGATTTGTGGCCCTTTGATAATGTTTCCAAGAACTGCTATACAGGTCTTTGAGTCTAAATAATTGGAAAAATGTGCAAATATCACTTCACAAAGTGTGACATTTTAATGGGAAGCATTTTATATGTGTTCCTTGAGAAAGGAAGGTGATGAAAAGAAAGTTCAGCCCTGCCAGGTCGCCACTGAAACCTCTTCTCATAGGCAAAGTTGGAATGCTGGAAGGTCTTGGTACCTGTATGTCTTGATGAGATGCCCAGGTTAAATGCCAAGGGTACTTTGTGCAATTTTGCAGCCAAGATGTGATCAAATGCCAACTGTGTGGCTAACTGAAACTGGTGATGTGGTTACATATGCTTGATGCGGAGACTGACAAAATGAATTGTAGTCCATGGCTGGTATTCTTGGACTGGCATGAAATTGCATGGAAATGGATGGAGAAGCAACTTGCATAAGATTGCATGACTGTAATTGAAGAATTGGTAAGGTAAGCGCATGCATTTAGGCCTTAGTCATATTTACAAGTTACAAAGCACAACCAAAGCTAAAAAGTACTTGAATGGGAAAATGTGTACAGTGTATTAACAGTGCTGCTCATTTACAATCCTGAGGCCTTGTGCTTGGCTTCATACGTATGTGTCTTTCCTTAATAACTTCATAAGCTTACATATTCTTTTTTTTCTCTTTTTTTATCCTCTTTCCCTTTACCCCATCCCACAGGACCTCCTGTAAGTACAGTGATACACTGTTGGTTCTTCCAGAATCAGGGAGAAATCTGTTAGATCCTGTTAAGTTATCACGGTGATAAAATGATCATGTATCATCAAGAGGGAATTTTGATATTTATACTTACACAGTGTAAATACTTGCTAATTATCTTGGAGCTGAATAATTTAATCAGAAAGTTCCTTAAGAAAAAACTCTCTAAAACAATAAAGCTTTATAGCCACCGCCCCAGATAACAGTCTGGATCCCAATCCCATGTAAGTATGTTATGCTCATTTTGCTTATGCCTTGATAACAGATACTTTAATACAGTATAAAAAGTGCGAGTATAGTATCTTAAGTCCAGACTTGGTCATTCTGCCTTTTTCTGGGTGGTAACTTGCGCTGCAGTCATCACAAAGTGTTTGGGTACCCGCTCCTTGTTCTTTGGAGGTATACGAGCTATCCAACTTATTGCAGAGTAATCACTGCTGAAGCTAGTATGTGCTAATGTAAAAGGAATATTAAATAATACTGTTCAGTTTAGTAAATTGGTTGAATCTTGTGCTAATTCTATTTGTAAGAAAACAGTTTCTCTCTTCTGGGGTTTTATGATGGTTTTGTTTTGCAGCTAGGTTGTTAATTTGATTGGGTTTTGTTTACTTTGTTGTACATTCCTGAAGTAGGTCAAAAGTCAGACTTGAAGAGCAGGACTAAACACTCGTATCTTAAACATTTCTATTTGTTGTGTCATCCACGTGCACCATATGATGTAAAAGTGGAACCATTAAAACTGTTTCTTTTGCAGTGTTTGCAGGTTTCTATTTTTTTTTTTTTTGATTGATATAGCATTCTCACAATATTTTCAGGACCAGATTATCTGTCTATTCTATGCTACATGCATGCTTGAGAAAGGTGAATTAATATGTTGAATTCCTGCTATGACCTAATAATTTTACTGTAAATGGTATATACTGAGCAGTGGTACTACTTATCCCTGCCTGACAGATTTTGACCATGTGCTTTGTAGCTCATAGTGTCAAATTCATTTAATAAACCATCAATGAAAAGCCATGCTTAATGCATAAAGGTGCTGTTTATTTGAAAGAAACACCATCTTCCCCCATTTCTTTTGCAATCTTCCCATGAAACACAAACAACCATAAATCATGATACAAACAATTTTCCTGTAGTAAGACAATTTGACAAGAGTTCACTGTGTGTCTCATTATGAATGCCTTTGACTTTAGCTCCCTGCTGTTTTAGTACAGGTCCATGTATAAAAAGAAAAAAAAAAGGTCTCAATTGTGGCTCCCAAAATGGAATAATTTTAGGAAGAATCTGAATTAAGTTATAGTTTCATATTCAAAACCTACAGGACTTCATCTCACTGAGAGGCAGTAAGGGTTTAGGTTGCTACAAGGCAAAATGTAATTTCTGTTCCCAATTAACTTTTATTTTCATAGACACAGTCTGGCTAGGGGCAACTGGTGTGAACTTAGTTATTGTTTTCATCTCGGAGACTGCGGTAATAATTTTCATTTAAAATAGCAAATATTTGTTTATCCCCCATAGTACTGCATGGGATTAGGTGTATGTTGTATTTTCAATGGCTACTGTAGGGCTCTGCTTATTTTCCTGGTACATGACTACTGAGTGTCACGTGTAATAGCATTCAAAGGCTACAGCTTTCATTTATTTTATTTTTTTTTTTTATGATCTGTTGTAGCATTCTCAAATTTCTCCTTTGGCACCTGTTTGCTGGTGGCAGCCTATGTGTAATACTTTACTGCCTAAGCACTAAACCTGTTTTAACCACATACTGCCCTTCAGTCTAAATGGGTAATTCTCTTAATAACAAAAGAAATTTCAATAAACATCAGAAGAGCCATTAGCGTTTTAGTTAGAGGGTTTATTTAAGTCAAAACATATAATTTTCATTGCCAAATCCTCATTTCTTCACTGTGTAGTACATATTTCATATTTATTGGTTTGTAACATCATCACATATCAAAAATTAATTGATATGCAAATTATAATCTGCCAGTAATGTACTCTGCATGTTTGTTATGTCGTATGTCATGACTGTGTTGTTAATGTGTGTCATACCATTTCATCTCATTCAACCAGGGTCTACCAGGGCGAAATGGCTATCCGGTAACTCATTAAATATTTATGACAGTATATATTACTCTGAAATCATGATGTTGTGTTTTGGTTTTCCTTTATTACTGTCAAAAAGACCTGCTTTCTATTTCTCTTATGCCCATAAAATGTAGGACTTTCCTCTAGAAACAAAACAAAAAAAACATTTAGAAGATTTATAAAAGAATATGAGTGTTTGCAGTGCATAAATGCAATGCACTGATTGTTTGATGTACGTATTTTGTGTTCAGTTTCTGCATTCTTGCATTCAAAACTAAGTTTTACTCTAATTAAAAAAAAAAAAATAATTCTTTAGCAAGATGCTTCATCTCAATTTACCATGTTAGAAAGCTGTACAGTTGCTTTATGGAATCTGTAAGTCCTTTCTTTGAATTCTGTCCTTTTTCTCTTGACTGCTTCAAGCAATGAGTTTTGAGAAAAGTAAAATGCTATGGCAGAGGTCCTAGCAGTTGGCTACATTGTCTGTCACAAAGTAATTTTCTAATAATGGATGCAATTAAGTTTTCTGTCAGTTTCACCCATATCTCTAGGATTTATTTCCTTAAAAATATATGAAATAATGCATCTTTCTAAAATCTACTAATAATATATTTCCTCTGTGTAGTCAGGCTAGCAGTGTCCCACTCAAGGAAAGAAGTGTATGCGTGTGTATTAGAAACCAAGTGACAAAATGTGTTAGTGTGATACATTTCAGAGACAATGCATATGCACAACACAGTGACTGTTAAAGTATGATAATGATATTACTCAAAGCACTTGACAGTACATCTTGGAAGGCCCTCCCGTACTAATTTGCCTATGTATTTCAGGCAAAATATGCCTAATTTTTCAGTGAGTTTTAAAAATGTTTCTGTTGGTAAATATAAATCCCATGCCTTGAACACCTGCAGGTAAAAGGCAATTTCATAGTATCATTGAATCTCAGAAAGGTTTGGGTTGGAATGGAACTTTATAGATCATCTAGTCTAATACATGCCATGGGCTGGGACTCGTTTCACTAAACCAGGTTGCTCAAAGCCCTTTTCAGCCTGACCTTGAACGTCTCCAGGTGTGAGGCATGCACAGCGTTGGGAAACCTGTTTCCAGTGTCTCTCTGCCCACATCTTCCTTATTTTTGACCTAAGCCTATCCTCTTTTAAAATTGTTGTCCCTTGTCCTGTCACTACAGGCCTCTATAAAAACAAAACAAAACAAGTCCAAACCCAACCAACTAAACAACAACAGCAAAAACAACAAACACAAACAAAAAACACAAACCAAAAGACAAAAACCAGAGCAAAACGAAACAAAACACCCAAACCCCTCCATGTTTCTTATAAGCCTCCACTATATATTGAAAGTCCTGAGGAAGGTCTCCCCAGAGTCGTCCTTTCTCCATTTGGAAGCCCAACTCTCTCAGCCTGTCTTTATAGGAGAGGTGCTCCAGCCTTCTGATCTTCTTTGTGGCCCTCCTCTCAGCTTGCTCTAACAGGTCTATGTCCTCATTATATTGAGGACCCCAGAGCTGAATGCAGAACTGCAGGCAGAGTCTCAGCAGAGTAGAGGAGGAAAATCACTTCCCTCAACCTGCTGGTCACAATTCTTTTTATGCAGCCTATTACAATGCTTTTCTCTGGGCGTCTTCTGTAGTTGCAGAGTTTTCTGAGAAATACTACCAATGAAGCATCATTCAATGTCTGTCTTTATTAGTAGAAGTCGTTGAAAGTCAGCTAGGGAGGAATTGATCATCATTATTAAGAAACCTGTTGGATATACTGAAACCATTATCAGATTTCCTATTTCACTTACAGTGCTTAATCTGTGTAGGTGAGTGCACAAGGGTGTGGAGGAGGAGATGTGGTGAAACACTTGCTAAAACCCCTTTTTTTGATCATTATCCAGCTATTAGCTCTGTATACAGAGACTGGAATTTAAAAGAAAAAAGACCCATAGTAACAGTAAACCAGCCATTAGGCTTCTGTGAAAATTAAATCTTTGGTGTTCCTCATTTCAGTTAATGAGCTTAATACACAAGGTGAAGTTTATATTGTGCGCAGCACAAAAAACCTCATAGATTTAACTTTTTGGCCTAAAGCGTAAGTTGAGAAAATGAGTGAAAGTATTAGTGATGGATTCATGCATGTCTTGAAGGCTTCATGGGGACAGTTTGAAAATATAGTTTTCTGTAGAGCCTGAAGGCCAGTCCTTTCTATTGGTCCAGCTGCTTTCTTGAGAAGATTTGCTGTGAAATTAGAAGACAATAAAGTTCTTGGTAGCCATGCTATTGAAATTGCTGGGTCTAATAGTGGCATTGTTATAGGCAAACTTTAGCCTGAAAGCATTTCTGTTCATGCGTGCAGCCATTCGTGTGTGCAATCATTTGCCTTCAGTAGTGCTTAGCATGGGTTGAACACTAGTTCTTCCTGCTTGAAAGTGACTGGGAATAGAATTTGGCTATAGTTCCTTAAAGTTGTCATGTGGCTAGCTGTTTCCATCTTTTCAGTTACAGCCATATCCTCCTGCTTTGAATTGGAAATATGTAACAGCAAGTGCAATGCACTTTAAAAGTACTTATATAGCCCTATAGAGCTCTATGAAAAGGCTATTAGTGTTTAAAGTTATTTCTCTAGAGTCCTATTTAACTCTTGTAGAAATATTATTGCTTTAATCTTTATTGGATATTCTGTGAGGATAGTGAGATATGTCTGTGAAATATAACTTAAAAAAACTCTCTGCTCAATAGCCCAAAACATAAGGTTGTAATCTCACAAAAGCTAGTGGTTGTTTTCTCCAGGACTTAAGTTTTCATTGTCCGTGTTCATTCTAATTTTAAAGGTAACTTTAGAAATAATAATTATAACAGTAAAAGGAATTAAAGGGATAAATATAAGTTTCAGGGAAAATATGGTATTGAAAGTCAAGAAAATAAGCTGGACTTACTGCTAATGAATACCACAGTTATAAAGGTTTTATAAGACCATAATTAAGTGGTTATTATGTAAAGCACCATGAATACTATAAAAAGTTTACACTGTACAGCTCTTTTCTTTCCTCATTAAAACCTTTATGTAACAGACAAATGACCAAATTCGGAATTGTAACTCTTTCAACTTGAGTTTAAAATTGAAATAGGCTATCACATCTCCTTAAATGAAAGAGAACCAAAGAGTGTACAGACATTAGAGAATATGAATATAGGCATTTGTTGCAGGGGTTTTGCGTGACAATATCACTTAAGAAATAATGCTAGAACTTGGAAAATATAAAACACAACCACAAAAAAAATCCACCATTAAAAATACCCCTTTTCTCAAGTTGAGGTACTGACCAAGATAAATGTCCAAGTACATCATCATGGAAGCTGTTGAATATATGGTGGTAAAGCTGCACTGTCTCCAGAATAAAGGGTCAGAATATAAAGATGTCCATATAGCATTGCTTCATAAAAGAGCGGATCAGGGAAATTTCACCTACATTTTACCATGATGTCAGTCTGCAGAACATCTGACACATTTACAAGACTTTTAGGAATTGTGGAGGGTTATGGTTGCTCCAGGTGATCTTGTATTAAATCATAGAATCATAGAATAGTTAGGGTTGGAAAAGACCTTAAGGTCATCTAGTTCCAACCCCCCTGCCACGGGCAGGGATGCCTCTCCTAACATCCTTGTCTCACCTTCAAGAAATGGAAACAGATTCTTCTCTTGCAGAAAAGGATGTTTCTGAAGTGGAGGTTGTTCTCCTGTAACTGTAAAATATCATCACTTGTTCAAACATGGAACGTGCATCTTTGAAACTTCATCTGTCATTTCATTTAATATTTTCCTAGCTCTTGAAAGACTTTCTTACCTCTGAATGGTGAAGATAACAAACTGGCCAAGATTAGGACTGCAGGTAGAAAATTTCAATTATTCTTTAGCCTGTTATAATTCCTTCTAGCTTAGAAAATATCGTGAGCACCACACTTCTAATTTTTGCACGTGTAAAAAAGTGTCCCAGTATACCCTAAAACAAACTGTTATCCTGATATGTAAAGAATTCAGGTTGCTAGTAGAAAGCTCTGATTCCCCTTCACCTCCCTTTCTGTACTACTAAAGGTGAAGAGCATTTCAGGTAGAACAGGAAGGGCTGTGAGGGGTTTGAATTTGAAGAAATAGTTCTGGTGTGGAAGAGCATGGAAACTCCTGTTGTGAGAAATTGGAAAGAGGCATTTTATTGTCCTGCTGTGTTGCTGTGTCTTTGAAGGTGTTTCATGTTTCATTTTCTGCTGGATCTCCAGTTAAAGACTGGGGCTGTGTAGGCAAATGTGTAGTAAATAGCAGTGTCTGTATATGTAGCTATGTATGTAAAATTAATCCTATTCAAATGCAAGTTTTTCAACCTCATACTAAGGCAGCTGATTTGCTGTAAAACAAACATAACTGGAATAATCAAAAGAGAAGAAATAAGCAAAGACTGAAAGTTTTGTATCTGTGATTAAGTACAGCTTATAGCAGTGTTAAGCACTTTTGCAACAGCTGTGGCATTTCTAGTAGGAGGTCAGTCTCCTCTCTTTCACAGTTCTAGTAAAATACAAATGTCTAAGTTCAAGGGGTGGCTATGTCAGGTCCTGATCTTACACTGAGTTTGGTTTGGTGATCCTGTAGAAGTTTACCAATCTGCAGCATTTCTTTTTCTCAACAGGTGCCTTCACAGACCACTTTCTATTTTTGGCATTTGACCAAAGTAACATCTTAAACATATACCAGCAAGACTTTTGCAATAAATCTCAGGTTTGGTAGTGAAATATTGATAACTATTTCAAGAGCTTTTTGTTTGCTTGTTGGATTTTTATTTTTTTGTGTGTGTGTTGGTTTTTTTGTGGGGGTTTTTTTATTGTTTTTTTAAATGCACAGAAAATTCAAAACATCTGGAATCTCAAAAGTTTCTTTATACTGTGAATTTAGTATGCATTGTCTTAGTTTGGTATACTTTGTCCTTATTTTTACTCCTGGCAGATGTGGTTAGCTTGGGAGACATGAGGTTTTCAGTTGATCCATCTGCCTCAAACTACTTGCTTGTTCTCAGGGAGTGGAAGGAATCCTCTGCCTACTTTAAAGAGATACAGTTGATCAGCTGTCCATCTCAAAAGGTTACTGAGTTTACAGATTTCCTTATTTGTAACCATGTACTCATTGCCCATTGTTCCAAAAAGTTGTCAACTGATGCCAATGCTTCAGATTCAGCAGAAAATGAGTGTCTGCTCAGGATGAGTATAAATTAAGCCCTTAGACCCTTTATTCCTATTTCACATAACCACTTTCCACTAACACATTCACTGCAATAAATTGGAACTTCAAAATAGTCTTGCCATGATTCACCAAAACCCTGCTTACAAGACATCTATTTGTGAGTCTTCCAAGAATATACCTCACCTCTCATGGAGTATAATACTGTCACAGCCAACCCCTAGACTTTTGTATTCTGTGCACAAGTGCTGCAGCGCTGTCACATAAGCTTATAACGAGAGCTTGACTTCTCTATTACAGTCAGGTCAACAAGTAGGGAGATATGGCATTCAGTTCCACTGTCACATGTGGAGTTAAGTCAGTTTCTACAGCTGCAGGCAAAGGATACTTTCTGTGTCTTCCATGGATATATCTGCCAAGTCCAGCACTCAGTGGTAGCTCTAGCTACTGGAATGGATTGTTCTAAGGGATGGATGCCAGTATGAGCTTTTTCAAGCCATAAATATGTTATATGATGAATGCTTTGAACAGTGGTCAGCCAGAGGAGGGTCACTTGCTCAAGTATGAATTTTGTCTTGATATCAAACCATAGATATGGCAGTTTTTATCTGCGGTGTGAAAAATTGCATTCTGTCAGTTAATATTCTGATAGGTAAGAGGTAAAGTCCACTCTATAAAAAACAGTTACACATTTCTTGCTTGCACCTGTAATATTTGTTAGTAGGCCTATAGTGGCAGGTTGTGTTGAATTGTTTATTCCTAGAAAACTTCAGTGGCACCTCAGAAATCTTCCTAACAGTCAGGACACAGTGCATCAGAATTTCTCAATAATGCAATACCAGAATCTCAACAGTTGCACTGTTCCCAAATGCATGCTGCAGTTTAAACAGGTGCAATACACACTTGCTGCTAAGCAGGTTAACTGTGTAGTATTTCTGTACCATGAGAAACAGAGGAATGCTGCAAGAATGTGGTAATTTTTTAGAAAAATACTGTATCTGAGGACATATTAATAATACTCTGCAAATAAACTTTCAGTTTTTCTTACAAATTCTGAGACATTCTAAATTTGCACAGTTGTCTGAGTACTGTGGCCTTTGCAAGCTGTCAGTCACATTAATAAGATAATGTTTTTTATGACCTTCATATCTATTTTTTATGACCTTCATATCTATCACTTTCTCGCTTTCACTTATGACTCATCCTGAGCACACACTCATTTTCTGTTGAATCTGAAGCATTGGCATCAGTTGACAACTTTTTGGAACAATGGGCAATGAGTACATGGTTACAAATAAGGAAATCTGTAAAAAAAATGATATAAGATCATATCTTATGATATTTATATATGAAGAATATATAATAGAACTAGTTTTAACTTCTTTGTACGCCAGTTTTTTTTAAAGTGAGTGAAGATAATCGTAAAAGTTGACATGAAACGAAAAGTTTGAGACTTCTTAAGTTTACAGTTATTATACATTTTGCATTACAGTTGGCTGTTGAAGCTACACATCAGAACGTATTAATTAACTTCTTATAAGTCAGTTGTCATTTTGAATGAACTATGTACTGAATCCTTTCATCTGTTATGCACCCCACATTACAGGAGTGTAAATACGGGAAGGCAGTGTTTACTTCTGCAGTTCCCTGGAGGATGCTGAGAGTGCCCTAAGCTATTCCATATCTGTGGCTGCGATAGTGAAGTAACAACTGCCTCATCTGCAAAAGGCAGTGGCAGAAAACTGTATTTCTATCCTTTTCCTCACTTGCAGTTGTAAAAGAAATTTCCATGTATAAACTCAAGTACAAACTTTACATGGTAACTTAAGAAAATCACTTGTGCTGCAATAAATTGCTGACATAGTATGCCTACATAGTATGTTCTGGTTTAAACTCACTAAACTTTCTAAATTATTTAGTCCATTTTATACATAATACTGCAAACAAGGATGTAGAAAATAGTAGAATAACAAGCCAACATTATAACAGATAACCTCAATGTATCACTAGTAATACAGACAATTGTTGCCATATGCTGGATCCACCAAGGCCATCTTTAGAGCAATTTCCATCTTGGATGCATGGACAGAGAACTTCTCTACTGCAAAATCCACATCTCTGCATTTCGCTTCCTTGATATCAGTGTGGGATGAGAGCTGAGCACATAACGCTAAGATACAATAGGCTAGTGGGTCAGTGTAGGTTAGATTCACAGCTGATGTCAATTCAAAATAATGCAACCTCATTTATCTGTCAGATAAATACAGAATGATAGCTGATAGCAGATAGATAGGATAGATGTAATTTAACAATTAAATATCTTTTATCAGTGTTTTCCTCTTTAAAAAGTTGCCTTTCTCCATAATAAAGCATGTATAGGCAGAGAAAGGAATTAAGCTAGTTAGTCATTTACTTGACAATATATATAAATTTCTGATCTCTCTGGGCAGCTCCATGGAGTTGAGCTTGGCAGGTGGCATGAAAAAGGATCTAGTTATGATTTTCATATTTATGCTTTGGCAGGTGTAATTAATGCTCGAACCATACCTAAGATCATTCATACTTGCCTTCCATTAGGCACCCCACTTGAAATTTCCCAGTCATTTCCTCAGAAGGCAAGATGTAACTCTCTGGTGTAACAGGAATAGCTTTATTTATGAAACAAACTACCTTGGAGTAAAGTTTTGTGTTCCAAAGGAGTTGTAATTCTAGGCCTTGTTTCTCAATTTGTGTTTGCCAATTACACATGAATGTACAGTGAGTAACCAGTGATAGTTAAAAATGACTCTTACAATTTGACTGAGCTGTCACTTTCTCACAAGAAGTTTTGAGATTCAAAGAAAATGTTAACTCACAGTAGAAATCCTGTATTTAATTACTATTTGTATCTGTTGCAAATAGGAAGGCCCAAACCATCCTATAAAAATCTGAAGGTATCAATTTCTTCATCTTGAAGGAGGGTTGCAAACATGATGTGTCATTGCCACACTGGATTTTTCATTTGAACTTGTGATATAGCTGAAAGAGATTGCAAGACTTTACTACCCATACAGGTCCAACATGAATATTACTATGTAGGAGTTTAAGTGTGTTGTTAAACCTAGCTAAGGTCAAGGGGTATAAAATTTCATTGAAGAAACTCGTTCCTAAATCACTAGACTAGGCGGCTGGATTTTGTGATTTCCAGAGAGTGCAGGGTGGAAGTGCTTTCTTCAAGGCTCTTTGCATGCCTGCTTCCCCCTGCACTCAGCCCTCAGTTTCCATTTATGAGAGAGGCAATATGAGGAGAGGAACATCTGGAGCAGACAGGCACCTGAGCTGGTTCTTCTTGTAAAGCTGAATAACAAACTTTTTCCCTACTGGGAATCAAAAAGTTCTTTCATCCACCTGTAGTGGGCCCTACACTGCTTAGCATCATCCAGTAATTACACCAGAAATGATCTGGCTAGTGTTTGTTAAGCTAGTAAGGTTGTCAGCTCTACATTTTTTGAGTTTCTTTTTCAATACCAGAACTTAGCTGGTGCAACAAAGACTTAAAGTACTTTTTCTCCATTCCTGGGTATCTTTGGGATGGGCACATTGGGTATGCATCTTGCCTTTTGCATCACAAGGAAAATACTAGGGTGGTGTTTGGACTGCCCTTGTTTTTGTTTCCTCAGCTATATGTATGCATATCAAAATCAAGGTTAGTTAAAGCGGTTTCTAAAAGCAAGTATATTTGTCTGGTAGGAAAGATTTATACAAGTAGTGTGGAATGTCAATTGGAAGTTTTTCTGTGACTGTGTAGGATACAGATCATAAATCACCCTCACAAACCTTTTTTTTTTTTTTTCCTCTTTGGCTTAAGGTAAAACAATTGACTGTTTTTCTTCTAATATCGAGGTCTGCACAGCACTGATAATCTAACAGAGGACCATCGAGTTAACAATTCTTTTTAGATTATTTTGTGCATGTTCATGATAGCTATTTCCAGTATGAGAAGAATTTAACCCTTCGTTGTTTTTCCTCACAAAAGGAGCATGATTCAAAGCAGTCATGCACATGAGCACTCATCAGTTGAAAAGAATATTGCATTTTTAATGTAGAAATTGGTTTCTTGTTGCCAGATGATATTCTTAGGAAAATAAACTGTTGCTAGCTTCTGCTTGGAAAGATGGAAATCTTAGGAAGTGAAGTAAAACAAGGGAAAAATTGGAAATTGTTAATAATCCCACTGTTCTTTCTGTAACAGTTCTTCATTTTACCAGATCAATTGCAACTAAGATAAGCAACAATAAGGGTAGATTCTTCTACTTTCATTCATGTTGAACAGCACTTATTCAGAGAAGCGATCCCCAGAATAATAATTACTTATGGTAAGAAGGCAAAGAGGAACTGGGATGCATGCAGAGCAAAAAATAGGAGACAAATTGTGGCTGCTAAGGAAGTTCTTTTTTTCTCAGTACACAGATTTTTGTGAAACAGAAGTTGTGTCACTGTACTGGAGTTTTGGGCTTACACTGCCATCCATATTTTAGTTCAGTAATATTAGACATGTATATTAGACATGCTGGAGGTTTTAGCCTCCAGCAGTTGGAATGATCTTAGTTTGCAATACGCATTTAGTTTCAGAGGGTGATGTAAACAATGACACAGTTTTCCATAGGTGAGAGTGAAGGCTGAAAGAAAGTGCTCCAAAAGCACTAAGAGAAACATACAGCAGTTCAGCAATTTTTGTCATACATAATGCAGTATTTGTATTTCTAGTCGTCGCAAAAGTGCAAAAAGGGCAAGCGTAGGTTCCTTTTTTCAATAAGAATACTCCAGAGTGAAGCCTGTGGGTTTTGTTCAGGTAGTCTGACTGATTGGCCAGTCTCTGAAGAGAAAATGACCTCAATGTTTCCACTTCCAGCTACGTGGATCAATTATCGTGATTTTTTCTTTTTGCAATCCACTCTGCATATGATAGGAGACCTCTCATTTTAGGTCTCTGCCTTTCGGCTGTGTAAATTGTAATCTGGTATTGCCATCACATACAAATTGTTTCTCCCTAGATGGGAATGCAAAGAAACACATTTTTGCTGTCACCAGCTTCTGCAGAAACCCTTTGGTAATCTTGAAAGCCAGTTATGTCAGAGGAAAGAAATGAAAATGTATTATTTGGATGTATTCGTGGGTGGATCCACAAAACTTAAAAGAATAGTCTAGAGATTTTAAGATTAAATGAACTAGTGAGATTGGTAGATGCTTTAGGATTTTAAAACCTGTTTCACCAAACTATATCCTGTCTTTGGATTCGTGTGCTCAGCTCTGGTGAAACTTCAATTTACCTTGCATAATCTGACAGGAATTAGAAAGCAGCTGGGAGGAGTGTATGATTTGCTGGAGTATGGCTCAGAAAACCACGGGTATGAAATATTCGGCTTTGCAAGTTTTCTTGGCTAGAGGGGAGGCAGCCCATGTTCTAAACAATCTGATTTCACTAACTTTTGTTTCCTTGGTTAAATATTTTGTTGGCTGGGTTTGCTTATTTCTGTTTGCGCTGTAGCTGTCAAGGAAGAAGGAAGGACATCTTTCCGACTGGGCAATGAGGCACTGGCTCTACTTGGAGTTAAAAGAGATTTTCAGAATCAAAACAGAAAAAAACTCTGAATTTGTTTCTTGATTGGCAATCTTCAGAAAGCAGATGTATGAGAATTGAGAAACTTGGTAGCTTTTCCTAAGTAACTTGAGGCAAAAACCAAACACCAACTCAATAGGAAGATGAGCTTTTGTTCTACAATGTAAAAAAAAAACCAAACTCACCAAAACACCCCCCCCCCACACACACACACCCCAAAACCCTCCACAACAACAAAACAACTGCACACACAGAAACAAAACCCATAAACCAACCCAAATAACCAAAACCCCAAAACACAACACCTGCCCCTCAAAGAAATTCTGTTCATTTTCACATAAATTTCACTTGACAGGAGAAGTTTGGAAGTTGGGCCTGTATATATACTTTCACCTGAAAAAAACCCAAACCAAACAAAACCTGCAGAAGTTTGAAACAGCATTGCTGTTGAGGCTCTGAACTGAAATGACAAGGTTCTTCCAGCATTCTCCCAGTAGCTACTTTCAACCTTCTCATGAACTTCCAGATGTCACACTTCGGGTTTAAATTACAGTGTCCAGGGGTTTGCTTGAAAGGCAGTTAGGACTGATGTCTGAGGTTGGCAGGAGAGGGCATTAAGGCAGTAAAGGAGGTAGCATTCGGCTCCCCAGCTAAAATAATATAACTAGTAAAAGCACAGACTTGCAAGTAAAGATGCTGTATTCTTATCTGAGCACTTTATGCAATTTATAATCTTTGTTATTACATGCTTAATGATTTTGTTTTCATAGTCCTGGTAGTAGACGTTCCTTCTGGAAACCAAGTTTTGGCTTCTGATCATAGCAAGATTTATGTGAAGATTTTTCTTCAGGGACTAGAAATAGTCTTTTCTTACAATAAATTTCTTTTTATTGCTACATCCCTCTTTTCCTGTTAAATTGGGGGAATAGAACAAGTGGTACATCACTAAAAACTACATTTCAGGAAGAAAGACTGAAAAAATTTGTAAAGCATCCCTGAATTCTGCTTTATTTCCTGGAATGAAATAATCTTTTAAAGTATGCTTCATATATCTTTTCCAGAATGATCTATGCTTTTAGGGGTTTACTGGTTCCAGCTCATTTTGGAGGGAACAGAGTTCATGCAGCACCATCAACTTCTAATGAATGATTTAAGTTATAGCATGTTTAAGACAACAGTAATGCCCTTAAACTAGTTTCATGCACATTTGTGCCTTTTAAATCTGGTAGGTGCGTGACAGAAGTATCTGAATGGGCTTGCATGTGCAGAATTTTATATTCCAGCATCTGAGCACATATGGCAGTGCATAGCTGAAAGCACCTGCTTTGGTGTTTAACACAGTTCATCTGTACAAGTTTGTTTTTTGTTTTTCTTATGTTGCATCCCAGATGGAAATACTGCATTTCTGGACTAGGAGTATGTATGACCATTGGCATTTTGGTTATCCCAGAATTCTTCAAACAAAGCTTTCTTCGATAGTTGAAAGAGATTGGGGGGTTTATCTACATGTTTATTTATAAACACTTCAGTACCTTGGGTTTTTGTTTTGTTCTCTTTTAAACCCTTTGTAACTGTTCTCCTTTTTAATGGAGATGTATTCACTCTGACTGATCTCCTTTGTTATAAGTCAAAAGTGA
Organism: Lathamus discolor; assembly: GCF_037157495.1. Classification (NCBI taxonomy): domain Eukaryota; kingdom Metazoa; phylum Chordata; class Aves; order Psittaciformes; family Psittacidae; genus Lathamus; species Lathamus discolor. The sequence goes on from NC_088884.1 coordinate 110,413,672, forward strand.
AATGTCTCTGTGGCAGCTGTATTTTTTTCTTAATTCCCTGGGAGCCCCATTCAAAATACTGCCTCTACAGATAAACAAAAGAGATGTGAGGGTCAGGTTCTTCTGTCCTAGTGGAGCAAAAATCAATTTACACACCTGCTCTTGAGCTTTGACAATCTTCCAGAGCTGATGGTTCACCAAGAAAAGGTCAAAAATTGACCTCTGCAGGTTATTTCTCGTTGATACTGTATTACTCACCAAAAGACAGAATTTTTCTTTTTCCTCAATGGACCTCATTCCCCCTGAAAACAGAAGATGTGTAGGAACCAAAAAGGAGATGGACTGAAAAAAGTGACATGGATTTTTTCTTTTTTTTTCAGTTCTATAAAGCCATCAAAACATATATAACAAAATTGTTGTTCAGTAAGGCTTCAGTGAGCAAACGGATTCGCTTCCATAGTAGCATGAGGAGACATTATTCCAGGAGAACAAAAAGCTAATTCATCAAAGTCATCATGCCACAGCTGTTACAACAACTTATCTCCTACTGAATGCTAGCCAGCTAATTTTTGAGAAGTGACATTTTTCACAGTTTATTGTTTTCTCATCAACATGGCACTAACCACATCAAATATATTCACACAGTAAAGTTGGCGTTGATGAATTGGCCATGTGCTTTCTATTTACAGATACAGAAGTTTCAGTTTCTTCAAGAGAAATGAGAACTTTTAGGTAGAATGTAGAAGATTTCTCTCTGGTCTCTGGTGTATGTTCCCCATGTTAAAATACTTGCTAAGCTATGCTGGAATTCAGTAGCATAATGAAGTATTTTTATGGAAACACATAGCTCTGCAGTCCTACAGAAGATTGTTTTTATGGATGGGTGAGGCATATGGGGTAAGCACTTTAAGATTACAATTTCAATACAGTTCATTTTTTAACAGCAGGCAGTTACAATGTGCTGTTTCTCAACTCACTGTACCGTACATGATTTGACAAGGTTAGGCAGATTCATTTTACAATTTTCTTTTCTTTTTTCTTTTTTTGTCTTTTTTTCTTTTTTTTTCTTTTTTTTTTTTTCCATGAAGAAGCGTCTGAGTATCAGTTAAGTATTTCATACTTGGCGTTGTAGTCTACAGTAAACAGTGTTAGTGGTAAATAATCCATTTAAAATGAACCAAAGCAAAACAGAGTCCACATGACTCCATTCTTTACTATAACTTAAACTATGTTGCTCTTACTCTTTCTGGGGCTAACAGTAGTTACTCTTTGCATTAATTTGTCATACAGATGTGACTTTATGAATTTTGCAGATGTGGATGGGATGTATAGGCTACCAGGAGAAAAAAAGCATCTTGATATAATCTTTTTGCTAGCCTGATGTATGAATACAACCAAAGTGCCTCACAGTTTGGGGTTCATATTCATACTTGTCCCTTTTTCCCTACATATTTGCAATGTGTGCAGTGTTGGCCATGATGAATGGAAGGATTTCTGCCCACATCTTTCGTCCAACTCTAGATTTGCACAGTTTTTTCTCATGGTTGTTTACATACATATTTCAGCAAGAAGAACAGTGACAGTGCTCAGATACTCAAAAAAGCATCTGCACCACAAGAAATTGCCTGTCAGATTTCCTGCAGTAACTATAAAAATAAAAAGTATCTCAGCAATTATTTTTCAGCTGTGAAATATGCTTTTCAAAAGCTGTGACTATAATTTTTCTTGCATAGAACTCTTTGTACTCCCTTATTGTTACCATATGTGGTGCTTCTTTTGTAGTTTAGCCTTCCTCTGAATAGCTAAACTCTGAAAAATCTTTCTTTCTCCAAATTGCTTACTTCTACACATAACCAGTCTATCTTATAATTGCAAAGGAACTGTTTGAGTATTCAGACTCCATGAAGGGCTACTGGCTAGGAGTCTCGTAATCTAGAGCGATGATGCTCCAAGGAAAGTACTGGAGACTGTACCTGCTATTTCTGGTTTAGTTTGGAATCTTTAAACTGTCACTCATCTTTCATCTTGTTCTGTTATTGATGATTTCCATCATCTGATTTAAGCTAATATGGACACTAAAGCCATTAGTGAAATTCAGAGCTTCAGGTCACCTGTCCTTTTGTTTCTTGAAATTCCAAGAAACTAAAAAGTATGAAAAAATGCAAACATTTTCTTTTCTGTAACAAAACCAGCAAAATATGTGTAAGATTCCTGCCAGTTCTGCTTGGCAGCTTAATATTAGGACGGGCTTACTGCATTACATGTGCACACTGCATATTTCTCTGTACTGAAGGCACTACACTTGACAAGTGGTTTAAAATATAAATTGGAATAACTTCTGATTACTTTTTTGCTCATGAACTAAATTCTCAACTGGGAACCTGGTATAGCTTTTCTGGCTGATGGAGGCATAGTCTGCAGCCTTAATCATGGTGCTGTTACTCTTCATTCTCCAGGTTTTATCAGAATCTTGCTTCTGAGGCTCTTCTGTGCTTCCAGGATATGCTTTGAGATCCTTGTTGGCTTGACAAAGGCAATTCTGTAGGAGTTTTTGATGATGGAGTTAATATGCAGCTTGCAACCAAATGGGAGATAACTGGAATTGCAGGATGAGGGCATTAAAGGCTTCAGAATAAACTTGGTTGACTGGTTTGTTTCTTGTTTTGTTGTTTTGTGTTGGGTTTTTTGTTGTGGTTTTGTTTTTTGTTTGTTTGTTTTGTTTTCTGTTTTAGCTTTTTGGATTTTAGTTAATGTAGTTTTTCCATTGAAATAAAAAGAGTATTGGGGAAGGGGTTGTAGTTCAAATTTTGAATGATTAATTTTGCATCAGTGCTTTGAAAGATACTAGGAAAGCAAAATGATGTTTCTGGAGGCTGAATGACGTAAAGTCTTTAGCAGTTCAGACATGATCCAGAATTGTAGTCAAGAAGATCAAGCAGCCTAACAGTGTTGGGAAATTTGGTTTGGCTTTTTTGTTGTTGCTGTTCTTGTTTTGAAATTAATTTAAAACTCTATATCCCTACCTTGGAATACATTTATACTTACTTTTCAATATCCAAGTGATGATCCACCTAGTTGAGATTTATGTCTTAGCTAACATGAACTACTTAAGGGAAGAAAGAGCCTTGAAGTGTTTCTTTTATGAGTAATTTTGCTTTTTTGGGTAAAGAGGTTTTAGGCAGTAGGCTCAGCTTGTCTTGCAGTTAATTTCTTTTTTCACAGCAAAGTTTTCTCCAACCCAAAGAATCTTGATAAGTTGGGGTTCTTTTTCAATAATGTCCTGATTGCTGGCCAGAAACACTTGTTTCAGGTTGATTTAGTGCACTCTTTTTTGTTCCTAGGCTTGCAGCAAGTGACTTCTGTACCCAGGCTGTTTGTTCATATTGCTCTGAGCAGCAATCACTTTCAGTCATTGAAAAAGAACCAATTTCATTAGTAGTAAAAAATTAGATAGCTGACAAGCTTATCATCAGACTTGCTAGGAATTATATATCCTTGCTAGGAATGCTATATTACATCGAATTAAAGTCAGCCTTGATAAAGCTGCAATTAAACAAAGAGAAAAAGACAGACATGGAGACCCGTCATTTTAATGGTATCATGATGAGGAAACCTGAAGGTTGTGGGGTTTTTAACTTCTACCAATCTTGAACTAAAATAGGTGATTTGAAAAGGTCTTTCACCTTATCTGAACTTAGTGGAGATGATCTCCAAACCTGCTGTTTGAGAGAGATTTTCTGTTTTCTGTTTTTTTTTTTTTAACTCCACATAGGTATTTTTAAACTCAGCCTGACACAGTAAGTGGCATGCAGCTCACACAGCTGTTCTAAAGCCTGATTCCTGCTTTCTTTTGAATCTCCTTTGTATATATATTGACATAAGAGATTTTCGGGCAGCTGCAAGTAACAATTTAACAATCAAGCTTACTGTAGATTGTTTAGAAATGTGGAATAGTTTAGGCTCAGAATTTCATCAGGATAAGAGTTTCTGACTTCTGAAATGCTGCTGTGATAATCTGTATTAGTCTTGTCTTAAAACTGCCTAAAAGATTTAAAAAAAATAAAAAACTTACTGGGGAATACCTTAAAATGTGTTTTTTCTTATTTATTTGTTTATTTTTTACAACCGAGTGCAAAAATCACACTTTTATTAAAGTCAATGTGAAAGCTCGCTTTTAATTCAGTGCATTACAAACTGAGTCCAGAAAATATTTGTATGCTGGCCAACTTCAGCTATGGCATTTTTATGTGCCACTAGCTTTATTTGTTGTGCCAACACTGGCTCTCAGAAATGTTAAAACAACCTCAGCCACTTATTTGTGCCATTAAGTTCCAGTAAATTGAAATACAATGTAGCATGGTGCTACTAGGGCTCTATTTGCTATTCATGTCTGTCTTAGAAATGGAGATGTTTCTGTACTGATTTGGTGTGTGCAAACCATTTCAAACACCTATAGTCTATACTGGGAGAGAAATTTATTTCTAAAATACTTGTTTTCACGCCAAATAATCTGGAAAAAAACAGTGAGTCAAGTTGGAAAAATGCTTTTGGAGATGATAGTTGGCCTACTTTTAATATATTTATACACAACTAGAATTGGAGTCATTTATGACCTCAAGAGTTTTCCTCATTCTTTCACAGATTGTGTTTGCCACAAACAGATTTATCTGCATGCTTTCAATGACTATAAACTTACCAAAATTATGCACTTTCAAATATGCCAATTCATTTTAAAGACAAAACCCCTTCAAGTAGAGGGTAGTCTGCATTTTATAAAGAAGAAGTGATGCTGTTTTCTGGTTATTATGTATCTTTTGCTTCAGAACTCAGTCTTCTGAGGAGTATTCCTTAAATAAAAAAAGAACCACTGAAGATGAGTGGGGAAGTTAAGAGTAAGAAGATAATCTGTATCATCTTCTCCTTCCTTGGAAGATTCCTTTATCACATAGTAGATTTCAACATGTGATATTTTTTCATATCTTCACTTTTTACTCACAATTTTCTGAAGAAATAAATATTGCATTAAAACTACCTAAAGTAATAATAATAGCTATCTTTTTGATAGGAGCACTGTTAAGTTTTCTGGTGCGTTTGCTTACATAATCAATGTCTAACAAACAATAACCCCCAAAATCCTTAAAATGTTTACCTCCAGAGTAACACACATGTAAAAAGGTACTTAAATGGAAAACAGCTATTTGTGTAGCATTCAAAATCTGACTAAAATTGTGGTTCTTTGAGAAACATTATATTTACAGTATTCTTGAAGCAGGGAAGCTACTTTTCACAAAACCAGATTGAGATGGCACTCATATTGCCCTTCCTCCCATGTTTGATCTCTGTCCATATTAGAATTATTAGATAGGTAGATAGTAGGTAGCACATAGGTAGTAGTACATAGTTGGGTGTTGCTTGAAAACAGAAATTGAAAAAAAAAATACCATACAAGGATCTTTGCTGTTGAGGAGCTTGGAATAAAGTGTATATAATACTGTAAGTGAATATCCAGTGTTGAAGTTTAATCCCAACTGGCAACTAGGCTTTACACAGACGCTCGCTCCTGAAATAGCCTTATTTCGTCTTCTCTTTCCCGCCTATCCTGTACTAGCTGTGGAACTTAATTTTCCATTAAAAAAAAAGAAAAAAGTATTTTCACTGTTTTTATAACAGAGGAAGGAAACGACCATGTTTTATTGTTAAAGATTTAGTACTTTTATAATGAAAGACTTATTAATTCTCACAGTAATGACCTCTTCAGAGATTTTTTTTTCCTGTAAGTCTCAAGCAAATTTCTCTTCTCTTACTCTATAAAGCAAATCCCAGAAGACTTTCCTAGACTTCAAACTAAATAGTCCTGATACAAATAGAATCATGTAGGAAATTCCTGTTATATTCCATCTACTGGAAATTTCTACTGAGACACCAGGATGCTACGTACAGTCCTTTAACTCAATTGCAGAAGTTGTGCAGCATAGATAAAGAACAAGCAAAAATATTGACAGTAGTTAACATACCTGCAATTGTAAGGGAGCACAAATAGTATATAATATTTTTTTTATGATAAAGAAACTTTCCCTGAACAGTATTTATATGCAAAATACAGTCGCTGCTAAAGATGTTAAGAGCTGTTGGCTAGTCCCTCTGAGCCAACAGTTTGACCCTGTAATGAATTTTCCTTCTACAAATACTTGCATAAGTTGTTTCTGTATTTATTCATTTTAAGAATAATTCTGTCTTTTGGTCTAGGCTTGCAGCAGACTGATCAGTTAAACTTAGCTGCTGGCCCACACAGCCCACTGGGGAACTTTATATACGTACAATGACCTTACTGTCAAGTGTTTTATCTGTTAATATCTGGAGTTTGCTTTCTAGAAGTAAATGTATTCATAGCCAGGGTTCAGCTCTGCCTTCATTTTTGCATCTGCGGCAGACTGTGTGTTAATATTACTAGATAACTAACCTGTAGTATAATGCTAGAAAAATCTAGAAAATCTAATAATTTGCAGTCTGATTTTTGAGTTGCATAGTACTATATTCAGAAATTTGCTAAATACCTATGAGAAAATTAGTAAGTGATATATGTGTGCTGCACTTATGTGACCAAAAGGTACTGAGGAAGGATAATAACAAAAGCTGACTTGTTAATGCACTGGAAGGTGTTGCTTGTTCAAGTAGATACCAAGGAAGAACTGTTCAGTAGTTAACTTTTGAAAGATATTGTAGGTCATACCAACAGTCACAGACTTTCCCAGGATATCAGCACATAAAAAAGTAGTGGTCATGCAGATAATGAAGATGCTGGTGATGCACTTTACACTCTCAGCATGTCATCTACTCATGCTGTGACTATAAGGAAAAAGGGGGTTAAGGGAGTTTACTCCTTCAGGACTTCCCATAGACAGCAACTTGTTACTTGATCTGACAAGTTAGTGCACAAGCTTCTTAGAAAGCCAAGAATGTAATAAAAAATTATGAATTGCATAGTAAGTACATCCAAATTGATGTCTTCTTCCATACTAAGTTTGTGTGGGATCTTTGTCAAAGCTAGGCTGGAAGAGGACTGATAGCTAGGGAACTCACTAAATTGGTATGGGATCAGATTTTCACAGTGTTTAGTACTTTCTCAATAGCTGGTTGAACTGATTCATTCATATGTCTATAGTGCCTATTAGTGCAGAAGGCAGGAGTATGCACTTCTGGGTGAAGAGGTCAGCAGAACCCCTGCAGACCTGATTTAGACTACACTTTCACTGAGTTTTGCTTGCAAGCCAAAGTAGTGGTCAGAAAGTGGGCAAAAAGCAAGAAAGGTAAGATAGATCAACATAAAATCAGCACATATGTTATGTGCTGTCTTCTCAGCAATGGTGATCCAGACCAAGCAGCATTAGCAGTCGGTCCAAAGGGGCCATGTTCTTAGGGAGGGTAGTCTTGAGAGAGTGTCTGTGAAGTTCCAGAGCAAAAGTCTGGCTGCAGTGACAGCATGTAAGAGAAAACTTCTCTCCAAAGCATAAACTAGTGTCCCTTTTGCATGGGGCAAAGACATGACACCTCTCAGTTTCAGCCAAAAAGAGGAATTTAATGGCAAAACCAACTTCTCTGCCTGCTATTATTCCGTTGTCAGTGAAAGGCAGCTTTACTGTTCATTTGTCAGAAGATATAGCAACATTATATGTAAAATTCATCCAGCTTTCTCTAACCCCCTTCTCTCTCCTTTGTCCGCCTAAACTTGCAGTTGATACAGAACCAGTTACTGACTTACAACAGTGGACATACATCCACATTAAATCCTTTCTAGAATGTGCATCCATATAACTGAACTCTGAATGAAACAAGTAACTTGTAAAGTATCAGGAAGAATATATCCATGTTTCCCAAGAGAACAAAAGAAAGAAAGAATCAGGATGAGGCATAAGTCTTCTTGGCCAAAACATAGCCAGAAATATTTAACACCTCAGTGTGACAGGTGAAGTTTCTTACTAACCATAATTATTGTAATGTTAGTTTAATACAGATTTGTTATGAGATTTTAAGTGTTTGTTCTTATCGTCTTGCAACCATGTGATAAAAGCATTCAGTAAATGGGCTACTTATTCTGTTTTCTGTTATTTAAAGAAAAATCCACATGCCAGATGCATTATTTCATATGATTTATTATGTTGTGCCACTGTGATTTGCCAAACTAACAATTCCTTCATTGCATGTTGAACATGTCTTTTGTTAAACACCAGCTTTTGCCTGGCTACTTTCCACCATACTGTTTTTGTTAATTCTGTCCTTGGTCTGCTTCTTTTGTTGTTTGTTTTCTGTGTCTTCATTCTCAAAATGTCTTAAAGGCACTGCATTTACTTGCTGAAATAGAGTTATTCATCTTCTAAAGCCCATAGTATTCCCCAAGTCTGTATATTTTTCCTCATCTTCAGTGTTCCTCTGATTTAACTGTTCCATTTTGTTTTGACTTTTGATTATCCCAGGGTCCGATTGGTATGGATGGAAAGCTGGTAGGTGATTTGTTCAAAACCAGTGTAATTTAGGTCTTGCACATATTTCCTCTTTGCTTTCTTAATTACTCATGCTAGAATGTGTATTAAGCACATATTGGCTTCCTTTGGCATAATTTATTTTCTCCTCAGGAGCATAGATTTTTAACAGAGTGATGAAGAGCCACTTCAGTCTTTTTTGTCTATCCAAGGAAATGGAAGTCAGCCATGCTATTCCTGTTTTCTCATCACTTTCTGCCTAGATTAAATTGGAAGACAGATGTTCCTACTTGGGTGCTCTGTCCAGAGAATGCTCTACAAGGATAGTTTCCTGGTACCTTTCAAAGAGCAGGATATTATTTCTGACCATATATCTGTGACTCTTGATGGTTTCCTTTTTCTTCATGTTTGTGTCTTAATTTCTCTGTCCTGATTTTGTTGGCTGATTAGATATGAACAGGCTCATATCTCATTTTAAATGCATTCATATACTATCCTGGATATTGTCTGGGGAGATGCTACTTGAATTAAGGCAGAAATAACCTTTAATTTCATACAGTGCATTTGTGAATGTATTTGTGTATGTATTTGTATATCTATATATTTGGGTCTATGAGCCTGGAAGTTTATGTTCCCAGCTCTTTAAAGATGAAAATAATATGAAAGATATGAAAATCCAGTTTCTGTGATTTCTCATACTGTTGTTTTTGCCTCCTCTCTCTTTCTCCTTTTCCAGGACAGGTCTCTTCTCTGATACCCTCAAAACATCTTTTCTGTCCTTTCATCTACTACAAATCTCATTTCCTTTGCACTCTCAGCTTGTTAACTTGCAGTGTGAGCTTCCATTTTCTTAAGACTTTTTCTTGTGCTCCTTGAGGTATCTTTCCACTGCTAAGTAACTTTTCTGCAGTGTTTACAGCCTCCACTCAATAAGCTTTTTCTTCAATCTCCTCTTTTAGCAGATTAATAGCTTGCCTGTTGACTTCAAGTAGACCTGGCTGCACATCTTTTCTTTTAGTATCATTTACATACCAGCAGCTAATATTAGGTTAAATTGCTAGAAAGGCATTAACTGTCAACCACAGAAGACCTTCGATCATGATAATTAGAATAGGCTGCCAACCTCAATCCTTTTCTCTCCTTCAAAATAACACATTAATCAGGAAACAAGAATATAAAAGGGAAAATTGGTCTAAAGATTTTGTTGAAACCATGACATATTATGTAGCTATATCCACTGTAGTAATTCAGATTCAGATAAATAAATGAATAAATAAGCAGCAAACAGTAATAGGCAATCAAGTGCATGAGCAATGATCCAGAGATTCAAAGCAGCATACACTAACACACCTGATTAATTAATGTTGTTGGGACTGATCTGTACATGCATGCAAAGAACAGTAGTCAGTTGTTAGTTACAATCAATGAATCAATTTTACAGTTCATAACATATGAATAAAGAGATATTTATTAGAAAAAAAATCAGAGTAGTGCTGACTTTTCAGTCTTGAAGGGTATCTTCACCCTCTTTGTTATCTAAAATTTAGAGAAATATTTCCAGCTAAAGCATTTTAATCCACAAGTAACATGCAATGGGAACAATTTGTGCAGGAATAAACCAGGGTGATTTCAGCTATCCTGGAGCCCTTTTGGGAGCACGGGCATATTAATTGAGCTTGCCCAAATGAGTTGCAATATCAGATTGTTTTCATGTTAGAGTGTTTTTTAATGAACACAGAAGTAATTCACAGAGCTTTATTATAAAAAAGATCAGTATTGTAATGCCTTTTTCTGCCTGAACCTTTGTAAGCAGAGCAGATGAGTTTCATAATATAGTGCCTGTTGCATCCTCTTGATTAGTGTCACTTACTGGATCATTAGTGAGAAGAGAAAATTATAGTGTAACTGCAGTAGCTAGTCAGGCAAGGAGCATCTAAGAGCATGAAAAATATTGAAGGATTAGAAAGAACTGAAAAAAAAACAACCAGAAAATAACTACCTTTGCTAATGCAAAGTTCATTCCATACTCAAGGAGCTCATAGCCAACAGGATAAAAAATTCCTGCTATGCCTACTTTTGTATTCAGCATCTACATTTACAGTTAAGTGCAGGAAGATTGCACTGTTGGTAGCACATGTTAACTAAGAGTAATGAAACTATTACATTCCCCATTATTTTACAGAGTTCTGTGTCACAATGAAAAATAATTGTCCTATAAAACTTCAGTTTCTATCTTTCCTCTCTCTGTATTGCAGATACAATAAAAAAGTAATTATAAATGCACAATGACAGGAAGGCAAAATGGTAATGATATTGAGACAGAGTAAAAAACACTTTAATGGGAGCATGATTCCATCTCTGACATTCAGTTTAGGCTATGTTTGTGTTATGTGTGTACTTCCTTTATATCATACATATGGCATGTACCATATGGACACTTAGTAGCCTATACATCTAAATCAGGTTAAGGAAAAAAAGTGCAGTTTTCAAATCTTTTTCTTTAAATATATATGTACGCTGTTTATATGCTTTCTACTGCTTTAAATCAACATTTTGTTGGAGCATTTTGGTAATTTCATACTTCAAGTTGGTTTTTGTTGTTTTAGGGGTTTTTTTAAATCTATATCTTAGAGACGGTTTTTAATGGTTTGGTCAAAATTGCAACTTTAGATATATTTGTGAGACAAATATTTTGTGAGTTTGTCCATAAAAGTTTGTACGCATAGGTCTCAGTTTAGTTAATTTATACAAATTTATTGTACCAGCTGTCCAGTACTGCATAAATAAGCAGTTCCTGAGGATTTTAGGATCAGATATAGCATATAATAGCTTTAAGCCTGCTGGGATGGGAAGACTGAGATAAAGGCTGAGTGCTGAGCATATACCAATAGCCAGTTGTATTCATTAACCCAATGTGATGTGCAACTTCATAAAAATTGACCAATCTAGGAAACAGTAGTTCATATTAGAACTGGCAAACTGCATCCAGTGCTTATTTTTGTCTGCAAACCTCTATAGTGCAATGTTGTTGTAAGGGACTAGTACAAAACTGCAGTACCTCAACAAGGAATGCTTTTAGGCTGTCTTCAGTGTAAGGATTAGGTCGCCACAATAAATCTGTATTTTACTATGATTTCTCTGTAAAGAAATTTCTAATAATTTTTATATTTAAAAAAAATTAAAATTTTGCATGTGAATTAAAACGTTTTCCTTGTTTTTAGTTAAGTACAAAAAATCTTATAAGTTCCTAAAAAAAGCATATATCTTCAGGTGCCCCCACCCCCTTCTTTAAAATCACACAGAATCACAGAATGGTTGAAGTTGGAAGAGACCTCTGGAGGTCGCCTGGTCTACCCTCTCTGCTCAAGCAGAGCCGTCTATGGCAGGTTGCCCAGGATCATGTCCAGACAGCTTTTGAATATTTCCAGGGTTGCCTCCCTGGGCAACCTGTACTAATGATGGGTAACCCTCACAGTAAAAAAGTGTTTCCTGATGTTCAGATGTAAGAGTTTCAACTCTGTGTATCAGTACCTTCTGGCTAAAGTGACAAGGTTTTATGAGACTTCTAAGAAGTCTGCATGCTCAGTTTCTTTCAACAAAAGCAAACATAGTTTCACTTCAGCTGAAATATTATTGGTGTCATAAAACACCGGAAGGCAAGCTAGCCCTAGGAGTTTTAAGAAATTCTCTCTTTATAGGGAGAAATATACAAACACACAAATACAAATCCCTTTTATAATGTCATGTAGAGCTGATTTTCTGGGTGCTTGTAGTCCATAGTCACAGCTTCTATACCACTTTGTTACACAGGTTTTTTTTTAATTTGCTTCATGCAAATAAAGTATAATGAGAGGGCTAGAATAAGTGATGACTTTCACTGGCTTTCCAAGGCTAGGGGCCTCAGTCATAGGAAGTCTGCTCTATAAGGATTTGCAGCAACAAGAGATACATACAACTCTTTAGTGCGCAAAGGGTGCTTCTGTATTTGTCCAGGGTAGTCCAAAGGTATGTTGGTAAATTAGGGAGAGGAAATGTATCAGTTAAATCTTGGGGTGACTGACAAGGGTTCATCTACTCCTGACATGCTGGTTCAAATATTAGTGTAATACCTGGTTAAAACTGTGGTGCTTACAACAAGAACAAAAAGACTACTGTTTGGCCAGCAGTGTGTTCCTTCACTTTTCAGAGTTTTTTCATTTGACAGACAGCAATTAGTAGCTCCTTGAAACATGGAGATATTGAAACAGAACGGTTAGTGTTGGAAAGGACCTTAAGATCATCTAGTTCTGTTCCTCCTGCCATGGGCAGGGGACGCCTCCTACTAGACCAGGTTGCTTCTAAATCAGTTCAGCATCTGTGGATCCTTTCTTACTTGAGAATGATTAAATTAGGTCTTTCTTAATTCATCTATAATCTAAACAATTAAGTTTCTCAAATGCAAGTTTAATAACGTGTTATTGTAATTTAATTCTGGAATGACTTAATTGCAAGAAAGTACATCAGATTGAATTAAAACATTCAAATTCAATATAGATATAGGAGTCAATATAGATTTAAGAGTCTGACTTCAGTACAGTTATTGGATTATTTTGTTATCTCCTTATTAGAGAGTACTGTAACTATTTGCTACTATTTAAGGAATTAATCCTTGTCATAACTTTTCATAACCTTATCTTTTCTTGTTTTTCAGGGTCAGCCTGGTCCTCAAGTAAGTGCCATCTTATTTTCCTACAAAGTTAAAGCTAAACATAGAGCCCACTAAACTCAGGCCATCTACCAAGTATTTTAATGGATTTATTTAAAACCTACTGTAGTAAGCTAGAAGCCATTGCATAATTCAGTAAGGCAAATATTTCCCAAGAAAGAAACATACTCCTTCCCCTAGGGTTGTCTGAATTCCCTCTGCTGTTTGACCAGATGGTGGGGTTAACAATGTTATACTGTGAATAAAGCAAATCTCTTAACTATGGCTTGAAACTTTGCCACCTAACTTTAAAGCAAGATAAAATAACTTAGCAAATGTGTAGCAAATGCAATACTTCAACTGCTTATTAATCACATGCTAATAAACTTGTTATAATCCAGGCAGCCCTCAGTTATTTTAAATATTGCACTGCTTGCTATTTTGATTAATTATATATACTGCTTTGAATTTGTTCTGCTTTATTTAAGAATAGTAGAACTTTGTCTTGTGAGCTGGAATTGAAGATGTGGAAATCTAGGGATCTAACTTCAGTTTTAAGGTAGAAATAGACCAGCAGAAAGGAAGCATTAGGTATAGCAAAACTTACACATAAAGTTTTTGGCCAAAGAGTGACATGGGAATGTGGAAGAGCAAGGGGGAAAAAAAATAAAGCCAATACCAAAGCCAAACTTTGTTAAATCAGTTGAAAAACTCTACCTTTTTACATATTCAAGATGCATTATGAGAAGTAAACTCTGGTAACTCTGATCTCTGGTACTATCTTAGCACAAGTATGTTGCCTGAAACAGGATTTTTGTCAGGGCCTTTTGTATTTCAGAATCATATTTGCAAGTCAAAGCTTTACAGCCTCATTGGCTGATAATTTTTTTAAGTTAGGATTTTCTTTATGCAAACTTGTGGGGGGATGGGGGGTGGGTGTTTGTTTCTGATTGTTATTTTCTGCTGAAAGACAGTTTCTGTTACAAACTCTCATCCCACTCAGTTTGATTGCCTAGTACCTTTGCAGTGCCAGCCTCCATTTAGTAGTATTACATAGGTAGGCAGTATGATATTGGAAATGTCCAGCCCCCATAGTGCTTATGTTTCATAGTAGGCTCTCAATGTGTGGCCTATACAGATTTCTTCAGCCTCTGTGCTGCTGGCAGTCAATGAGGAGATTGTAATTCTGTGTGGCACTCTTGCTCTGAACGAGCTCTGTTGAGAACCTGAGGCTGTTGCATGAACCTGTGGGCTGCCCTCTAGTTGATGTTGACTTGTGCTGCCACCCATGTCTTTTCCCTCTGGGTTTAGACCCCCACATTTCAGTTGCTTGGACTGTCTCTTGTTTAATGCTTGTAAACAGCTTCTCAGTCCTCGGAACTTATATCTCTGCATGAAATGCCCTGAGGTAGGTGTAGGCAAAGAACCACAATGGAGATGACAGCACTCAGTGATGTTCCAAGGGCAGAAAAAGAGAGAACTCTGGTCATTATTGTAAGAGAAATGTGGTGCAAACCATAGGAAAAACTCTCTAACTTGTCTACCCCCATTTTATTAACTTCTCTGTGTCCCGAATGATTATACAGAAAACAGCTACAAGGTACTAGGACCCACAAGACTTAGGATGAGAATTCTTACACCCTAACTTCAGTAGTTTCTCCTAGTGGAAATGCTCATCTCTGTGTCATTGCCATTCTTCTGAGTATCACTTATCATTATTCTTAATACTGGTTTTTCCTCATTTTCAGCTCAAGATGCTGTTATTGTGGCAGGAAGATACCTATGTAGTCAGTCATTTTGACTGGCTGGTTGAGCCCCTGAATAGTACTTGCAAGGGCACTGATGAGGAAGTCGTAACAGCATGAAACAGTGTAGGATTCAGCTTTAGATCAAGATGTCTCAGCCAAGGAGCTTGTGTGTAGGTGTTGACATGTGAGGTGGCTTAGCACTCCTTGCAGCCAGTGAAGGTTGAGTCAATACTCAGTGCACCTAGAGGCCTCTTGAGCTCATCGTAAACTCCTAGGGCACCATTACATTGCCTGCATAACGATGTTTATTGCTGCATGAGATGATTCAGGGTCTTCAGCCTAGCTTCTGATTATTGTATGTACAAGAGAGAGTCTGTGTTGGATTGTTGTTGTACCTGTCAGTCATGGGCAGCTGTTTCGGATACCTAGGGAACCTCTCACATGGCATTAGTTGTACACATTCATGCCTCTTAATTCAAGATTTTGATTATAGGCAGCTACTGAATCAAATAACCATTCTGCTGAGTTGCTTTCTAGCCTGTTGATATCTACATGTCTTAGGCAACTACACATAGGCTGTACATTTAGATGTGGTTCCTCTTAAGCTGAAGCCCAGAACTTTATGAGATGGTACTTTTAAAATGTTGAAAGCTGTGGTTGAAAAATCTCAAGACTATTACAAATTATTTTTAAAATGCCAATAGAAACCATAATTTGTTCACATCCAGATAAAACAAGTAAAGCCCCCTCAGTTCCTCATAAAAAAAAAAAAAAAAGGAATTTCAGCCACCTGGGATTGTCAGTAATTTTCCCAGTCTTAACTGTGTCCGTGTGAAATCCAGAATGAGAGGTCTTGGTCAGTTTGGTTAATGAGTAAAGGCTTCCTGGTTTCAAAGATCAGAATTGCTATGCTGACAAAAGAAGCGCTTAGAAAGTTTTTGATGTCATCCCTATATAAGTCCAAAGTGAGATCAAAGATAAATTCTAATGCTTTTTATACTTAGTGTTTTATTAACACCTATTCTTCTTTGCTATGGTTTTCAAAAAGTAATTCACCCAATACATACATAATTACTGGGCTCAAATATAAATTCATAACAGATCAGTAACACCTCCTATCTTTTTATCTTTAAATTTTTAATGCTTTTCCTCAAAAATATACCACAAAAGATAATTTTGCTTCATATTTTCTTGTTTTAAGTAAAAAGAAGCTTTATTACAACCCACAAGCTTTTTTTCTTTAGAAAAATCTCATGGTTCTGTTGTATCTCTGAAAGGTAAAGACCACAATCAATAGCTAAATTTCTGGAAAAACCTTTAAAAAATAAAGTGCTTTCTTATGATTTTACTTGTCTCTTAGAAAGAAAGCTATTTTAGATACCATGTAAACTGAGTTCCTTTGTAGAAGAGCAAGTAATAAAAATCTTAATATTTTTGCTGAAGCTTAAATGCTGCATTTTGAGTGACCTCAAAGAGTACCTGCTTTCTTTTGTTTGGAATTTAAATATGTATTTAGATTAACCTGAACTACAAAGGTTTACTTTGCCAATAAATCTATAGAACCAGATTCTGCCCATACATCTCCTGTTTAAAAAAATAATGGAAGTATTCATGTTTGTCAAAGAACAGACTTTAGCTTCTAGTCTGAAGTAAATTCCATATGGAATGTACTATCTGAGTATAGAGAGAAAGCTTGTTATTTTTAACTTCTGTGTTGCTTAGAAGTAGAACTCATATAAACATTAGAAAACAGTGCAGTTAGTATTATGGTGAAGGAAGATAAAATGATCTTTTACAAAATCCTGCTGAACTAAAACTGCTAACAACTATAAATGTGAGGCTGGGTGGTGTTTTGATGTGACTTTGTCTCAGTCAGCCAACTGTTTTCTTCTTTGTGGCACCATCTTCTCCCTGGTCTGTCTCTGGTGTAACATACTTTTTCTCTTTTATGGCAGCATACATGATCTCTCTCTGTGTGGGACTTTGAGATGCAGCATCTCCACAGATGCTTCTCCCTTCTCTTTGGCAGCCATTCAAGTCTGCATTAGAAATTGACAAAATACTAATGACTGATACTCATTTTAGTGAGATTCTTGTTTTCCTGTATGTGATAGGTCTGTGGAAGTGACGCTTTTTCAGTCTGAAGTTTTCCAGTGTTGTGTGCATGATAAAGGGTTACCATAGCAATTCTGGTGACAAATGTATATGTGTGTCTTTTTCACCATTGAGCTTCATGGTGACTAGAGTGTTTTTACTTTTGGATGGCAGAGATTCTGATTCACGATTATACAGGCTACTGCTGGCTCTGGTGCTGTCAACAGAGCTGGTGGGAACCATTTTAAATTTTAGTTTTCTGGTTTTTGTCAAGGATTGAGAAAAACAGTCAGTAGGACATAGGGCATAGTTTTGAGCTGTTTTAGATGGCAGCAGTGTACGTAAGAGATTTGTTTATCAGTTCCTAGAAAACATTGTGATGGTAGGGAGAATCCTAGGCCTCAGGAAAGAGCTGAGGATCTGACAGCAGGATGAATGGGAAGGGGTTGTCTAAATAAAATATATTTTAAGTCCTCATGAGTTTCCCTTTCAGCTTTGGTAGTTTGGATAGGCAGCTCCATTCCAAGATCTGTTTAATATTCCTCTCAGTTAGCACATGCTGTTCAGTACTGGGGCAGTTGATAAGGTCAAGTGATCATGTGTGTGTTTTGATGGTTATTTAAACTATGGGCAAGGTACATAATATGTCCTACTGGCTAACACTGCAAAGTGGTCTCTACCTGTCAGACCGTTGGAGTTGGACATGCTTCTTTTGTTCTGATCTCCATAAATTGAGGTGTAAGCTCAGTGCTCCTTGTTCCTAGCAGTTTACCTTTAGGATTGCCTCTCTGCTTATGCGGAGAAGGCAAGAAGTATGCTTACGAAGGACAGAATCAGCATAAGGCTGGAGAAATATTTTATCATCTTGAGATACACAGTAGTTGTAAACAGGCCATCAGCTGTTCACACTTTAAAGGATGATGTTGTGGGGTGTTTCTCCTTCTAGCAGCTGATACCTTAATCTCCTGTGTAAGCTTCTGATCTGGCTGAAGGATTGTATGACTCATTTCAATATACACATGCTAGTCTGCTTTTGAGTTATGAGTTGCAGTTCAAATTTTGCTACCAAACTTTAGTAGTTTGTTAACAAAAAACAGGTACAGCAAATTTTTCTTTTCTAGGCAAATTTGAAGTGATCTTATCTTTGGTTTTTATATTTGTGTGTGTGTGTACACTTTTTCAAGATGCCGTCAGGCTATTATTTCCTACTGTCATCAAGTCCAAAATAAGTAGTTATACCTGTGTAAATGAAAATAAGATTAGGCTTAGCCTATATATTTCTATATAGCGGTAGGAATAAATGTAGTGTCTTTTACAAACAGTCTCATCTAATGGCCAGGTAGATATAGGAAGACAGCCAAATACAGTACGTAAAAGTCTGTTTCTTACTTGCATCTGTACCAATACCAAATACTTGATCCCATTGCTATTAATAACAATTTACTTTTAACCACAAGATCAGAAATTAATCTTAACTGAGGGCCTCACATAAATAAACAGGCTCATACTAAGTTTCATATGTATTAACAGCCAGAGCTTTCCATTTGCTTACCATTTTTCATCCTTTCTAAAGCTGTAATAGAAATCCTGAATGCTATTGAAATTGTGCAACCTTTTTAGGAAACACTCACCCCATACTGACTTGTGAACATGAGGAAGCAAATTCCATCATTATGGCTTTTCATTCTATGTTAGTTGCCAAACTGAACCACATCAGAGAATGTAGGAGGAGAAATCACGCTTGAAAATTTTTGTTTATGATGAGTACATAAATGTTTATGACAGAAAAGATGCAAGAAATGTATCTTTCCAGAAGGAGTTAATATATTTAATTGTTTTAAAGTATGTTGCTTTGTCAGCTTCGTATGCAATAAAGCAGAAGTTAATTTTGTTAAAAGGAGCTGACGACAACAACAGTAAGCACTTTTAAAGCATAAAACACTTCAGTTTCTCCTGGTAGACATATGTGCATGTATAAACCAGGATAGCTGTGAACATTAAATGCTGCTATTAGAGGACTCTGCTCTGTGAAGAAGAGAACACAGAATTGGAGAATTAAGAGCAAATTGTACCAAGACTAAGGAAGCACCAGACATAATTTAAAAAGGCTGAGGGGAGTAAGTTCCAGGCATCAACAAGCAAGATTCTTGTAGCATGGGATATTGTGCTCTGCTTCCAACATGTTTTTCTACTTGTCTTTTTCTACCCTTTTGCCAGGATTTTCGAAGGAGCCCCTAATGGCAAATTAATGACTTCCCTACAGTACCCTGCTATGTGAACTTAGTTGGGGATAATCAAACTTGTTAGAACTCTGTTCATCTAATGTCAGACACTCAAAAGCAAAGGCCAAGCTCCAACCCAAACTGTGCTACTGTGCTCTTTTACCTACTCTGATAGGCACACTTTTGAGTTAAAATTTCAGTAGCTATCACTGGGAATCTTGCGCTGAAATAGTAAGATGTTTAAATGTTCCACAGCATTTCCTGAAACTGATAATTTATTTCTGATTTTATTATCTGATTCAGAAAATTATCAGGTTTGAAATCAAATCATTGTAGGTTTTGATTTCTACAAACACAAAAATAAGAATATTTATTGTACAGAATTCTGTGGAAAGGGCTCTTCATGCAAGGTAATGTCAGCTCTGGATTCTCTTATGAAATGAATTCCATTATGGAGGCAGCTGCTACTAAACCTGAAGATCTCCCTCCAGAATAGCTGTGTGCAATAGATGGAGAAAGCTTGGAAGAGGGGCTCTTGGAACAGTTTTTTTGGCCCAAAACTTTCAGAAGTTGATCCCCTCATTTCATGGTTCACATAGTGACCATTTATGGTACTGTTACTTGGAAAACCTAGGTCCTAGGATAAACACCCCCCCAATATATAAAACAACTAATATATAAAACTCTAGAAGAAAACATGAAGGACAGCTTTCTATTTGTAGAGTGTTACCACCTTTTCTTTGTGTTGGTATCATTAATTTCTGAAAAGAATTGGTTTCCTTTTAATAAAATAAACATGAAGGTCTGATTCACCCATTACATATGCTAGCATAAATGTTATGGGGAATCACACATTAGCATTCCACCTTTTCATCTAGAATTTGCAGCTGTCACCGGGGCATAGATCTTCTAACAGCAAGTGAGGAACTGTGAAGCAAAAATTACTTGTAAACCTTAATTTGGCATAGCATTGCTTAGCTTAACAGAGTACATATGAGTACAAAAAAGCAATGGCAAGCCTAGTACTGTGGTTCCATTATGAGATGTACAAAGAGTTGTCAAAATATAATTAAGAACTGTAAAATACTTCTTGTATTCCTAAACAATTTATCAAATGACCTTTCCATTTTCTTAATCCTATTCCACAGATGGCAGAAATATTCTAGTGTGTTCTGTGTTTTATTAGGAATTATGTCAAAGCAAAGAATTGCACTGCATTCAGGAATATTATATAGATTTTACTATCCTGCTGCACATGTTTTTAATTCGATATTAAACTCCTACTGGCTTATTGTTTCTACTGATCCTTATGCTTTATTTCAGCTTTGAATTCCAGTTCAATTTGTTGCAGATCCCAGCAGTTTCACTAGTTAAAAAAAAAAAAATCATTAAATGAAGTTAAAAAAAAAAAAGTATATTTCATCAAACTTACAGTGACTTAAAGATAACGCTATGATATCTAAGACCTGAGTCTTTCACAAGTTTTTCACAAAATCAGTTTCCTTGATCACCCATTATCAGTCCAGAGCCCCGGTGACTTTCTGTGTTGGAAGCTTGGAAGTCCTGCTAACTAGAGAAAACCTGGAGAATTTGCATATCAGGCTGGATATAGAAGCTTCAAAATCTGTATTTTCCATTATAAAGTGTCACTTTTGTCAATTGAGATTTGACTTTAAGCAACCTTACAAGTAAGTAATCATGTAAGTAAGCAGAAATGCTTCAGGTTCTTTATACTGGACTGGTGCTGGCATAAGGAGCTGTAATGATGTGCTATTCTTTCCTGTAAGTATGAGTCAAGTTTGGCGGAGAGAAAGAAGAAAAAATAGAAAATGCGGAGAGTTTTGTGTACTGCCAGTAATGTTATTAATGAGCATGGCATGGAAGTGTCCATTCTGTTTGTGAGCTTTAATCCCAGAATTCTATGTTTAAAACTTTTTGGCTGTCCCTCTAACAGTATAAGAGTTCCTAATAATCTTTTATTGCTGAGATCCATCAGTAATATACAAGAGTTGTGAGCTGCTGAGAAACATGTAAGAGAGTCACGTATTTTCAGAAATACAATCCAGTTATATTGCACAGTATGTCTGTTAGTGATCATTTGCCAAAAAGAATGACTATCCATGTAAGTATACATATACATGTGTGTGTAATTTCCCCTGAAGATGTTCTGAATTTTGTAGACCAAACTATTAGTCTTGAGGAAAAATCTGTTTTGTTTTTAATAAACTTTATTTTATCTTAAATTGCTTCCTGTATAAAGATGTTGCCAGCCTTAAAGGTTACAAAAATATCTTCAATCATCCCACTTTTACATATGCCTATGTATAAAAGTATGTGTATGTTTGTAGTTGATATAAAAATTCCTTTACATTTATCCAGTGTTTCAACACAAACTTCTCAAATCTGAATAGTTTTCAAAATAGATCTATGAAGGATGTCATTGTAGTTTTCCCCTGATGTAGATGAAGAAATTAGGAAGATAAATGAAAGGTTTAGTTCTTCTACTAGCATTTGTTTGTCTTATTGTACACTATTTTTATGTGCTTTTATACTCATTGACTTTGAATAATTTAATCTGTGATTAAGGGTTGACCCATCCCCATCAAGAGCGGAGTTATGACTTACATTGTCAAGTCTTTGACTCTTTTAGCAATGAGTTGTAGGTAAGATAGTTTGGAGACGTTTGCAGTAACCTAGTACTTACAAGTTGCCTGAGATGGATTTGTGCAATGTAGCTTTTACCATTACTTTTGTCAGGCAGCTCTTGTGAAAAGTCTTGTTTGGGTACCAATGGGAGGCTGAAATGCACAGAAACTCTTGAAGGGACTATAGGATGTGAAAGGGGGTGTGAGGATGGAGGGAAAGAACAGAAATAAGGATAAGATTGTCAGGGAAATATATGTTCATATTCCACTAAAATATGTTTCTCCCAAGCACTGTTATATCTTCAAATTAAAAAAGTTACCTAGGTTGTGAAATAATTTCATTGCTCTTTATCTGTGGAGGTTATACTGCAGTCTCAGAAGCCTTTCCCTTGGGCTATATTTTATGTGGCTATGGCTTTATACTAATATTTCATTGAAAAATGTTTCCTTTTCTTTTAACCATTCATGATTTAAGTAATCTAACACAGTAGCATTTCATAGTAGAATTTGCAGACAACGCTAAAAGAACATCTAAATCTTTCTTTGGCATTCTACTGCCTTGAATGAGCAAATGTATCCAGTAGTAAGTAGTAAAGTTTGGAAAATTAGAAACAGTGTATGTACAGGATGCCATGCCTTTTAAATACTGAATGCAACTTAGGGTGCTGCTGCTGAAACACGTATGGATTCAGCTCAGTAATGAATAGTAAATGTAAAAATAGTAAATATTTTTTCTTTTTTCTTTTTCTTGAATTAACTTACTTTTATTTCACTAGCTGCCATGTTTTGAAACTAGTCCTTATTTCAAGTACATGAACAGAGTTCAGGTATTGCAATCATTTGTGTTTGTGTGGTTATGATGTTTTTGTAGAGCTGTACCCTATGCAACAGCTGTTAATGAAGTACATAAATCTTCTCCTTGACCTAGTTGCCTATCAAAGGAGGATCAGACTGGTAGATATTTGTATATTATTTCTCTGCACATTATTAATGGAGGCAGTCAAGTTGAAAGATCCAGAAGGCTTAGGGAGCTTGGAAGATGTATTTCAATGACCACAGGTACATCTCTTGTAGGTAGTGAGTGGCAGTGGTGGATCTCCATTGGTCTGAAATTCTCCTCTTCCCTTACTTTCTTCCTTTGTCTATTTTCTTCAAAATATTTGAAGTTCAGGCTGTCATCCTCATCAAAAAATGTTCTTTTAAGTAAAACAAAAAAGACCATATGAGTAAAGGACGCTGTCATTTCAGCTGAATTATCTACCAGGCTACTAAGTAATCAGGGAAGCACCAGAGGTGTTTGAATTACAGAAGCCACTATTCAAGCTTTAGGTAAAAAATTACTGAAATGCTAGAATGTGAGCTACTGTTTCTGAAAATAACAGGAAGTTGTTAAATCCCAGTGAGGAGCTGTTTTCTTGCTAAGCTTCTAGGAATAAATGAGAGAGCTGGCCTCTGCATTAAAATCTACCAAAGGAAGCACAAAAAATATTTAATGGTGTATTTTTTACCTCAAAAATCTGGAAAAAAGATTTTATGAGTTTGATTGACAGGAGGTAGAATTTTTTCTTTTCAATTTCTATTGTGTTGGGAAAGAAAGCCAGAATGTACTTCCATGATCCCTGCAGTTTTATAAGCCCTAAATTCCACCAGACTATGTTCGTCTTCCTTTTAAGTCTTTTTCTTATTTTTTATTATTGTTTTCCTAAGTTCCCATTTGGTTTGGGAGCTTATTAATTACTTCCATAAAGTAGAACGTTTTGATCAGGTTCAAGGCATCAATACCTTATGCGTCTGCTTAGACAGGGGGCCAGAAGGTTACCAGGCTTTTTGAGCAAAATAGCTATATATTCGTACAGTTTGCTTATTGGCTGATTACGGGTACAGTCCTCATGGGTGAATGCAGACAAATCCTCTGGAGCAGTACTGTGCCATTGTTATTCTAATAAATAGGGATAATTGGAAGTTTAAAAAGAGCTAGTTGTTTTTTCTCTTTTCTTTCATATCCCCTTTAATGTTCAATACAAAATAAAATGTGTGAAGTCTGTGGCAATAAAAATCTGTTTAGAGCTATAACTTCTTTGTTGCTTCAGTATTTTGACACAACAATAAATGCAGTTCTTCTGAGGAAAAGGTGAAGCAATCTACCTTGAAAACTCTTTGCACTCTAGTTCTTTTTAATGTAAAATTTGAAAGCAGCCTTTCATTCTTCTTTGTCTTCTAAACATGCTTTTTTATAGTTGTTTAATTCATTGCTCCTTGAATTTCTCTGGCATCATTTCTGTTGACTGAATTGAATATTTATTAATGAAAGTAGAACTCTAGTCAACTGCACTTTCTCTTCTTACCACATCTTATGAAATAATAAATCCTACCAAGAACCCTATGACTTATAAGAAACATAAGTTTTGTCTATTCCATAAGTACCATGTTATATATTATTTTTTCTGTCACTCATGACAACTACTGTTGTCAGTGCTAATACAGAAATACAGTCTTGTTTTTAAATTCCTCCAGTTTACACATGCAACACATGTCAAGACATACACACGTATATATTCCTGTTGGAGAGGATATAAGAGAGGTACGTAAATAATCTGCTGCATAGTAGTCTAGTACAGAATGGAGTGGGACTCCAAAAATTTGAGTGTTTCTGTCTTTTTGAGGTAACTAAGATTATGTGTTTGTATCTGCCTTGCACCTATGGTGTTGCTGAAAACAGAAACTCTAAGTTTTCTTCTAAAATGAGAGACTTAGCAGCATTAGATTTTTCTCATGTCTGTTTTTAAGCGCTGTTTTGCATGTTTGTAGAGTGAGATTTCCTTTGTGGTGGTTTTCTACAGTATTGTGTCAGAACTCTAACATCATCAATAAATTTCTGCTTACCTAGCAAGTAGGAGAATACGAAGGAGCACTGTAGACAGGGCAATTAGGGTTTAGATTCAGGAAATACATGTATTACAGTGCATTGAGCTGTATGTGGTAGTCAGGAGGCTTTTGACTTTACCAGGAGCCATTTTCTTATGTTTAATAATGTGACAAGTTTTTCTGTCACCATGTCTTTGGTCTTACTAGCATTCTAGTAAGCAGCTATTAGATTCACAAGAAATTTAACAGTTGATTCAGATTATAATTTTTGCTTAAATTCATTTGTGGCAGTAGTAAAGATGATCCTTGGTTCGTGATCCATTGCTCAGGCAATAGGTACATAGTCATACTGTCCGTACCATGGAGTCTTTATAGGACTATTTGTGTTGAGTTTATAGGTTTTCAAAGAAAAACATTGTGTTTGGCTGTAGAAGGGGAGAAAAGGTGGGAGGATAGCATTATTGGTTAATCAAAGAAATCAAGTATATCAGAGAAAGGAAAAGATCTCTTGCAGGTTCTTGCTCAGACACTGAGCCTTATGCTTTTTCCTGCATACTGAATTAGTCAGCAGTGACCCCTTTGCAGCTTGTGATACAATCTGCTGATTTTTTTAAGCAACATTATAAAGTTCAAAAAAGCACCCTATCCCAATCTCAGCAAAAGGATTGCATGAGAAATGAATATATAAATTAGTCTAAATGCTTTATTGATGCATTTTGGGTAGATTGTGTTCTCCTGCCTGCAGCTTATTGAACTTGTCTGATTTATGTGTTGGCATAAATCACTGACTTCTGAATATGGTTGTACGAATTTATGGCAGGATTCACTTACAATTTACCTGTTGATGTGAATATTAACTGAGCTGTTTGTCTAGATTGTTATAGATACCAATTTAATGTTTCTCATTACTTCCATTTACATAATGTTTATTAAGTCAGGCACAGTATTGTGTCAAATATTCAGATTTCCTTTTCTCTACCTTGAATATTGTAACAAAAACTTGAGAATATAAGGGGAGCAAAGGAAAGATTATGAAGTCTTTTGGGTGTTGGGTTGGGTATTTTTCCTTGTTGAAGTTTTAACCGTAAGTCAGTCATATCCCAGGGGAAGAATAAAATATGTAAAAAAAAAATTCAGTGGTAGAAGCTGTTCAGACTCGCTGGAAATTCTTGTGAGTGCTTTTAAGATTGATGCAAGGTGAGATGTTTGCATTGTAAGCTAGTGTATGCGCATACTGGCTGCAAATATGGCCAAGTTCAGCAAATGCCAAAAACACATTACTGAGTAGCTCAGGGCTTGCGCAGTGGACGCAAGACTAAAGTAAGGATAGGAACTTGGAAACAGTATTGTGTTTCGTAATACTCTGTGTAACCTCTTATCTTATGATTCAGCATATCTGATTCTAACATTTTGCAGTAACTGTAAGTTAGACTTGGGATTGTTGTTCCAGCAGGAAATTGTAATTTGTGAAAGCCAAATTTCAAAGAAATATAAGGTCAGACTTTTGTAACTGAATACTTTGTTGTTATGTGCTAAAACCACTTCTTACCCTCAAAATAAACTGTATGAATTGAATTAACTTTGGCAATGTATGGCATGTCATTTAGTTGTGAAAACATGATTAAAGTAAGTTGGCAAATTAGTTTCCATTTTGAATTTGTCTGAATGACATTGGACTGTTTTGCTTTTCTGCTTGTCTCAGTAAGGCTGCTATTCCCTTACACTGCCAGCTATACTCTTATCGTGGATGCTATAGCTGCTAGTAGGGGTGAATGCATTGTATGCTGGTTTATCCCAAATGAAAATGAAGGCTGAACCTTGCAAGTTATATTCAGTCTTCTAGCTGCCAGGTTACCTTAACTTGCGTCTCTTGTGGTTGAAATACAGAAAAGCAGTGGCTGTGTCTAATGGCTTATTATTAACTGTCTTCTGTGGAAGCTGTCTGATAGGAGTGGCAGAGTTTGATGTCTAAGGTTCCTTAGGAACCTTGAAGGTGAATGGTCCTACTGAGATCTGGGACTGTC
The DNA here is from genome assembly GCF_037157495.1 of Lathamus discolor. Taxonomy (NCBI): domain Eukaryota; kingdom Metazoa; phylum Chordata; class Aves; order Psittaciformes; family Psittacidae; genus Lathamus; species Lathamus discolor. The sequence goes on from NC_088884.1 coordinate 110,440,410, forward strand.
ACAGTTCAACTGATTCTGCTTGGTTATCACTTTATGCCAGGCACTGGCAGGTCCTTTTTGCAGTGGAATCGTACGGGTTGCCTAACATTTCACTGAAAATCTGGATTCCTATGTCGTGACTTTGGAGCTTTCTACAGAACCTAGAAATATTGCTGTTTCTTTCCTGAGAATCTCTTAGTATTTTCAGTTCTACTCTGAAAGATGCAGTGAGAGTTTTGGTGAAGTCATGGTAGAAATGCCTGTATTACGGTTAAAGGCAATAGGAATATGGAGAGAACATATCTATAAGAGAATTCAGATGATTTTGAATGTTTGCAAAACCAGTATAAATCAAACATTGACTTTTAAAGAGGTCTTCTGAACATAACTTTTCCAAAACTGTAAAGGCGGCAATGGCCACAAGGGTGGAATACAAAATCAACAAATTTCAGGCAATGAAGTATAAAATGCCTGCTGTGCAGAAAATCATGCTGATCACAATTAATTATAAGGGGAATTGTTTTCTGAACAGACCGCAAGGATTGGTCTCATGTTTTGCAGCACTGCATTCACTTGCTCTTCTATTTCTTGTACCCATATTCATAATAATGCGAAGACTTCATCAGAGAATGGAAATGGGATTTTGATAGCCAAAAAAAAAAGTCACCTGCCAGTAATCTTGAACATGGCTGTTTAGTGGATTTGACCTTGATTTCAGCTTTGTTCTTGGCTGGCAGGTGCCTGGAGACCTTTTGGTCTGCCTTAGAAGAACTTGTTTTAAAACAGTAGTATTTGTCGCCTAATTATGAATGCAGATATTGCATGTGTTTGTGATTTACAAGGCCTTGCTTATGTGAAACAGGCTATAAACTCTCCTTGGAAATGTATAGTAGTCTGGAGTAGATAATTACACTTTGAGAAAAGAGCCTCTGTTTCCAGTGAAAACACTGTAAAGTTATTTCAGAAATGCTCTGACCTCAGACGTTTCATATAACTTACACAAAATGCTTTCACATTTGTGCAGCAGCTAGCGGCTTGATCTCTGCAATCTCATAAACGAAAGCACAGAAGTCTCCCTGGGAAAAAAGCAGGATGTCTATGCTGTGGCCTACAAAGCTAGTGTTATTTTACTCACTCTGTTCTTTGTGTCCAGACCCTTAATCAGAAGAAACCTTGCCCTCCTTTAAACAAATCTTTCTCCCAATCACACCACATCCCTGCAAACCCAGCTTTTGCTCAGATTTTTCTTCCTCCCTGCCTCCACTCAGTGTACACAAACTAATAAATTCTGCAGTAAAAACCTTGGGAGAATTTCTCAGCACAAATGGAAAGAAGATGTCAAAGGCTGAGGGTAGGAATTTTCTTTTTAAAGTTGCAAAAACAATAGAGAACAATTGAAACAATGGGGGAAGAGCCGGAGATGGGTGAACAAGCCATGACAGAATTGCACTAATTTTCTTTCACTGAAACCCCACTGGTTCTATTTGCTAGCATCCAGAAGAGCTATTTTTGCTTGCAATTCTTTGTTTGTTTTTCAAGACTCTTGGTGGAAAGCAAAAGCATTGCAAATACAAGTGCAGAGAGAATTGTTTAAACTTGTGAGAATGTTCACACTAGAAATGCTCTTGTGGGCTCTTGAAAAGCTGTTTTTAACTTTTGGTACAAGAAGGTTGTCAGATTTGTATGAAAAATTTGTGTGCTGGAAGGTTGACTTCATAGAGAGAATAGTGTGTCACACTATGGGAGACCAAACACCAAGCAGTCATAGTTGCTGGCTTGGCCCAATAGAAAGAAATGAAAAGAAAACCCTGGATTTCTGAATATGATGTGGACAAGCAGTTTTAAGAAAACTCAGCACAGAAAAAAAAAAAAAGAAAAAAATGTTGAGATATGTGTTTCAGTCTTAAAATAAACATGTTTGGGTATGGATTGCTCTTTCAGAGAATTCTTAACATAAGATATGCGAGGGTGAGGCAGGGACCACTTCTGCAGGTGTAAACAGCTAAGCGTATTGCCAGCAGCTGCACCAGGAAGATGGTTTTGTAGCCTCTCAGATCTGCTGGCTGAATATCATGTGAGCACGCTCTATCTTGTTTCTGTTCTAGTGAGCCGGCTTAGTTCAGGGAGCTGATGCAGTCTCTGCTGACTTAGTTTGCACCAGCTGGGGGAACTGTGGTAGGCATGCCTCAGAAAAGCCGTGGTCAAAACCCATCAGAAGCAGGGCTACCTTTGCGCGTAAGAATGACATTGAGCAGCTGGATGAAGGCAGTAGGAACTCCCACAACTGTGGCATGATCCAAAAACCAACATCTGTCTGCAGTCTTGATCATGTCATGTTATCTGTAATTTCACGCTTAAGACCCAAGAAACAGGATTCTGACTGTAGCAGATAGGGGTCACGTTATTTGCAGTTTGCAGCCAGTAAGATATTCAGAGCCAGTAATAGTCTGATAATTCAAGGAGATAGAATACATAAGCACAGCCCTTCACTTGTACTCAGTGTTCACAGTGAAAAAGGCAGAAACAGCCAGCATTGACTGATTCTACTTCTTCCCATTCTGAAGTTACTGTGTTACTGATGGTATGAGTTTGCAAATTCACAAGCTTAAAGACGTATATGTATATGGTTTAAAGTGGGCCTGCTGAAAATATAGTCTATGTAATGTCACATCCAAGTAAGTCCGAGTCTGTAGACAGTGCTGCATGTAGTTTCCAGTGCATGTATACGAACATGTGCATTGGAAAGGGTCAGGAAGAGTTAAAGTATAAAAAAAAAGTAAAATAGATGGAGACACATTAAAGGTGCAGCAAGGTTGTATCCATTAATTAAATTGTTTGATTTACTTTGTTTTTAAAGAGGACAAGTTCTTGCAGAGTGGTGCAAAGTGGATGGGATCATAGTTACTTGAGCAGATGGTTCCCACTCAGCTAGCAGTGAGCACTGTCCTTTGTAAAGGAGATACAGAGAAGTCAGGTAGCGGACTTGTTTCTGTGTGCTCTGCAGCAGACGGAAGACATGGCAAGCTATGGAAGGAGAGGCATATGTTTTAACTCCTTGGAAGATTTAGCAGCAGATGCTCTTCTCTGGCATGCATCAGAAGCCCTCAAAAATAAGCAGAAAATTGGCTACAATGGGGATTCTCAAAAACTTGCATATGGTTGGTCACATCTTTAATACACAGCAGACTGACCTTCCTTCTATTTGCATTTATGTGAACCAGATGAATTTTTACTAGTGTAAATTATGAAATGATTCAAACATGCTCAGCTCAACTAGGTTGCACTTGGTTATTTCTAATTGTCTTGTTGGTGGCAATGTTTTCTTGTGGTGCATTCATGCACATACACACACCCTTTCTCTGCTAGCTTGGATGGCTCCTTCTCTGTTTCCAGCTGCTTTCATACATACCCAGGTCCTTCTTTGTAATGAAACGCCTGCCTATCTTTCAGAAAAGAGAGGTAGTGTCTGCACTGTGTAAGTAGCCGGTTCTCTGCAGACTGCTAGTGCTTTTATTCACAAGATACTAACCTGAGAAGTAGTGTTTTAGAAACCTGCTGGTAGCTTGCTGGAAGGTGCTCAATAAAAATGGAATAGGAAAGGACCACGCTGTTATGTGATTCTGTCACCTTACTGTTTATCTGGTGGTAAGTAACAATAAATATTACTTCTGCAAAATCATGTTATACAAAGAGCAGATTTTGCCTAAAACACTTGAGACTAAACATCAACTTCAGCATTGCCAAAGATAGGAAGGAAAGCACTACTTTTAGATTCCCAAGTCCATTTTTCTTTGGCAATCTAAGCCAAAGAGGGTGCCAAAATACATGGCAGATTTATATGTCTCTGAATTTATTAGTTGCACTTGCAAAGAAGTTTTACAGTCTTAAAAAATATTTATTATCTGATAGGAGATAAACTGTTGTTCCTAACTGGAATCAATAGAAGTTTTGCCATTTCAGGCATAGTTTTGCTTGTTGAAGTAGTCTGATTCAACACACAGGGTGAGCAAACTATTCAAGAAATAACTACACAGTGCTATTATTAATACAATGAAGAAGCTATCTCTGGAATAGCCCTGGTGTTTGGAGTGAAAAATTTCAAGGACATACATTGTTAGAAAGAAATTGCCGACTGTCACAGACCTGTTTCTTGCTGTGTCCCAGGACTTCGTCAGTATTAATAATTCTTCTTTGCTTTTGTTTCTTTCAGGGCCCTCCTGGTCCAAAAGGCGAGAAGGTGAGTTGATGTACGGGTGACACAAGATGTATGGAAAGCCCAGCATGAACTAAAGAGATCATTTGTATTGACGCAGTGTAATGTTAGATTATGTAAGAGAGCTGGGTAGCACACAGATGCTGTGTTAAACCTATCATCTCATCTTTCCACTTTGCAGGGAGATCAAGGTGATCAGGGCCCTCGGGTAAGCATCTTAAAAAACGTTACACTTCCCCATCGCTGAGTAGGCAATTAGTCTTTAGTGCAAAACTAAATTAAATACACTGTCTGAGCTAATTATGCTTATTAGCTGCCTTTACCCTGCATGTTGAAGTAAATGTCTGCAGGACAGTAATACTGAACATGACCAGATAGTGTCTGGGAAGATTTGAGTAACAGTAATAATGCATTCAAATACACAGTTTTCATTACGGGTGGAAGCAGGTTTCACAGTGTTTTTGCTCTGCTGTACAAAAGCTGGCTTTCCTAACCAAACCTTTCAGTTTCCCCAGCAATGTTTTTGTGCCTTGCATGGGCTCCCACAATGCAGAGGGCTGGTGGGTTTCTAATAAATATACTTCCAGTTTTCATGTAAAATGTATCCAGTAATTAGTGAATTGTGAACAGATATCATGTATGCATGTATTAGCTCTTTTTCCTGACATGTCTGTATCTGATATTTTAATAATAATATCACCCTGTAAATACATTCAAACAGTTAGAACATGGTTTAGCTGTGGAAATGTAAAGGTTCTTTTAGTTTTTAAATATGTTTATTTTAGCAGAGAAATAGAGAAATACAAGGGTGAAAGTTCAGATAGATTGGCTGTGCCAGTTCGTTCGTCTTTACATCTGTGCTTCATTAGAAAATGATTGGTTAATTGTTCTGACGATATAGTGGCTCTCTTTAGTTACACATTTATAAATCTCTGTAAAGTCATGTTCCATGGATCTTCTTTTTTACTTTTTCTGTCAACTATGTTAAATATTTTGAATTTGAGTTTTATTTTATTCTTCTTTTGTGTTTTATGTGTATTTAACTTGTAGTTAATAAGATTATCTAAAATCACAACATGCATTTATAGCTGAATTTGGTGTTGGTGCTGTCAGCTTTAATTACCTACAAAGGTGTCTTGTTATGCTTGGTAATACGATTGCACATTATAAAGGCAAAGGCCTGGTAGTCAAGAGCTTTAAATATTATTTCAGTTGAAACACAAAAAGCAGATTTGGAAAACTATTTAAAGAAATTAAAAGGAAATAGAGAGTAGCAATGTGAGTAGCATGAATACGCAGATTGAAGATTCTGAAGAATGTAAAAACTTCCTTTAACTTCTAAGTAAATTTAGTATCTCTCAGAAACTATGCTAGTCTGTGTATTTTGGCTGGTTCTGTGATATGAAACCTTATGGAGAATGTGAGGGGAGAGAAGGCAGAGAAGGAGAGTAGACCAGTGCCTGTGGCTTAGGAGAGGATGCTCCATGCATCCTTTGACTGATGCAGTCAGAAGTCTGTACATAGGTGCTTGTGCTAAGTGATCTTCCATTCAGAGGAACTGGTGTTTAGTTAAGAACAGGAGAGCAAATTTGACAAAGCTATAAGAAAGAGATACATTCATAAATAAATATGGAAGAGCAATACTGTGAGGAGTATTACACAGCTGAGGATAAGAATCTGGAATTATGAGTGTTGGAGAAGTTTCCAGGGAAAGAGTTAGAGGTCTGAATACCAAAAAAGTGTTATAGACATAAGGGAAAAATGATGCTGTTTTTTCTTATGGTGGCATAAAATGGGAGAGCAGAGGGCAGTTTTGGAGGGTAAGCAAAGGTGCCAGAGCCTCTACTAGTCAAGAAATCTTGGCAAAATATTGGACGGATGTAAGAATTAGGAAGCGGTTAAGAGCGTGCGTCTTTCAATCCCTGGGGTGGAAGTGTTGGCAATAGTAAGTATGAACATGCAGGTTTGTTCACTGCTATCTTGCAGGTTGAACAAGTGCAAGGTCTGCAGTGGAATATCTGCTACACAGGGACTTGTGTCCCTCTTTGACAAGACAGCCGCCTATACTGGAGGGCAGTAGAATCTGTACTGGGCCATAAAAATGGTTATGGCTACACTGTAGTTTTTGTAAATCACTTGCAGCTAAAAAGCTAAAAACATCCGACCTAAGGAATTCGTGTTTAGGGACAGCACAGAGTTGTATCTGCAGCAGCAGCTGGCAGCTGAGACCAAATTCTGTATCTGAATGTAGAAAAAGAATTTAGTAGGGCCAGCAGCAGAGAAGAAGGGGTGGTAACACCTTGTGAGCTAGCTGAACCTTCACTGATTGTTCAGTGAATATTGTAGTAATGTACCTTTTTTTGAAGTATATGCGTGTAGCTTAGATAATTTGCTCAGTCTTGTTGCTTTTCCCTTTATCTTTTTTATGTGTGTTTGAATGTGTTCTGCAGCAGCTTCTTCTATTTGCCTTGCGGATTTCACAAGTAAAAAGTACTACAAAGCCTCTGACCATTTTATGTTTCATGGTACAGCAGTTATCTCTTTTGATGACTGTCTTCAGGGTGAATCTGCTCAACTTGCTATGCCAGGGGATTTAGAATATAATAAATGGAAATTATATATGCAAGCCAGTCAGGCACCAAATGAAAATAAACCCATTTAACTGTGGCTGGTTACCTTTGCACATAGTTTTCCGTCACTGCCTATGTAAAATAGATGGGTTTGGAGGTAATGCCATACCATATTGTTTTAGAGAAATATTGTACCTGAAAGTGACTGTGGGGTGGAATCAACATTTGAATTTCACAGGTTTGCAGACAGACTGACTATAATATCCAAAAGCAATAGACATTTTTAAACTAATTCAAGTTTTACAGACAAGGAGCCTGAAAGATTCTTTGGTTTGGTATTTTTACATTTTGGTTTGAAACTTTTTAAATCCTGCTGAAAAGAAAAATGCCTCAATTTAAAAAGCCTTTAAAGATTTTGTAATGGTAGGATTGCAAAGGATAAATAGTCCAAGTATAGATTGTACCCTGATTACTGGAAATAGATCTTCAGAAGTGAATGTCTGGGAATGGAACAGCTAGTACTGAGTGTCTTAATCACTCTGTTCTCATCCTTGTATATATGACATAGTAAATATCTTCTGTCCTTTCATTCAGATACATGAGAGATTCCCTGCTTATCAGGTCTAGAAATCATCAGCTAGCAGCTGCCTTTAAATTGGTTTTGATCTAGGAACAATGAGAAACCATCCAGAAGCCATACTTATAGATTTCCATAAAATTATTTTCTCTCTTTGATATGTTTAAGTAAATTTTCCTAGCATCTGGATCTTCCCAGAACTGATAACATCTCTAAAACATCTTCAGGAGAAGAGAAAGTTCTAGAAAAATACTCAGAAGTTTATTTTATTATATTAACCTTTATTGACTTGAAGATTAAAAATTAACTTGTGTACTGTTAAAACAACGAGGTTCAGAGAGTAATGTTCTTTTTTATTTAACCCTTTCCCCTTACCTGTTTACTTTTAATACATTTGTTACTTAGTTGCTGCAAACTAGGGAGAAATCATTGTTTTACAATAGAAATTTTGCAGGTTCTCTTCTGTGCTGGAAAACTATTTAAAAATGAACTAATGTTGACAGAATGGGCTCTGGATGCAGTCTGTTGACTGAAATAGCTCAATACAAGTGCGTGAGTAAATGTAAGCTGTTTTTTTAGCTGAAGTACTGCTTCACTTGTATCTTTATAGACACGACTTTTATAAACTGTCCCACGTTAAAAGGAAATTGAAGATATCCAAGCAGTACATTTTGACCTGTTTTTTATAAGAAAATTTCAAAAATTCTAGTTTTAAAATATGTACTCTTATTAGTTAATAGTTTTCTATGGAATGTGTAATAAATATTTTGAGCCTCTTCCTGCTTCTACTGACAATAAATAGAAAACCTATATTCATGTCATTAGAATCAATACCTCATTCATAATCAGATACTACTAGTTACTGAGTGATGATTAAATCATGATCATTAACTTTTCACCATATTTTAAAGCCGTCTTATTTTGTATTATATTTCACTTGGAGGTTAGCACTTTTTCATTTTTTTAGAGAGGAACAGGTTTGCTTCATAAAATAGGTAGTCGTATAAAAATGAATCTGATTTCTTGCATTCAGCAAGCGCAAGATTCAGTTTTTTGGAGGCAATGCTAACTGTAGCAAATGTAGATAAATCAGTGATGTAATAGGAAGCTTTGCTCCCAAACAGTGCTAATTTTTATCTTCATTCAGCATCTCATCGAAGCCAAAATGTATGGGTGTATAGTCAGAGTATTATGTTAATTAGATATAATTTTACATAATTTAAACATATTCTGTGAATTTCTTACAGGACTGCAATTGGTGATGTTTAATTATATCCTCCTAAAGTTTCTCTTAATTTCATCTATAAACACTACTCGTGAATTTTATCTTTCTTAATAGGAGGACTGGGTAACTTTCATTAGCATAAATTAGCTAGGGACAGCTTTTTCTTTTCTGATTAAATACTCTTTGGTTTCATTTATATGAATATACTGTCAAAAACTCTGCAGAGGTGATGATATAGTGGTAGTATTTCCTTAAGTGATACTCTTATATATGTATAAAAGCAAGTTTTTAGTTTATTATGTGTTATTTCAAATACATAGTCAAACACTGCACCACTTTAAGTTCATACTTGAGCAGTATGATTACACACATTGTTGTTTCTTCTGTTATTAATTGTCCTCTGTAAAACAAATTATAGTTTACATTCTAAACTATATTTAACCACGGTAAGAAGGCTAAAAGAAAGTTCATGGTTCCTTCTGTTAACATAACTTTTACTAAAGCAGCATCATAGATGGACATCTGGTTTAATACCATTTTTTTGTGAGCAGTTAATTTAACTTTTAAGACTTTGTTTCCTTATCTGCCAGAAGGCAACACGGGTATTTACCTTCTCCATTCCTGGGACTAATTATCTGTTCTGCTTCACTAGTATTAGGCTGTTTTGGCTCCCCTGTTTTCCATTAAGCAGAAACTAGGATAACAAATTGGAGCAAGGTAACTGAGCTCTGTAACTATAAGGTGTTAGGAAAGAGCTCAGACTGCAGTGGTTACCAACTTCATCTGAAGCAGTGGGCCACTGAAATGAAAGAAGGATGTGCCTCCTTTCGGAGTTCACAGGAGTGTCCTTTTGGCTGTGGATGACTCTCTAGAGGCACACTATGCCTTTGATGTTCCCCTGGGGTATGCAGAACAGCTGTGACACCCTCTAGAGTGCCACATACACGTTCCCAAGATGAGGATGTTGTCATTCCTGTCTTAAGAGCTAGTTGGTGCGTGTCTTCACTCACCACCAGTTGGTTTGCATCTTGCCCCTTTTTAGTAGTGCCAAAGGAATGGTGAGGAAGGAAGTCTCTGTACATCCTGTTCCTTTTTCTATGGCCATGTCCTGTGACTGACAAAACATCATGTAGTTGTTTTATCTCAAGCTTCAGCTGTCACGCTGCAATACTGAACACTTGAGTTAGACCAATTTGATTGAAAACAACTCTTTAAAAATATTTCATCCAGTCTTAATGAGTATCATAGAAGTGAACCACTTACCTGCATTGCATAACTGCAATGGATATATATAACTTGAAAAGAAACATAAGCCAGGACAAAATATTTTCATTGTGAGAATTAGCTTGGTTTTGGGGAAGAGCAACCCATCTTGAACTTAACTATATGTCTACCACCAGTTTCAGTGAGAGTAGTAGGTTTGCCTTCAGGAAGGAAGGCAGTACATATTTTGCATAGGTCAGATGTGATCACTCATCAGAACTTGTAACTGAGTTGCATGGAAAAGATATTTGCCTCACTGAAAATTCATCTAATGCTAGGACCAAAATAGACAAGTTCTGGCTTTTTCGCCTTTTTTTCATTTTGAGTGCAGTTTCAGGTAGAGTTTACTGTGAAAATAGCATTTTCACATTGTATTCACATTATAGAAAATAACACTTTTATAGTGACCTGTTTGTGCTAGTTCTTAAGATTACATTTTTTAGTATTTTAATACAAAGTCTGAATCATTACATAATTTATTCAAATTAAAGCTCTTTGCTGAATGATTGCCTAAGCAAAAAGAAATTTCTGGATCCTTGTCCTCTTGGGGTACACTGTTTTAGTTAGCAGATTTGCTGATGGAGAAAGCAGCAGCCATGATAAAAGGGATTATATAAAAGAGCTCCTGCTGAGAGTCCATGGCACCGTACAGGGTGATACCAAACACTGTACTCCCCAGGGCAGGTACAATAATTAGCTGCAGGACTGGTGCTTGGTCTGAAGGATTAATTAGAACTGGAGGTGGTGTTGGGGGGAGGTAAAGCAGCCATAAAGAGTGTCAGGATCACTCTGGCCAGAAGCCTGTGTGATTTGATGTGAAATAGCAGCAGCTGGCTGTAACCTTAGGAAGTGCAAGTGAACAGCAGGTGGTAATTCCTGTCTCATTTACCATGTCTTCACAGGAACATGTGAGCTTGTGCAGCTTGGGTTTATTGGCAGGTCAGAAGGAAAATCCTAAGGACGACTGTGACATTTACTATGCTAAGTAAATGCAATAGTAAAAATGGAGCGTATGTAGCATAGTGTAAAACCAGAAATGCTGTCGCTTAATTTTATTATACTTGCCATATGACAAGGTTATGATGACCTTATAATATTGACCTCATGTTGACCAGTGCACAAAGTGAAATGTACCTGAAAAATTTAGGACTGCTAGTAGGAATCACATCTTTGAAGGCTGTGATAACGTAACAGAAAAATTATCTATACTAAGTGAAAAATTATATGATGTTCTGGCATCTTTAAGTTTTCTCCGTAGCTATTGTCTGGGGACAAGTAGGCTTTATCGACATTTCCAGGCAGGTAAGCAGGACAGTGCATTATGAGGCCTGTTAGCCTCCTCCAAGCATCATGTTTTGCTTGGCATTTGGGCAAAAATTGCAGTGAGGCATGCAACAAATGTGCTAATTTGGAAATTGTAACCAGCTAGCATTTCAGGGTGAGCTTGAGTTGCTGTCAGCAGAGGAATTTGGTGGGCCAGTGGTCGCTGTTGATCACTGTCGTGTTTTGTATTCTGTGAGGGCCTCCTAGGGTGTAGAACAAGAGCCCTTCCTATGTGCAGTTCAAGAATCAAACCAAATAAAGAGAAAATAGAGTAGCTTTGAATCCATCATTGAGAACAGCTTTAGATAGAGAAAAAATAAAACAGATCTGAGGGATATTTGGGGTTATATTTATAGCAGAGTGACAGGAAAAGAAGAGAACTCATTTTGTGTGGAGGATAGCTCTTTTCATGCCTTTTTCAAAACTCATTGTGTGCCAACATTATCTTTCATGGATGCCAGAGATGCAGTGCCCTCTAAAGCCTCCCACACATGCAAAAACTATGCACCCATTATAGTTTCTTTTCTGGGTTCAACTTAATATTCCCGTGTTTCTGGCTCTCTCCAAATATGGGTGTTTTACGTATGGGGAGATGATTCAGGTCCAAGCTGGCATTGCATGTCTTTGACCTGTGAATCTCAGAATGTATGATATTACGACTGCTTTAGTCAAAGGAAGGAAAGCTTTGTCCTACTTAGGAACAAGCTGAAAGATGTTATTAAGCCGCTGTTGGAAAACGGAGTTTTCCCATTTTCTCATATGTTGTTTATGTAGGCAGGAAACTGCAGTACTGATAGCTACTCTTGAACTTGTCTGTGTGATGTTGGGAAGCACTGAGAATGCTGGGGCTGGACTGAGAAGTGCTCTATGTAAATGTTTTTGTGTGGAGCTACACAAATCTTTTGAATTTTTTTCTCTTTCTCTTAAGTTAGAAAAAGAAATCTTTCATGGCAAACCACTACATTTTCCGATTAAACTCCTTCGTTAATTAATTCTCAGCTCTACCTTTTTCAAGATGAAAGAAATCAAACCTAATATGAGTTTTGAGTTTTCCACTTCTTAAGATGTCAGATTGAATATATATACTGCTTTTAGAGGTAACTGAAAATTACTGTGCTGTAATCCTAAAGGCTGAGGAGTAAAAATGAAGTTGTTGAAAGATCTTCTCTTTATCTTTTTCTTTTTTTTTAATAAATGAGACTTAGAGTGTATTGCTTGCTACTCAGATTTTAGTCCTTTTGTAGGTTTCTTGTTTGTACTCATTTCCATTACATGGGTATTGTAGCTTTATCTAGAAAAGGAATGGACCATGTGCACAGCAGAGCTAATGAGTCACAGATGTAAAGATTCTGGCAAGTTACTATCTTAATAACTTATATCCCATAATAAGAGAATTGCAAATTTGATCCATCTGTTTTCTGTATTATGTATCTCTCCTGTCTTAGTACTGTCTCAGAGTGAGTGAGTTTAAATGTTTGGAGTTTTAGCCTTTTTTGGGGTTATCTTTTTATTTGTTTCTAAAGATGAGATTTCTGGTCACCAAGCAATGCAGTTAGCCACACCACCATTTGTTAGAACAAAGGAAGAAGGCTTTATGGGCTCCACTGACAGGGTCTCAGCTTTCTGGTCATGGGTATATATCAGGAATGAAGCTAATGAAGGTGTTAGTGAAAGGACGTCCATGCATCAGAAAATTACTTCTCCTTTTCTGTAAAGACCAATGTGGTCTTTGTGATCCAGGTATTCTCTGATACGATGCATGTGGAGATGAATAGAGCTAATATTTGCCATGTTGAGAGAACCTCCTGCAGCTGGGAGACCTGGCAGGCTGCCGTTGCCTGTGGTGCTCTCCACCAAGCCAGCTGGGCTGCAAAGGGCTCATGCACTGTGGCAACATGGTTTGCCCCAGCAGGGTCTTCAAGCAGGATTTCCTGAAAGCCACCTTGTCCGGCAGGCAGAGGAAGGCACAACTTTTGGTTTTGGAGGTGTCAAGCTGCAACCCTACAGTCATACACTCCAGGCCTCACACAGAGGCTGTGCTACCAGTTCTGTGCACATGCTCTTGGAGGTGGCATGTGTCTGAGCATGCATGTAGGGAGCCTAAAGCTACCAGACTCTATTTTATTCTGTGCTCCTCAGCCTGATGCCTCTTTTCAGACAGTGTGCTATGCTAAAGACAAGGAAAGGACTTGGGGATTTCTTTCTTTAGGAGTTCACTGCTCAACTCTGTGAGGTTTCAACTTTATCAGAAGCTCTGATTCACACCCTACAAAGCAACAACAGAAAGGTGTTGAACTGAGAGTAAAATTCACCCCTTATATTGTCACAACAGACCGCGATTACCACACTCCTCTTTTTTGTACCAGTAAAGTACAAGTTCTGCACATGTTGGTAGCACATGTTGGTAGACTAACATATGAGAAAACATATATAGCATAAAAAGCTTGAGGGGGGAAATTTTGCCCAGGATGTGAAAATGCTTCTTTTATGTCTTGAAAGCGTTGATCTTGGCCATTCTGGAATACCCAAGACCTAGGACTAGATTGTTGTTCAGTGTTTATAACTGTGTATGTACTACTAGTTTATGTGCTGAATGTCATATGTTAAACACAACGTGAGGAGCAAGATTTTAATTATACAAAGCACTTCAAAACCCACCATCACTGCTGTCAAGTTCTGCAGCAATCCAGAGTCCAGGCTTTCTATGTAACTCTCAAATTGCTGTAGCACATTTTACTTGAAAATGGCTCAGTTGTCTGCTGGGTGATAACTTAAAAACTATCAAATTATCATAACAATTTATTGTAATTTTAAGGAAAGTCATATCTGTGGGACTGCTCCTTCTAAAATCTCTTTATATTCTCATTGTAAATTAACAGCCTGCATCTGCAGTGTGGTGCAAACCCAACTCTGTTTCCCATATGACAGAGAGGCTGTTTCCTGTCAATAGGCAATGTAGGGTATACTAAACATAGTGTTCGTTCTGTTTGTCTGTTGGTAAATTGTCTCTGTGATGTTTGTGTTGTGCTGTTTTGGTACCATGTTATGCTGTGTCCCTAGGGTCTGCCAGGCTTCCCCACAGTCGCTGCTCTGCACAGTAATCAGATCCTCACCGTCAAGGTTTGTGGCTGACACATGCCTGTTCAGTCAGGTCTCTCTGTATCAGCATAAAAGTGCACATGAAAAAATTGTTTGTACCATCGAATACCAATGAATCCTCATGGTGGACCTAAGTTAACTCTCACTGCCTTTGCACTGCTATAAGTACTCCTGATGCAGAGCATGGGATCATGCCTATAACTATGCATAGTGTTAGCCCTGGAAACACCCACATTCCTCCTTATCTCAATCAGTATTTTATTTTCAGATGAGATTTTTCTGCAGTTCTCCTTCCCTGAGGCATACAGGAGTGTGGAAAATGTCAGTGAACTCTATACTGGTTACATGTGGAGTCAGCTATTTGTGTTAGATAGCAGAGGTTTAATCTGTACATACAGATTTTCTAAAAGCTGCATTTGCAAATTAAGCAGGAAGGATTGAAGCAATCTGGTCAAGCTGGAACTCCAACCCTTATTAAAATGACACCATTATTCATGGCACACTATGCTGGTTAGAAAATCTGACTGAAAGTTGAACTGGTGCTTTGTCTCTAGAAGCTTTGCTGAAAGAACAACATGTCAAAATGCTGATCTTCAGAGCCCGGACAATGAAAAAATGATACAAGTGAAGAATTCTCAGAGGAAACCTGGGGAGAGAAAAGTTACGCAGTTAACTCATTGTGTGTGGTTAATTCATGCAGTGGTATGCCCTCTATATTAGAGGTAAATTTCTTCAAAAGAAAATGCACAGTTTCTGTGAGGCAGAAGCACCGGTTTATATTATTTTAGTTATTACAAATCTAATGAATATGTCTTTATTTCTTTCTCGGGCCTTCTGATGTCTATTCTTCAACTCTCTCATCTCTGATCTTCAACCTTTGACCTCACCTGCCTGATCAGATGGTGTTTCCTAAAATCAATCATGGGTTTCTCTCAGCTGATCAGCAGCTCATTAAACGCCGCCTCATTAAGGTAGTGCTTCATCTCACTGGAGTCTGGTTCTTCTTTACATTCAGTTTACTCTTTGCTGTACCTTTTTGTCAGATGCCTTCTTATAGCAGGATGTTCATTTGCAAATGTTTTGGAATGAAGCAAGAGTTAACAATATTAACAATTAGAAGGCTATGGGTAGCTTTGCTAAATGATCCATATTTAAGATGCAGTTGACTGTATGCTGGAAATAAAATAACTGAAGTACCATGTTTTGGTGTCTTCTTTTTTTTTTTTTTTTTTTAAGGGGAAAGCAATATGTTTTGGCAACTCTCTTGGAAATTGGCTTTTACAAATTAATAAGGTAAATTAGAAGTAAAAGCCATTAAGAGAGTTAGCTAATAGTCATGATAAAACAGCCTCAGAACAGATGAAAAATTATGTACAACTTCATGAAAAAGTAGTTCTTTTCCATGCTCATATTTGAAATCTATCCATGCATCATTGATGGGCTTGGAAAATTGCCATGCAAACTATATACCCTCACATGTGACTCTTCTTTTTTACCTCAGCTTTGTTATGATTATGTGACTCATGAAGCAAACAGCTGCTTATTGAAAACAGTTACTTGTTCTGGACAACTAGATGAATAAATGTTGCAAGGCTACCCCAAATTTTGGCATGTGCTGTGGTAGGACAAGCAGTTTAGAATTTCAGTGTTCTGCTCTGTGGCTGACTGCGTTGGAAAGATACAACCCTCTGGTCTCCAAGGCAAAGTCCAGCCTCTGCCATAAGCAGTAAAGAAGCCACTGTCCAGCTCATGGCAGCTTCCTTCAGTCTGTCTTGTGATCTTTCTGGGTAAATCAATGTCTTTGTATGTGGTTGGTGCCTACAAAGCAAACTTGTGATGAGTTTTATGTTGGTTTAGGGGGACCAAGGACAAGCTGGACCCCCTGGACCTCCAGGGCCACCAGGACCCAGAGGGCCACCAGGAGATACCGGCAAAGATGGTCCTCGCGGGATGCCAGGCTTACCGGTGAGTTAAGTCTGTGGCTGTCATGGTGTCCAAATGCCTCTCAAGTATATGCCAGCTCAGTTTCAAAGATGTTTTCTGAGGTAAGATTGGCAAGGAAGATACGTGGAAGCTGAACCACAGGCAGAGTCATGGTGTACCTGAAGTGCCCCCCGTAAAAAGCAAGTTCATTGCAGGGCCAAGAGTAACACCTAGGTTCCTTACCTCGCTCTCATTAACAGTTTCCCTACACATTCTAAGCTTTCTGTGTTGCTCATTGATGTAATGTAAGCATTGATAGATGTATGAGAAGGGTCTGCCCCGCCCATAAGTCGTAAATATTTGTTCTCAAACTTCAAGATAAAGCTGAATTTGACAAGTTGTAGCATGGACAGCCCTGAATTCTCACTTCCTAATGATTTAGCCTCAAAAATCGTGGAACTAAAGTAATAAATTGCTAAGTGCTGCCCAAAGTATGATGAAGTTTTGAATCAGGTTCTGCCACCTTTACACAAGTATAATACCATTTTCTTTGGCTCCTTTCCTGTTTCATTAGAACAACCAGCAGAATCCATTATTACTGCTAATTGTTTGGTTTAGGCACAGTGATACCTGACCCTCTGCCTTTGGCACTTTATGACCTGATGATTAAACACTTTTGAAACAGATGCATAAATACATGGACTTTTTTTTCTTTTTTTTTAAGCAAAATATGAGTATGTTTTTGGTTTTATATTTTGTAGGCTCTTTAATTTTCATCCTTTTGAAAGAAGTAACTCTCTTTTCATCATGAATGCCACTGTGTTATCAGTGTAGAAATGGAATCACAGACAGGAAAGAGACATGGCAACTGAAGCGCCACATGTACAGCTGCACACACACCCCTCCCCATAAGTACAAACTATGGCCGAGAGGACACATAGGGAACTAGTAAGGTGAGGACCAGCACTGGAAACAGAAACAGGGCTTTTTGAAGGAAAAACGTAGCTATTATGTGGGGCTAGGACAAAAAGGCATAAAATTTCCCTGCAGGGTCTTTTTAGGTAAAACCAAGAAAGAAAATACCTACACTCCTCTTCTGGCCCTATTGAGGTTGCCTCAACTGTAACACTATTAACTGTGCAAATACAATATAACATGATGATAGTAGTAAGACCCTGCAAAAATTTCTTGTGAAAATCCAGCAAGGCTTGGAAATTAATACCTACAGTGCTCTAGGGCTGCTGCTGTTAATGTTGTTGCTTTGTTTTGGTTTTTACCACTATTGCCCTTGTAAGTTCTAGCTCAAGGTTATGAAATGACATTATAAGTCTTTTGTTTCCATTGCTGAGCACCTGCTCATTTCTTGTTCATTCTGCAGCACGTCAGGCTTTGGGCCTCATCTCAGTCTTTGTTTTGTCCTTTTAATGTGGTAAAATTGACTGCAGTCAGCAGAGTTCCTTCTGCTTTGATGTAGTGAGGGTGAGACTGAAACCAGAATGCATTTCTGATTGCAGTGGTGCCATTTTTATAATTCAAGTAGAAGAGGCTAGAATCAGCTGGCTTTGCGGATTACAACATAACTGTGTGTTGCTTGGGGTTTTGTGTTTTTTTAGCGGAGGGAACATTAGTGTTTCTCGTAACAGGGAAGTAATGCATTTTATGCAATGAGGTCATTCCATTTTATAATAGTTCTGTAGTGATTTTGACTTTAGATGGCGAGAGAGAGTTTTTTATAGTTTTTTAAGCTGTGGCTATCTTAAGCCCTATAGCATTATGGAAAATCAGTTCATAATACTGCTTTAGAATCAGATACAAACAAGCACTCAGAAACCATCCAGATTTCTGACTGCTGTTACCATTCTGCTCCTTGCTATTGTCCTGTACCGTCAGTGATCCTGATCCCCAGAAGGTGGTTTTTTTCTCCATGGCTGTGTGGTGTGCAGTCAGCAGGAGAGCTGTAAAGGGAAAGTTAGCTAAGAGGTGGTGACAGCTTTGTATCTTTAGAAGGCTTGCATGGACCTTTGAGCTAAAGAGCTGAAGAACAAAATAGCTGCACTGTGTTCTGCATAAAGACACTGCAGCACCACACAGCTGTAAGGCAATGTCCTCACAGTGGTCAACCACCATAAGAAGGCAGTCATTTCCTCTTTTGCAGTATTAGGCAAAGCAGGGACTTCTTTTCCAACCTGTCTTTCTCAAGCAAGGAGCTTTACAATCATCAGAGATATTACATGTACTTTGGTCCCTGTTTTACCCCATGCCCATGCACTTGCTGTGTATCCTAAGCAAGTCAGGCAGCCAAGATAGCAAGGCACGGGGAGAAACTCCAGCAACTCCATTACTTCTCTTCCACGATGTACCAGGGGAGAGGAGCAGCCTGTCCCCCCCCATGTCTCCATCTCTGTCATCACCACCTTGTATCCCAGAAGTGTGCAACCTATTACAGATAATTAAAGCTTCTAGAGATGAGGAAGTGTTGGTTTCTTGAGCAGGAAATCTTTAGAGCTGAAGAGGTAGAAATGTTAGACATGCTGTTGGACCTATGGCCAGCAGAGAGCACCAAGGAAGGGATGTTAGAAAGGATTGCTCGGCCTTCTGCCTAAGCCTTTCTTTGGATGTCCACAGAAGATCTGTTGGAACCAGAACATACTTGCCTTCGCATCCCACAGACCAGAACAAAGACTTTGAAACTTTAGTGCTTCCAGAAAGAAATAAAAAAAGAACAAGATTTTTTTTCCCCTGTTAATAAGACAATAGAATATGATACAACCTCTTGAAATTATTTCATCTTTTTTTCCCTAAATTTATGGGGATATCTTGATGTTAACTTCAGGCTGTGTAATTGCTGTATCCAGAAGTTAGCAATGTTTCAGAGAGAGCTGAAAAGTCTAACAAGCTTGGGTAATTAGCTGTAAGAAACCTGTGTATATCTGGTTTCACTCTCTCGGGTATGTTGGTGTGTTTGAAGATGCTACATATCTTCTTCTGAATGAAATGTTCACATAGAATCATAGAATCAGCTAGGTTGGAAAGGACCTTTAAGATCATCAGGTCTGACCATTACTCCGGGACTGCCAAGACCACCACTAAACCATGTCACTAAGGGCCTTGTCTACATGGTGTTGGAACACTTCCAGGGATGGTGATTCCACCACTTCCCTGGGCAGCTTGTTCCAATGCCTGACAACCCTTTCTGGGAAGAAATTGTTCCTAATACCCAATATAAACCTCCCCTGGCACTGCTTGAGACTGTTACCTCTTGTCCTATCACTTGTTACTTGGGAGAAGAGACTGACCTACTCCTCACTACAACCTCCTTTCAGGTAGTTGTAGAAAGTGATAAGGTCCCCCCTGGGAGCCTTCTCCAGACTAAATAACCCCCGTTCCCTGAGCCATTCCTTGTCACACTTGTGCTCCAGACCCTTCGCCAGCTTTGTTGCTCTTCTCTGGACCTGCTCCTCAATGTCTCTGTTACAGTGAGGGGCCCAGAACTGAACACAGCATTTGAGGTGCAGCCTAACCAGTGCTGAGTACAGGGGGATGATCACTGCCCTGACCCTGATGGCCACACTATTGCTGATACAGGCCAGGATGCTGTTGGCCTTCTTGGCTGCCTGGGCACAAGCTGGCTCATGTTCAGTCATCAGTCAGCACCCTCAGGTCCTTTTCTGTTGTGCAGCTGTCCAGCCACTTTTCCCCAAGCCTGTAGCATTGCATGGAGTAACATAGTGTTGCACATGTATCCAGAGAAGCAGTTCTGATTCTTTTTGGTTGTCAGGAACAACATCGTCAGAACAGTTCTCATCATTTATTTGACAGGTTTTCTTTTATGACAAAGCTGCTAAACAAGGTCCTGCAACTGTGCTGATACAACAACAGCGTGTAGACTGCCCTGCGCTCTATTGTGTTTACAAGGGAGTGATCTACATGCAGATCACTGAAATGATGAGGAATCCTGTTTTTTGGATAGTTATTTTTAGCCCATATTGTACAACTGATATGTTTTACTGTCTCTATAGACAGCTGTATGTGTTCATATGGAAGTAAGGGAAGAAAATAGATTCTTACTTTATGTACAGCTGTGCCTGCAGAAAAAGAATACATTGGAAAAATGAAGAGTTACAATTTTGAAAGCCAGTCCAGGTATTTAACACCTGAGTAATTATTGCATGGCTTCAAGATACCAAGTTTTATGGGTTTATGGAACATGATAACTTGCAACGGTAAGTTATGCCTGCCTATTAAGGTGATGGCGCAAAGCACTCATTTTGGAATATGAAAACAGTGGGTTTCAACACACGAAAATCAGCTTTCTCTGTGTCCTTTAGCACCACTGACTGGAATGGAATATTATATCTGGAACTATGAGACAGTCAGGACATCAATACTTAACTGTTGTGCCAAAAACTATACAATTACTTGATTGTGAAATAGTACTTTGGCTTTTAAAATGTCTGAGATTTTGCCTACCAGTTTAAAAATCAAAAAAGTAATACATATAATGTACCGTCAGCTGATTTTTAAGATACTTTTATTAAGTAGAAAATTGAATTCTAGACCTGCTACATGACAGGTTACTGAAATTATTCACTCTTTTTTTTTTCCTTTTTTTTTCTTTTAAGGGTGAGCCAGGGAAACCAGGAGAACAAGGATTAATAGTAAGTACTCCACCAGTATGTAACAAGTACATGACATGTATACTTTTTTAAAATGTGAAATTCCAAAAAGCTTTAAAGATCTGTATTTCCTAACCTTCATTTGTCACAGACTATTTGAAGCCTCATTTGTGAAGAGCACATGAGAAAGACAACCTGCTCTTTTTACGTACAGTTGCCTGTCATTTAAGGCCAACTTCTTTTAAGCTTGTAGTAGAGGGAAATGAAACAGCTAAGGGCAGACAGCAAAGCAAAAAAGAGTCAAGCCAGGTGTTCCCAGTTCCTGGCCCCCACTTATCACTGTCTCTGAAATTGAGCTGTTTCTACCTTGAGAGCATTGAGCAGCACAAGAACCATCTACTCGTTTTAAGGGCCAAAATCCCAGCTGTCTCTGTGGCAATAGCTCTTGGCTCTTTGCCTGATGGAACAGTGAAGACACAGCACAGCACACTAAAACTCTCAGAATGTTCTCCTCTCCTGAGGTTTTGGTTTTTCCCTCTGAGTGTGAGAATGTGAAAGACAACTGAATGCATTTTTTACAAATATTCAGATATGGGAGTAAATGTTTTCTGTTGCATCAGGAACTAATTAACCCTATTCATTTGGAAGCAAATTGAAGTTCCACTGGTTGTAAATCAGCCTCAGCCACAGGGCAAGGCATGAGAGTTTCTGCCTGTCACATATTCTCAGACCTCTGAAACATGTGGTGGTTCTTTTCCCTTAAGATCCCCCTAAACACTTATGGTCATTCTTATTTTTATGAGAGATGACAGAACTGTACCCTGTGGCATGTGGTTTTGATTCCTGAATGCTTCTGAGGAGGAAGATTATATGCTCAGCAATCACTGCAGATATGATTGCTATCTGTTTGTATTCATGAAGTTTTAAACAGGTGTGATGATCTTTAACCTTGACAAATTACAAAACATTTTGAATTAACAAAATCCAATATCTTCTGGAAAAAAAAAAAAAGATTCTGAGACTCAGAAATAGCTGCTGTGATCAGGAAGTTAAAGTCTTCTACTTTTTCATTTCAAGATAATGGTTTAACAAAACCATTCTAGGTTAATTCTGCAGGAATTCTTTTGTAAGAACTTACCTTTGTTTCACACCAAGAATCTGAGGTCTGAGTTACCTTCCTGTTTCTTCTTCCTGATGAAACTGAAACTGTGAAGCCAATGGGTCCCATAGAGTACTACCAGTCCTGGTGTCCAGTGGGTCCACTTGTTGCTGTGTGCTGTGGTTTCCTACTTGACCACATGTCCAATGCCCTTTCCAGTAAGAAGCAAGCGTTGTGGCGTGTATTCTGGTTCTTTGTCCAAGATGGAGGCAGGATACAGCCAAGGAAAGCACCAGATGCTGTGAAACGATCCCTACAATTTGGATGTACATGCTGAAGGTTGTGGAAACTGAAGGCTACCTGTAGCCTAAAGGAGTACACTCTCAACAGCTTGAAGTTTCACAGTGGTGTTCAAGTGAAGAAGAGCTGCAAGCCTGACCTCAAGATTGTAATAATGAGGATAAAAACTTTTCTTTCTCATGAAATATCTCTAGCGCTTAGTTTTGGTAATGATTCTTGGTATTTCTAGGTGAATGTACAGGTTATTGATAGAACTTGTGAACCAACAGTGGCACAGCTTGAAATTGCTTAGTCTTCTATTTTCTCTTTGTACAAGAAATGGATAAATTTCTTGAAGAGCACAAGATAGTAGATAATGAGAAAGCAGTGTTTTCCAGCTTGTGTCTCAGAATGTACCACAGGCTTATTACACACGTTGAGTAATTTGTGACGTACTCAAACAATGTGTGCCTTGATTCACAAAAAGCTAAAATCATTTTAATACATTTGGAGTTCTGGGAATGTTCATGTTTTCCATCCGGTGATATAGGAAAACAGTGGCTCTAGTGAAGACAAAGATGTGACAATTTTCTCCAAAAGAGAATTTGCTGCCATGTTCTCTATTTTTACTGAAGTTCTTTGTCAATAAAGAAAAAGAAAATAGCGTTTCAGATGATGTTGAGAGTACAGTAATAACTTTTCTTCCTCTCAAGCAGAAGTTTGCTTGGACCATATACAAAGAATAACAGTGAGTTCTCTGGCATGAATTCTGCTTTGGCACAAGAGAGCTCGGACTGTCTTAGGTGCACTAGGGAAATTTGCCTTGAAGACAGGGAATAGCTTCTCTTCTTCCTGATTTCCAGCATGTGTGTGGGTTGGGATAGGGTAGTGGGAAGAAAGGTTTAGGAAAGCTAGCTGTTGCTTACAGGGGTCTCTCGTTCCCAGTTGAAAATCTTTCCAGATTGTTGGAGTGGGCTCCTATTGCTCTTTTACCCTTGCATCGAGACGTTTGCAAGGGGGTTTTCTCTCTATATGTTGCTATGTCAGGAAGAATCTGTTTTCTCTTTGAGCCATGAGAGTTCAAGTTCTTTTTAGGTGAGACGGAGGCTTAGGTTTAAGTTTAAAAATACTGACTATATGCATCTTTAATGTCATAAAAGAATGTAAGAATGATGAGTTAGTTGTAATTTGTGTCTGGTTTCCACGGCACTTGAAAGCTCTACAGATCTACTTTCTGCAAGAGCTGAAGGTTATCATTCCTCTGTGCAGAAAGGATTAAGAGAATTCAGAGGAAGGCCAAGTAGTGGGGTGACCAAAGGGATTAAGTTTTGAAATGCTATGTGGAACCAGCAAAATGTGTTTTATGCAAGGGAGAAGGCCAGCAATTTACTTAGCTTTTCAGACTTTTCAGTTAAAGTTGTGTTCTGCCTCTCATAATTCATCCTTCTTTTCATGCTATTTGTCTGCTGTTCCTCATTATGTGCTCTCTTAAATGCCATACACATTTTCCTGTTTTATTTTCTCATTTTCAGAATTAATCATTAATGAATTTGTGACTCTTTTCTACCCAAGAGCTAGGATTTCTCGTTGCAGACTATTCATGAGAAATTAAAGTGAGTTGGTGATGGGAAATCTCCGGGGCTGACACTGAAAATCTACATTTTCAGATTCATAAGTTGCAATAGTGTGGAAGGTGTGCATGAGGTGGTTTTGTTTCTAATTTTCATATGGGAGAGTTTTGGATGCTTTTATATGTAAAGTATTTTAAACTAGTGCCTAGTCATAAAAAATTGAAAGATCAAAATTTGCAGTGTTTTCAGCTTCTTCGAAAAGAAGTAAATTTAAACATGTTCAGTGTATGAATCAACCATTTCTTGTCACTGAAAAAAACCTGCATATTTTTTTATCCTCCAAAATTGGCTGTAAAGACAGGTAAGTAATTTTACAGATGTTTTGCAAGAGCAGAACACTCCAGAATAACCAGAGAAGTCAGGTAAAGGTGTCTCTTTGCAAAAAATATCTGCACTGTAATGATCAATCCAAATGTAAAATCCGTCTGCTTTAAAATATATTGTTTTCCAAACTAGTAGTTATGTGCTTATACAGTCTTGCTGGGCATCTGTTCAAGAAAATAAGACTTAATGTTACTGCTTTTGCTAGTTATTCAGAATAAAGAGGATGTTCTTCCAAAGCGAATTGCTATTTCTGTGAAAGACAGTGGAAACCTTGCAGTTAAGTCTGCAAAATGTCACATCTTTAAAATTGATTAAGATTAATTTTTCACCTTAGGTTAAAATGAATAAAATGGGCACATAGGGATCAGGCAGAGCTGACTGGGAAGTGCTGCTAAGTTCAATTCAACCTTTTAGGCCAATGACCAAGACCAGATGCTCAGCTGGTGTGAATCTTCATAGCTCCTCCAGGAACCTACTAATTGTGGTTTTGTTTTCAATGGCCAGAGTACTGCGGCAGCCTTCTTTGTTTCATTATGGTAGCATATTCATAGCAAGTTTTATGAGGTGGTGTTCTTATGCTGTTTAGCTGCAAAAGCTTACTAGGAACTAGCACATGAAATGGAAATTCTCAGCCTGTGCCTCTCACAGAAACTATTCGGTTTTTTCCCCAATACAATTGCATTGGCCATGACTTGTAGGAAGTCTCAGGAGCAGTAGTCTTTGCTGTTTTGTAACTTCTGTACTTCAGTAATGGCTGCCACAACAATGACTAGGCAGTGATAATAAAAAGCTCCTCCTGATCACTAATTAATACTTACTGCTGCTCTTTTCATCAGTTAAGGTAGATAGCATGGGAGGGGGTACTACTTAATCACGAGTTATGTGAGATTTCCCATTATAGTTAATCTGTTTTCTTAGCTGGTCATTCTTTTATCTAGGTGATTCATCAATACTAAAGCATTGCACATTTCAATACTTGTACTCTAGACATTGCAGTCTATATGAAACACTCCTCAACCATGCAGGAACACATTTCCAGAATTACATCACATGCCCACTACACACAGAAAATGGGATCAGTGGGTAGTACAGGCTCTGCTGAAATGCACATGAATACTTTGTATGAAACCTGTGCTTTCCTTTTCGTGTACGTCTACTAGTTCAGGTTTCCTTCTTCAGTTCTTTATGCCTTTAGACTGGTAAGAAATCAATCTGTGGGAATAAGGAAGTGATTGTCCTCCCATACTCAGCACTGGTGAGGCTGCATCGCAAATACTGTGTTCATTTTTGGGCCCCTCACTACAAGAAAGACATTGAGGTGCTGGAACGTGTCCAGAGGAGAGCAACAAAGCTGGTGAAAGGTCTAGAGAACCAGTTCTGTGAGGAGCAGCTCAGCAAAGTGGGGTTGTTTAGCCTGGAGAAAAGGAGGCTCAGACCTTGTTGCTCTCTACAACTACCTGAAAGGAGGATGGAGTGAGGTGGGGGTCTGTCTCTTCTCCCAAGTGTCAAGTGTTAGGACAAGAGGAAATTGCTTCAAGTTGCACGTGGGAAATTTAGATTAGATATTAGGAGAAATTCCTTCTCAGAATAGGGTTGTTAGGCACTGGAACAGGCTGCCCAGGGAAGTGGAGGAGTCACCATACCTAGAACTATTTAAAAGATGCATAGATGAAGTGCTTAGGGACACAATTTAGTAGTGGACTTGGCAGTGTAAGGTTAATGATTGGACTTGATGATCTTAAAGGTCTTTTCCAATCTAAATGATTCTATTCTAAGTGTTTAAGGATTCTTATCAACACCAAAGGGGAAACATGTCATCTCAGTGACAGTCTTGAAACTTCTTTTGTCCCACAGAAATAAAGACACAATACTTCCTAGAGGCCTTCTTATTACAAAGAGCTTTTACTTTATGTAGGAAATATGGAAGTTTAAAAGAAAAACAGGATCTTTTTTTTCCCCAAAGCTTTGGAATAAGAGTTATTTTGAATGAGTGTATTGCACCATTGTGACATACTTTGCTATATAACTTTTTCAGTGTAAAAAAAAAAAAAAAGAAAATCATTTTTTCATTTGATTTTTGTAAGACATTTTCATTTCGTGTTTGTTCTCACTGTCCATGAACTCTGATACCTTGTAAAACAAAACCTTACTGCTGCCTCAGACCTGCAAATTGAAAGTACCCAAACATACATATCTTCACAGAATCACAGAATCACAGAATCCCAAGGGTTGGAAGGGACCTCAAAAGATCATCTAGTTCAAGTGTTTAGCAACTGAGTCACTGAAGTTGAATACAGAACACCTCAAGAGGCTAATGTATCACACCCTGAATGTGTGTGCTTTGAAACTGCAGCTTTAACGTTTACAGGTGTCCTGGGTTCAGCAGCAGCAAAGCAGCCACCAGCCCTTATATGAGGTGTCACCTCCTACAACCCCAGCACAAACACGTTTCACCATTGCTCTCCTCAAAGGGAAGGTTTTCACCCTCTGAATTAAAGGCACACAAATTGGAAGCCAAACTGTCCTGCCACACAACAGCCTGTCTTTGGCATGTGCCTCATGCGAGCCAGGCAGGAGTCGAACCTCCAATCTTCTGATTGGCAGAATTATTTCTTGTTTTGCAGCTTGCTAAAGCAAGAATAAGCTTAAGAGGAAAATACAACTGTAACATTAGAAGGGAGATCTAGGAAGAATTCTGGACTCAGAACATTTGTTCTAACTACATTTAAGTCAGACTTTTCAGTTTGGTTGGTTGTTTTTTGAGTTGGGTTTCTTTTTTAGTAACAAAAAGGCTCAAGAGGCAATCTCCATTCCTGGGACATAAAAATAGCAGGTTTGAACTATGAAGGTGGTCTTCCTTCAGCTGGTCAGTCTGGCCTACTGATGAGGGATTTTTCTTAAGATCTGAAATATCCCCAAAATACAACTGGTTAATATATGAAAGTTCATCAGATAACTGACGCCCAGAACATAGATGTTTGGAGCCTATTTTGGTAGCAGTGATGTAGGAAAGCTCTAGTTTGAGCATTAATCCTTTGGGGTTTTTCAAGATGTTAGCTAAACTTGCACTTTTCTCACAGAAGGGGATGATTCCTGATTCATCATTGCCATGGTGTCAGGCACTGGAAGAAACTTCCTTCTCTTGAAGAAGAGGAAAAAAACGTATTTGTGGAGCATGTTGTTTTATCCATGGTTCCTTACCCAGCAGGCCACTCTTACTCACCAGTATCGTCTTGATTTGTGTATCTCATTTTTAATCCATTTCAGTTTTCTTGGAGACTGTTTGCAAGCGATGCGTAAGAAATAGGTTGTACTTCATTGCAGTACTACTGGTGTCCTCAGACTCCAGCAAATCTAAGGGTTAGAATCCAGGTACTTACTGAAAAGATGACCTGATTTAAATAGCATTTTTTTCAAAATGCAGTGGGCTGGGGGCATTTTTCTGCAGTCTAAAGAAGCAGATGTTTACTCTACTTGTTGTTCTGATCACCACCAGTAAATTTTCAAGAAGCAGCACTCATCAATGTTGCTGCAAGATTTAATGCATAACCAACGTAAGAATCCACATTTTAAAAAGCAGGCTTTTCAGTCACATCAGTAGATCCAGGACCCAGAATTACAACCACTGGAGCTTTTCCATTTTAGCAGTTTAAACTTCTACCAGAGCAGTGTTCCAACAAGCCATGCATCTACCAACAGGGCAGGATTCCACCTAATTTCAAACTACATCAAGAATAAAATTGGCGCTGCATTTTGAAGCAGAAATACTTTTCTTTTTTTTTTTAATAATTGCAGTTCTGATGTCAATTGCTCTTTTATTCTTTCATACATCAGAAAGATTTGGATTCTTCAGGTTTTGGTTTTTGTTTTGCACCTTCATGGACTGCACCTTCATGAATCCACCTTGCTTTATATAGCACTAGCACCCACAGGTTGCACCAGCATCTGTAGTAGGAACATGGGGAAGAATGTGTAAGAACTGTGGTGGACATCGTCTGGCTCTTACCAAAAAAGACTGTGAAAATGTCAAAGATATGGTTAGCTAATCTATTTCCCTCCTGCCTCCCCTCTCCACTGTGGCCAAAAACAGCCTGGGTATTTCAGAGAAGCCAAATGAGAAATGAGTCCCATTAATATCAATGAGACTTTGATGCCTGTATGACATTAAGCAGTTAAGCTTCCCTGAATTGAGATATCTCTTCCTGCCTTCCCAAGTCATGGGGATGAAATGGTGATTCTTTACTTCCCAAGTGCATTCTTAATGATTTCTGAAGTTAATTCTTAATTATTTTTCTCTTAACTTGCAAATGATGTCACAGATCACGTGTTGGGAAAAAAATAGTAATGCATGCTGATACCTAGAAAGTGAGGCGATTATGACGTTTATGCTTCTTTTTATCTTCAAAATACTTGTTTGCATAAACCTTGTTTATATGCTGCTGAGCAGATTTATTACTGTGGACACACAGCTGGCTGTTAGCTGGTATCAGAAGGAGAAAAACCACTGTCACCTTAATGCTGACAGATTTGTCAGTACTAGAAGAAACAGATGGGTTGGAAGAGAAGATTAGAAGGGGAAAATTTGAGTCTTACAGTTAGTAGTTAGTTCCAAAAGAGAAAAGATCCATTGTGCATTTTGAGCATAAAGTTTTACTTGATGTATAAAACATCAGCCGGTTTCAGTCCAGTATCAGAATGCTTACACAATAAGACAGTTTTAACTGGTCATTTCAGTTTAAATTGGCTAGAGTTATGATGTTAATTGAATTGTTTTCCCTTTGCAGGGACCTCAGGGGCCTCCAGGACAAAAGGTATAGTATAAACAATACTGTGAAAGTGATTATTCCTGCTGGTGCCAAATTGCAAGCAGAAAAGGTGAATGGAATTAGCTACTGTACACTGCATTGAATCAGTTAGTTTAGGCTCTGAATTTTGTTTTTGCAAAATGCAGCCATATAATGTGAGACATCGGATTTCTCATTTCCCCCATCATAGGAAGTCCAAGCAATAGAGAACAGACTGTTTTCAATCTGTCTGCTCAACTTTCAGGTGAAAAGGTTGCTATAACTTTCTTATTTGTGCACTGGTACGACTAGGAAACCAATGTTAAAATGCTGTGAAAGGTGGGGAGATAGAGTTTCTGATTAAATGCATGTCCTTACTCAAGTAGATCAGTGCCATATGACTAAAGAACTGACCACCAGAAACAAAGGACATAGGTGTTGCTGATAAATGGGGCTTGGTTGATGGTGTTCAGGTGGTGTGCCAGTATCTTCCTGTTCCTTCAGTAACTCGAGACCTGACTTCCTGGGAATGCTGTCGGCATTATTTACACTCATTAAACCTGACTGCCTCAGTTTGATGTAGTGAGTTTAGGATTTATGGAATTACACCATTAAAACAGTCCTAGATATATCAGCAATAACAGCTAGTAAGTGCCACTTTTCCAGCATCTCACCCACACACCACCAAGGCAAGTAATTTTCTAGTTGATTTCAAAAGATTAATAAATTGTATGGAAGATATTTCATAAAACAGGCTTGAAATCTATAAACAAAAAAGAAAGTGGAAATGAATAAGTAGTATTAACATGTGTGAGAAGGATTCTACCTCTGTCTTTCTTCTTCTAAGATAATGTTCTTTAAGGTGAAGATTTGTTTACATCTGTTCAAATGGAACTTTTTGAACAAAAGAAAGAAAACCTCACTGATACATAAAAATGTAATCCCAAAGCATATAAATTAATGGAAAGCACAGCTGTGGGCTGTGCAGAACTTGCAGACTGAGGGAGAGGACTACCCTTCATGTTTCACAATATAGGAATGTGGCATTTTAAAGCTGTGCTGATGTCTAAGTTGCCACTTAAAATTGTGCCCTCAGGTTCAGGGAGGAGGGTATTTTACATGTACAGCATCAGCAAAACTCATCTGCTGATTAGCTTTTGAATATCTGATAACTTGACATGGTAGAATCAGCTTTATTTACACTCCCTAACATCCTATGTCTCATAAGAAAAATCAACAGCTATAAGACTGTCACGGGGAGCAGGAACTGTTATAAATATGATAGTTTATTGAGGCTGCTGGTTTAATGCCCTCCTGAGCTTTGTCTTCTAGTTTTTTGGAAAAGTGATAGAAAGATGTGGAAATGTTCACTAGGAACCCTTGGTAGTCATGACCATGCATCCAGCAAAAAGAGGCAACACGAATGCTAAAATGGAAGCTTTGGCAGCAAGGAGAGAGCATTCTGGGTCATGGAGATGCAGTGGGATGCCACGGTATTATTTCTTATTAATTTATAGCTCTGTTATGAGCTGGAGCCCCTTGGGCATTCAAATGTTGGAGTTTTTTCAAGACCCTCATCAGTTGCTTCTTTCTCTTTTTTCTCAGGATTTCTCAACTCTATTCATTGGCAAACATGTGCATCCATTCTGGGTACATGCTTCTGGGTGTTGGTGCCCTTTGACTAATCCATTTCTAGTGAAACCTCCAACCAATATGAATAGATGGGGAAATGTCACACACTGATATTTTTTTTTGGATAAAATAAAAAAAAAAAAAATCAGTGCATAAAGGGATTCACAGGGTGCTTATTTGTCTTAAGGGTCCCATGAAACTGCACACTTCACTGTTGACAGAGCCTTTGCTTTTCCCAGTCCCCTGGCCTCTTTTTAGAGTGCCACCCTTTCAAATACAGCTATCACGCTTTTGTATCCTATTAAGTTGTTTATAAATGAAAAACAATGCTCTCAGTTTCCTTGCTGAGCAACACCATTATTATACAAAAAGAGGATAATGCTGGATAAGCACACATAGTGTTCCTGCTTTCTTCATGCCTCAGGTTTTCACTGAACATCCGTAACAAGTCACACAAGTTCCTTCGGAAAAATTGTCCATCGTATAGAAACTTATAGTGTGATTGCTTTGTAAAAAGATCCCTCAGAGGTTACAAGTCAGTATTAATATTTTGCTTTCCTCTTTGCTCCTTGTGTTGGCTTTTAAATTTTTATTGCAATAATACTGATTTAATTTAAAAGGGTATCTGTAATTTGCACTGTCAGGCTGAATTATTGCAGATCATCTCTTAAAAGCCTTAAGATAGATCGGCGCTACCAGTTATTGAGCTTGAAGCATCCCTCTTGAAGCATGAATAATTTTGTTCAGATGGTATGTTTGTTTGTGTAGGATCAGGCTCAAAAATTATCAAAAGCATTAAATAGAATTGCATTTTAATTCTTACATTTCTTGTGAAGCATCCACAAGCTTACAAAGCTCGAAGCTTGTTTCTGAAAGAGGCCATACAGTGAGACAGTCGCTAAAATGTGCAGCATGAGAACATGTATAATTGGTATAAGATCTCACATTAAAAGAGAGCTCAGCTTGGATAAATATTAGTTTTGGGATAATTTATTGCAGTTACAATAAGCAAGCATTCAGCGTTATTTCTAAGCACTGTATTAAGAGATGAAAGGTTTCATGACCTGTTTAATTTGCTAAACGCTGGCGTCTGTTTCCCACCAGGGTTCTGTCGGAGTGCCTGGTGTTCCAGGGAGAGACGGACAAGTGGTGAGTTTGCTGACTTTGTCAGCACTGCAGTTATTTATGGAGTTGATTAAAGATACTTAGGGCTTGTTCACATGAGCAATATGCAGCCTTGCATCCAGACCTGTGGTTTCAAATTGCCTTAATAGAAAAGACTCTACAATCTGATTTGTGCTCTAAAGTAATTTTTTCTAATTATACTTACACAGACAGCAAATGTAATTAACTGAGCTGAAAGTCTGATGCCCGGATTTGATGATGACTGATAGGTTCCTGAGAGAAATGTGTATTACTGGTGCGCAACTTTAGACAGTATGTTTACAAACTTAGTTTTTTATGCAGATTTTTTAATTATTTTTTTTAGTTTTTTAACTCAGTACCTGATGCAAACGCATTGATACTGGGTATTTATACAGTGCTAATATATTGTTAATACAACCAACAAATAGAGAATAAAGGCAGACTGGAAACATATGTGGAG
Source organism: Lathamus discolor (assembly GCF_037157495.1). NCBI lineage: Eukaryota > Metazoa > Chordata > Aves > Psittaciformes > Psittacidae > Lathamus > Lathamus discolor. The sequence goes on from NC_088884.1 coordinate 110,472,553, forward strand.
AATGATGTAAATTGAAGTTGGGGATGAAAATGCAGAGAAATGAATCAAGCAGAAATATTCTTGAATGCAACTGGGATGAAATGTTAACTCAAGCATGTCAGTGTTATCTTTCAGTGCCAACACCAAGTTAACTCACAGGTCAAAACAGCCCTCCATAAGGAGGGGTCGCAGTAAAGCAGCAGGGCTGTTTCACGGCTTTGCTAAGGTTTGTTGGCAAATCTGGATGGTGATGTTTAAATAATATCAATCCCTGAATGTAAACATATTATCCATCTGTTGTTCTCACAAGGACTATCATTCCTAGTGAACTTGAAAAGCACTAGCAGAGAATGCCAAAAGGAAAATGTATGATATAAACACGGTTATTTACTGTGTTGAAGCAGCAATAGGTGGTAGTGTATAAGGTTCACATCATACAATCTCTTCTTCCGTCTGCCTCCCCAAAAGCCCTAGGAATAAATGTGCTAAGATGTTTCAAATAATTTTTAATTTCTCTTTCCTGACAAAAAGGATGTATTGTTTCTAATGGCATAATATACAGTATTAGACCCGTGTTTTGACAATGGCTGTAAGAAATGATGTAGTAATCATTTTTTTTCACTTTAGTGATAGTGACAGTGCTAGGAATCTATTTTTTAAATATGCAGAGTGTTATGGCTACTGTGGAATGACAAAACAAAAAAAAAATTGGGAGTTAGCTGTATGTAGCATGCGAGTGATTATAAGAAAATATTATATACAAAAAAATTGCATTAAGACCGGACATTGTTTTCGTTCATGTTTTATAGCCACATTCAATTGCAACAAAATGGGAGAGAGTAGTTGCCAACACAGATGCTGTTGCTCTATATAATTCAAGTAATTTTTGTGACCAAAGTATGTGTGAAAAGCCATTGAAGACATGTTTTGTAGCATAATTTCCTTTGGACCTGCAGGAATACTGCACAGGATGAAGCTGCAAACCATATTGAACAGAACAGAACTGATGATTCACATTTTATCCAAGAGCTTTGCTTTTAATAGTGTTGTCACCCAAGCTCTAGCCAGAAATCTTCACTCAGATCGGCACAAAAAATGGGTGTTCATGAGTCAAATATGTCAAATGCACAAAAATAATCTGATTATTAAAGTGTTATTCTTGGGGATGTAGAAATTTTTAAAGCTCTACTAGCAAGGTTGTTGTATGTCTGTTTTTAGGACACCATATAAACTTACCTGGAGTCGTGTCTTATGGGGAAGAAAATAAATATGCATTTGCCTTTGATTAAGGGAAAATGCAAACATCTTTAAATGCTGTTTATCAAAGCATTCACACACACTTGATTTTAAGCACATGCTTAATGCTCACTGTGTTTTAAGCTAAGAAAATTGTGCTTTTAAAACAGGTCCTAACATTTTAAATTTGTTCTATAATGTTTATTTGATTTAGTTCAATATTTACAGGATGTAAAACTTTTAAGACATTCTTAAATTATTACCATGTTAATAAAGATGCCAGTGTATTTTTAATGTAGCTGGACTATTTTACTTTTGACCTGTAAGCAAAAAATGTATTAATTACTAAACTAAAATCTAGATACTAGAAAAAAAACATACAGATAAAAGTGAAATGTGGTCACATTATTTTGTCTACTTTCACAGTTGTTGGTTAATATTGGCTAGCAAATACTTCCTTACGTGCAGAAAATGTATTGCTTTCGTGGAATACTAAGCTGATGAAAAATGAATGTTGCTATCTCTTAATAAATAGCTAACAAATTCTGTTAGCTTGGAAATAGTGTAAGAAATAAAGTTAAACTGAAGCAATGTGTATCTAATGTTAGAAAGTACAGTGCAGCCTAGGACTCCCATGCTACCAAAAGGTCTTTTCTTCTAATTTATATGAAAAAAACAGATTTTCAGTGTAGCGTGACACAGAAGATATTGTCAAATGAAGACCAGAGCAGTAATTTTAAGATTTGGTCTGTACTAAGAGCTAGCTGCTGGCACTCCTGGCTTTACTCATACAGATTCATGTTGATCTGCAGAATAGTTGAATTTGACTTGAATGTGTGATGCAAGTCATCCCCTTTTTAGAAGTTATGTAGTCAAAAGGCTTTACAAAAGCGTTACTTTCTTGGTAGCCTTTTAATCAGTGAGTTCACTGTCAAAAAGCAGCATGTGCAGTGCACTAAGTTCCAAGTTAATATTTTTTCTTAGTTTAAAGGGCAGTGAGTGTTAAGCACATGCTTAAAATTAAGTGTGTGTGAATGCTTTCCTCATCTGGACAATGAAATATATTTCTGCTGATGAATGTCAGCAGTGAATTAGATTTGATCTCTCCTTAAGCAGTTGAATCATAGAGTTAGGTCATCTCCATCTCATACATGTCTCTCTAATTTTCTTTTTCCTTTCCCTTTACCTCTTCTTTAATTGAAATAGTGGATTATGGGAGATGATTGACAACTCTGACCAATAGGCCTGGGAATGAGATCATAAATTCTGAGTGCATTTAGAACAATTTTCTAATCCCTTAACATATGAACCACTTCTCTTAGGCAATCTTTAGGTATTAGAGTAAGTGTAAATTTACACAACCCACATGTTTTTGCAGGACTGTGAACTAGCAGATTTTTCTTGTATTAAGAGTAGCAGCTAAATCATTGCCATGAAAACTTCACACTTTTTTCCTTTTAGGCTAAATCCAATGAGAGATTACAGGTAATCCTGCGAGGGCATTATAGTCTGAGTTCTTACATTTGGGAAACTATAGCCACACTCTGCTTTTCTTGTTGAGAACAGTAACTGGAAAGGAGCTGCAGCTGGAGAGAGTGTTGTCCTGGGATGGATAGAAACCTTCTGAGATAGCAAGGAGAGTCCTTTTGAGTGCTCCCTCTCCTTTGCAGACTGTTGTGCAATCCACCTGTGGCAGGTTGCTTCCTAGCAAGATGCTACGGGAAATAAACTTCTCTTTCTCGATCCCTGTCAAGAGGTCCTCAGGCACTCAAATTGTATGAAAAAAGATTATATTTACATAGAAATGCAAGGTTGCAGTGCTCTAGGGATATCAGAACCCTACATTAATCATGTTGAAATGGCCACAAAGGCGTTCTTGTAAAGTTAACTGTGCAAGTGTAGGACACATATCCTGGTATTTCTTAAGTGATATTGATTTGATAAGGACTTCCAATGACTGCAGCAACAGCACAAGGAGGAAAGGGGAGGTTTCCTAAATAAGGATTGCATTTGGCCTGAAGGAACCCGGTTTCTGGAGTCTGTGCATCTAATTCTCTTTGTTTTAAACAGGAGCTTGTCTGGAGTGCATAAAGACCTCACTCTGTACTTCCATGAAATGCTTTTTCTTATAGTGCTTGATATTTGGCAGGGAAGAAGGGTGTAAGTGTCTATTTAGAAGAGAATGTGTGGTGGCGATAGATCCCTTTATTTCAAATTGTTTCAGAATTTTGACAATATCAATATGATAAACTTTAGAATTTCCCTTCTTATCATTAGACTTACTGGTAAGACTTACCCAGGAATCTGGGTATGCACATTTTTTATTGCTTTCTTCATGCTTATTACTCCAATTTACATGTATTTCCTGATTAGTGTGTACTGTACTATGTAGGGGAGACATTTTGAAAGTAGTATTATCATATTTCTTTAGAGAAATAAGGACAGGCATATGCGTACTAACATTTTTCAAATAAACTATTAAGGAAGGAAACATCATTAAATATAGTTCACAAATTCTCAGACAGGTTTGCAGGTCAGCTGAATCTTGTTGAAGAGTCTTTCCACTTAATTTCATCTGGTGAGTGGTCCAGGAGAGATTTCCAGTGCTTAAACAAACAACTTTAAGTTACTTTTGAGGGGGTGAAAAGCAAATTGAAGGGAAGTAATTCAACCCTGGTTTGAAATTGAAATCACAGTAACATGTCTGAGAAACCACTTTTTTCCCCTTCTGTCCTCGTTTATGTATTTTAGAGTAAAATTAGACTGGATTAGGTTTAGGGGCCTCATGTATTTCCTTATCCTTAAAATTGATTACATTCTACTGACTGAAAAATGTAGCAATACTGGCAGCCTTTCTTCTGAGGGTGAGGTGGATATCAAGCAGCTGGTGCAGGCAGAGTTATGCATCCCACCAAAACCAAACCTATTTCAGATCAGCAGCCTCCAGGCTGTTTTCCTGTTGCAAACAAGAAAAGCTGGGGCCTCCAGCCACGTTATTTTTAGCTGATTAATTCTGGACATGAAGGTGTATGCCTTCAGGGCACAGAGCACTCCAGTAAGGACAAGCATGCATTCAGCTGCCTTGACTCCTTTGATATGGACTCTAGTGGGTGCTACATTTTCAGACATGTTCTGAAGTAGGTCTTATGTATTGACAGATTTTTCTCATATTAGCAGCAAAGCCCAAGCAGTTCCCTACACATCTGAGCACTCATCAAATTCAGATTCATTTTAATATAGATATTAATACTGTCCCTTCCGCTAGAGTATCTGAGGAAATTACAGCTATTTATTGGGTAGGGTGCTGAAGGATGTTCTTTGCCCAAATAGAAGAAAGAAAGAGAGTGTACAACAACGTTAACACAGTTAAACAGTTAATATAGGCTCGAGAGTGCTAGGACTTAAACTAAGGTGCTCTGGGGTGCTGTCCAAAGGAATATCCTTTTGGTTATTCTTTGAATTATCTGAAACTCCTGAATTGAATGGCTGGGTTGGGTGTATTCTTGGCATGTTGGCATTCATTTGCCCTTGAAATTGATACTAATTGGAAGAAAAATACAAGCATTTCTGAGACTACACAGGCAGGAAGGTTTTAGATGCTTTGCTTAGGGATTCCAGTCCCTCTCTCCCTGAGTGATAATTTCTCAGGAGTTCATGACTGCAGAAAGGCAAGCTATGACCTAAAATCAGGTGCATTATAGATAAAGTTACTCTTTAAATAGGAAAACAAAAAAAACATTCATGAGGTCATTCTTGGAGTTTTGTGTCTATCTGTGGGTTCCTCAGTATAAGAGAGACATGGATATACTGGAGAGAGCCCAACAAAGGGCCTTGAAGATGAGTAAGGGACTGGAGTATCTCTCCTATGAGGAAAGGCTGAGATTGATGAGGGAGTTCAGGCTCGGGGGGAAATCTCATCGTGGGCAAACACCTGAATGGAAAGTGCAAAGATGCTGGGCCAAGTGCTTTTCAGCAGTGCCCAGTGGCAGGATTAGAGGCAGTGGGCACAAACTGAAACACAGGAGGTTCTTGCTGTTTAGTACAGCAAGAAAAACTTCTTTTTACTGTGAGAGTGACTGAGTACTGGCATAGGTTGCCCAGGGTGTCTGTAGAGTCTCTTCCAGGAGCTATTTAAAAGAAGCCATCTGGACATGGTCCAGGGCATGCAGGTCTAGGTGACCTTGCTTAAGCAGAGGGAGCTGAACCAGATGATCTCCAGGGGTGACTTCCTATCTCAACCATTCTGTCATTCAGTGAAAGAAAAAAAACTGAAAAAACAAAACCAAAAAAACCAAAGCTATCTCGATTTGAAAGGTAGATGATGTACAGAAGACAATTGCTTCTGCAGCCTAACACCTTTGCTGTCAGTGCTAAAACAGAGAGACCGCAGTATGAGTCAGGAAAGACATTACCTGTGGCCCGGTGAATGTAAAAAACATAAGAGATTAAGATCTAGTTTTATAACTTCTGTTATTTTACCAAGTTGAATAACAGTCTGATTGAAAGTATTGCAGCAGATGACATTGTTGAATGTCTAGTTTTCCTTTGTTTGCATCAGTCCTAAAACAGTAGTGTAACAGTCTTTAACCTTTTAAGGGGCAGCTATAACTTTTGTTCATCTCAAAACATGAGATGAAGCATGTGGGGCTGATGCATACTCATGCAGCATTTCACACTCCAGTTTTAATATATCCTTTAATGAATAAATAAGATAACTAAATGGAAGGAAAGTAATTAGTTATACTTCTTAACAGAAATATTTTAAATTATTTTCATGTCAAAAATCAAAATAATCTTTTGGGATTAATATTCCTAAAACAACAGTATTTTAGTGTATATCGGGGAAGAGCTAACAATCTATTCACTTTCAAAAACCCTCTGTTTTGATTCATAAATACTTTGGGAATTTCCTAACCAATGGGAGGTCTGTCAAGGCTTTGCCTTTTTTGGGTTTGGTTTCGGGGTGGTGGTGTTGGGGTTTTGGGGCTTTTTGGTTGGTTGTATTTTTATGTTAGGCTTTAATGAAGTTGTTAGACCATCTATACATACAGCCAGACTGCCGTACCTACAAGACACATGGTGTGAAAGAGGGAGACTCCCTGTAATAAAGTTTGTTTTGCTGTGCCCTGGGAATGTTCACCAGGGGTAGAGTATAAAGTAGCTTATGTTCTGTACATTTTTATTTCACCTTATTACTCCCTGATTCCTTGTATGGACAAGAAAACAGGGTTCTAAAATAGGGAAAGGAATATTATAAGTATGAAAGAAAATTATTTTAGCCCCTGTTCTTCTGGCCATTAAAAACAGAAGGATAATCACTTCAAAAGCGTAAAGCCACAAGGTCATTTCTGGTGCTGTACTTCTAGGTTTGCCTTCAGTCTTTCCCATTCACAGAGCTAATTTCTACTGTGCTAATGCCTCTGACTGGTACTTTCAAGGTCAGAAGTAGCGTAGGCCATAGTAAAGTCACATATATGTCAGCAGTTAAACTGGTGGTGTGAATAAGGATTTACTATAACTAGGTGACAGCCTGAGGTTTTCACTTTTTTTCCAAAGAAAACGGGATAATTCTTTAGGTTTTATTGTCACAGTGGTAGCTCTTTGCATTCATAGCAGTGATGTGTAAACCTGGGAGGAAAGTGGAAGCTTGGGACTTCAACTCTTTGATTAGAGAATTAAGTCCCTGCCAGTGTCAGCTGACAGCAGCTGTTTTAAAATAAAGGGGGCAGAAACAAACTTGTTTGGGTTGTGGGGACGAGGAGAAACCAGTGCATATTCATTGGTTCCTTCTGCTTCATTTTGTCAACTGGCAGTTTTTTTCAAGTGCCTTTCGGGTCAGTTCTTTAGGACACATACTCCTTATCTTCAACAGCTTGGAATCCTGACCATTCAAGTATCAAATGCCTGTGCTACTGTATCAGCCTTAGAGCTAATGTACTGGAAAGCAGCCTTGAAAAAGGGCTGACTCAAATGTTGTTTAATTCCTTCTGAGCCTAATGGTACTTAACACTTTTTCTCTGGCTTGTAAAACACCTCACTAGAGTTTTGCTAGAACCTTGAAGCTTTTGTTTTATAGTTACCAAAGAAGCTAGATATTTCTTGTGAAACCAAGACGCACTTCTGCAGAAAGTTTTACATATTTAGCCATCACCCCTAGTTGTTTTACAATCAAGTCTACCCATTGTTTTATCATTTTACCTAAAATCAGTAATGTCTGTGTTCTCTTCCAAAAATCTGGGTAATAGACACTAGAAAGGGGTCTTTAAGGGTATGGGTATGGTTTTTTTTCTCTTGTTTATTTGTTTGATTAGGTTTTTTTGTTTTTAAATTTGGGGGTGGGGGGGAAGATTTTTGTAAATAATTGTTAGGTTTGGACTGATTTATGAAAATTATTTATGACTCCTTAAACTGTGGAAAAGTGCATGTTCTATACATTAAACATCACCAAAATCTGGAATATCGATGTATTGCTGAAAATATTTTAATCTTTTAAACCTACTTTTCAGCCAGTGGTATCAGAATATGAAAAAATTTGCAAGTAAGGTATATTTTAAAAAGTAAAAGTTGTCTGTTCTGAACTCTTCCATTTCTGCAATGGGCCCTTCTCAGTTTTCTTCATTATGCGCCTTCTGTATGAAACCAGAAGCACAAATGTCAAAGTCATTTCAGATAAGCCTTTCTTGCAGTATTTCTAAGTTGTAGAGGAGAGGAAAGTGTTAGCAATTTTGCTGGGAAGACTATGCTGTAAAGGTTAATTAGACAACTTTTTAGAATTAGAAGTCACAGTTCTGTTTTCCGTAGTTTGACATCTGTGTATTCACACTGTGTATTTCAGCAGAATTATTTCTTATTATAGAGGAGTTAATTAGAGTTGATCCACCCTATCTGGTGAAATAAGGCATTTTAGTGCCCAACTGTGGAGGATATGTTCACTGAATCTTTTTAAACTTTATTGTTACCTACCCAATATCACACAGTAGGAGAAATGCTGTTAATATACTCAATTAGGTCTGTCTTAACCCCATCTTTTGTTTTTCACCTTTAGGGTGAACCTGGTTTGCCTGGCATAGCAGGAGAGAAGGGAGCAGCAGGGCTTAAGGTTGGTATTGAAAATGGATTAAAAACAGAATCACATGGGATGTGAGTACATGTTTAGATGACAGTCGTGCTTTCCTGCTTGGGTTTATATTCTCACTGGCTTTTAATGATCTCTTCCCTCCAGTGATCACTGCTGTAAGAGGCTTTGTGCATTCCACCATAAAGATGTATATTCTTCTGCTGTGCTGTGCATATAGAATTCCAGTCAGTGGCACTGACGCACATGCATCCTCTGCCAAATGAATGCAATATGCCTGCAAGTGTTTGGGAATTTGGGGACCTTTTTAGGAAGGCTTTGTTTATGCTCCTTACAATGCGTTTCAGGCTTCTTTTCAAGAACTGATGTGGTCAATTCTTTGATGAATGTCAGGGTTAAGTCTTGAGAGCTGATCCTGCTATTATGGAAGTTAGCAACAAGACTCATTAGAAGCATGCCTCGTCCTGTATTGTTACATCAGAATGTCTCTGCACTTATTTTGTTGTTAAATATTTTTTTCTGCTGTTTTGATATTGAAAAGTGAAATAGAACATAAAGCTTATGATAACTTCATTTAAAAGAAAGCTCAGCATGTCTGAGATGATGTTATCTGTGGGCCTCTTGGAATGGGTAATGCTAAATTCTAATCCCATCACCTGCAAGTGTATGTCTTTGGTGCACATGTGCTCTTCAGCTGATTCTGTGGATCACGCTGCTGCTGACAGACACGCAGGGCAGGCTCTTTGCATTTACTGACTGGCTTGAAAACAAACCATTTAGGAGCATGACCTTTTCCTACTTTGTATACAGAAGAAGCCAAATTATGGCAGTTGATGCTTAATTCATATTCACAGCTGTAGCCTTTGAGTTGCCTAGCAACTGACAGCCATCAAAAGGGGCAGAGATGAGCCAGAAATGCAGAGATGAGTTGTCAGGGTCATGCTGATGTGCAAAAGTACATTTGCCACTGAGCAAGTTATAATTTTGAAAAATAATGGCTATAATCCACCCTTTTATTACAGAGAATGTGAGGAACACAGAAGGCTCTTTGGTCTGTATAAATTATGAACTAGTTCAAGACATTTAAGGCATTTTGTCATTTCCAAAGATCTTTCTAAGCCATTAACAGAATCATAAGACTTTTCCCTCCTATTTGGCCTTTGGATTTTTCCTTTGTTCATTCCCAAAACAAGGAGAACCAAGCGTAGGAGTCACCTGGGTCCTGGCAGGCTACTTCACAAAGATATATGCTTGTTTGTTAGGGTTTAATCTAGAACAAAATGGGGGGAAAAAAAGCATACAAATCATTAAGCTTTTAACATTATGTTGAAGATATTTGGTCTGTTGAGTTCTATTGAATTACAGTATATCACTGTTTATTGAAGATTTTCTTGTTGGATTTTATAATCAGAGACAGTCATCAGTAGTGACAGATCGTTAGCAACTGACAATCTGATGAGCATAATATCAACACTGATTTTTGCTTATGGTAGTAACTTACAACTTCTTTGCCTCAATTATTTTCATCAGGGTGACCCTGGAGAAAGAGGAGAAAAGGTGAGCTATGTTCCACTTCCTTTGTTGTAGTTCTGTTTTGTAGAACTGTTTGGAGAATCACCAGTGCACTGATTCTGAGTTTAAGAAGAAATAAAGATAGGTACTACCTAGAACTTGTGCAGCATTGTGCAGCCTTTATGTGTGTCAAATAACACCTACTAATGAAAGTTACTGCAGTGGGATTCGTCGCAGAGAGCAGTGGTCATGTGTTAGAGGCTGCATAGTTGAGTAACTGTGAAAATAATCCTAATTATGATTAGTCTCATAAAAAGATGAGCCTGTCTAATAAATGAGGCTCTACACATTTCTTATGACTTGATGTTAACGCTCTGTCACCTGTGTGGAGTAAAACAATTAGGTAACAGAGTGATAACTTCATAGACTCTGAATGACATACAGGTAACAAGTTTGCCGCATACTGAAAGTGGAGCTCTCCATTCTTGCATGCATCAGTTTAAGTAAAAACAAGGGAAACTGCATCAACAGTCTTAGGCTGTAGACTATCCAGGGAGGTACCAGCCACACCAATTGAACACTAAAGGTGTTGTGACTTGAGGTGAGTTAGCAAGGACTTACTGGTCTGACATCCATAGTCATGCCAAGGGAAGACAAGGGGGTGGAACAAGCTTCACACAGCAAAGCTTGAGTTTAATTATGTTTTTCCAGGGAAAGTGGCCAGTAGGAGCTGCTTCTGCAGCTGAACAAAGGCAGTTTCAGAAATGGCATAAGCCTTGTTTTGCTTAGGAGTCTGTACACAGACTCATGTTCTGCAAATACAGTTGAGACGTGTTTTTAAAAAGTAAGTTGCTTGTATACAGGTTCAGTTTGCTCTTGAGAAATGGATGTGTTTAAGGTCAGGTTAGACAGGACTTTGAGCCACCTGGTCTAGTGGAAGTTGTCCTTGCCTGTGGCAGTGGGGCTGGAACGAGATGATCTCTAAGGTCCCTTCCAACCCAAACCATTCTGTGATTCTATGAAATATTTACCCATGTATAGCTGATGGAAACATGCTTTGAAAAGGCAATTCATTTCACATTTTGAAAAGCACATCATAAAAATAATCCAAAGGGACCTTGAAAGTGTGTATCCCACATGTAGAAGTATGTAACGGGCAATCTCTTTTCATCATTAATCATTACTTATCATTAATCATTTTCATCAGTAATCATTACTTTAGTTAAAATTATATTTGTTCAAGAACTTCAGTAATTATTTATTTTATAAAGCAAAAGAAATAACTACTAATTTTAACATATACTGAATTTCTGATATTCTGATACTGATATTTGAATACTATTACTGATTATCTGACGAAGACCTGCTATACCTACTTTTGCTTGCTTAGACTCAACATTTATCAATATTTTTGGCATTTTAAATAATTCTCACACTTTACATGAACCTTAACTCCCACAGAAATGTTTGGCCTATTGTCATATGTAGAAAGACTTTTTAGTGCAGTCTAGACGTATTGTATGTCTATATGACTATATGTGGAAGTTGTTTCCAAAGGTAAATCTTCGGAAAAGTTTTTTTACGAAGTTGGTTTTCAAGCAGAAAATGTCTACTCAGCCATTAAAAAAGCTTTATCTGGACATCGCCTTTTTTTAATAATGCATAGTATTTATGTAGAAATAACAATAATTTTTCTTACTCCTTGAAGTGGCATTCAGTGAAGTTTTTTCAGTCTGTGAATCATTCATGAAGGACCTGTTGGAGCAAGTCCAGAGGAGGGCCATGAAGGTGATCAGAGGGCTGGAACACCTCCCTTATGAAGAGGGACTGAGAGAGTTGTGATTGTTCAGCCTGGAGAAGTAGAAGGCTCTGGGGAGATCATACAGCAACTTTCCCGTAACTAAAGGGGACATACAGGAAATCTGTAGAGGGACCTTTTGAAAAGGCATGTAGTGACAGGAAAAGGGGAGATAGCTTTAAGACAAAGGAGGGTAGATTTATATTAGACATTAGGAAGGAATTCTTTGTGAGTCTGGTGAGACACGGGAGCAGGCTCCCCAAGGAAGTTATGGGTTCCCCATCCTTGGCAGTGTTCAGCTGGGCTAGTGGAAGGTGTCCCTGTCTATGGCAGAGGGGTCGAGACTAGGTGATCTTTAAGGTCCTTTCCAACCCAAACCATTCTGTCATTTTACAGCTTCAGACTCAGAGAGTGTATGCCATAAATTACTGGAGAGTCCTAATAAACGGTATTGGAATCATGGAACTGTCGCCTGAATTTGATTAGATGCATTTAGGTGAATGTCTCTCTTGAAAAAAACCAAATGTACTGGTAATTTAAAATGCTGAATCACCATGAAATCATTCCTTCGGTGCTAAACCACAGTGAACTGGGGAAGTCTGTAGACTATACTGACAATATATGTAGTTATTTGATAGTTTGTGGGTTTTTTTGAGGACCTGTGAAAGGGATTACAGCTGTAGTGAAGACTGTATAAGACACAGCAGCTATATAATCCATGCTTCCTGACCAAGTCATAGAGAGATTGATTACCTGATTAACAAAATTAGGTTGCTAATCATATTGGAATGCTGAACCTCCTCTGCATGCTGTATGCTTACATAAAATCACTAAAATATAGTATATATTGTAATTACAGGGTGACGCTGGAGAAAACGGACAGAAGGGTGACACAGGAGAAAAGGTATGCTACTTAGTAGTCGAGAAGAAAATGTGTTCTTTAGGCATGCTTACATAACAAGCAGCTAATGAAAGCAATAATTTGATCAAAAGAAAAACACATTTTAAAGGGTTTTTAAAACGACTCTCAGTGATGTAACTGTTCATTTTTATGCAGAGCAGGAAAAATGTCACTGTTCTGTCCAATTAAGCATAAAACTCTTGACTTTATACAGCAGCAGGTAACTTCCCTCCAAATTGGCAGCTGGACAATTCAGAGCTGAAGATAAAGACAGCTTTCTAAATCTTTTTGCCAGATGACATCAGCAATAACCTCACCTAATACTTTGTTAGTACATTGTCCTGAAGTCACTGAAGACATTGTCCAATTTATTTTACTAGATTTTATGTGTGACTTATGCTGTATCATTGAAAGAAAAAAAAAGAACTGGAGTTTTCATATGTGCTTTCTTTAACACAAGTGATAGTCTTTAGCAGAGCAAAGCCTGTGTTGCACAGGAAGAAGGGTGAGTCATAATGATCTCTTCCAACCATCACTTTGGAGGTCATATGCTTTTAAAAGCATCCAGTTTAGTGACTGCAGTTGGGGAGAAGAATAAAGATTTCTTCTTGTACCCCCGTGTATGCAATTGCTTAACCAACTCACATCAGTTCAGTGCAAGGAGAAATTTATGATGGATTTATCAAGCTAGCAAGGAATGCATGCAAATCTCTCAGGTTCTATGGTTTGGGTGCAGTAAAGCTATGCTTTCAAGAATGTAAGGATTTTATGGGGCATATTCTAAAATCAGCAGTCAAAAATAGACATTAGATTTAAGAATAGTCAAGTTATTTCATTCCCGACGTTTATTTAAATAATACTTTGTCTGCAGTCATGCTTATTAGCCCAGATGAAAGTCTTAAGAACCTTATTAGTTACCTACACAAATTATGCTGGTAACATCATCTCAATTCACTTTTGTATCATTCAAGAATGTAATCTTTTAGCAAGTGTGAGATTGTTGTTCAGAGATATTCCTGCAACAAGTAAATGGGAAGTTTATAATCTCTCTTGGAAGCCTAGTGTAGCTTCTCTTGTTCCTTTTCTACTTTATCAACTGTGAGAGCAAGTCTGCATCCACTAGAATGCTAATACTGTGCTTTAGTCCACAGTGCACACATAATCTTGCTTGGGATCTTGTTTAAGGAAAGAAAAAGTTCTCTCCTTTCAGTGGGAAATCTTTTTTTCCATGTATATGTTTTAAATATTCCTGTGTGAGCTTTCAACAGTTTGGCAGCCAATTTGTGGAAAGTATAGGTCATCAGGAGACTTCTGATATTGCTGTATCTAAAGAAATTTCAATAAACTTGTTGAACTTCATAATGCAGAAGTCTCCATCTCTTCCAGGTTTCATATAAGTTTCCAAGGAGACATGGGAAACAGTGCTGGTTGTGTGGAGTGCGTTGTCTTAACTGGAACAGGCTAGAATCCACTGCATGAATTTTTACAAGAGACAGCAGAACTGTGACTTAGTTGCCCTTCATTATTTCTCCTCCATTTTCCTGATCGCAAGAAAATCTGCCACCCAGAAACAAAGGCCCAGATCTTATAGGAGAGTTACAGCTTAAAGGTGCTGATAGAGAGTTCTGCAAACAGCATTTGTAAGAGAGCTTAGGAGGGTGTCTTTTGACAGATAGTTTAAGAGTGTGCATTACACTTGGTGTCATTACATTTGTAGTAGTTAACAAGGAGTATATTATTTCCTGTGTAGGGGAAAGATTTTGCTGTATGATCATTACGTACAATTCCAGTATGAATTTGCCCAGCAATCGCTAGTCATGTAAGTGTTAAAGGAAATCAGAATGACTATTGCAGGCATATTGGACATGTTCACAAAGTAGCCTTGATTTTTTTTTTTCTATATATTTTTTTAATTTGTATTTTTTACTGTATTGTGTCTGTACTTTCTCTACTGATGTCACGATCATCTTGAGGAGGCAGTTAAACTCGAGTATAAACCCTACTATAACAAGGGGTTTAAAGTAGCTCAATAGCATTCCTTCTATGTTTTCCACTGAGTGCTTTCTATTGGGCAGGAACATAACATAAAAAACTGTCTGTTTTCTTAAAAGCAGCAGACAAAGTTGCGTTCCAGCAAATTTCACAGCTTTATTGATGCATTATGCTTATACATATCTTCAGTTATATTTTTTCCCTGCTACAAAACCTGTGTCTTTATTTGGGTAGCTCTAAAATGTTTGGGGCATGTGTTACATTATAGAATTTCACTACCAGATGTAGTTTTTTCCAGCTGAATAGTTGCGAGGAGAAATGTAAGACTTATTAAGGCTTAGTTTTCAAAGACTGTTTTTAACAGAGCTGCTGCATGTATCCAGAGATGAGATAAGGCTAGTATCCATTCAGTTCTTAGGTGTTCAACCGCATACATGTACTAACCTTTCCTGTTGAGTAAACGAGTCATTAATTTTATGGAAATAAATGAAGAGAACATTGCACTAGATCATAATACTACACATATACTTAGAGAATTAATTGATACTTCACAAAAGTTAAAAACATTTATTTAAAAGCTTAAATAATGCTTCTGTGAAATAAATAATAAATTTTCACTGATACGGTGAGAGAGAGGTACAAGGTGACAAATGTCAGATTTGGCTTAGGAATGGGTTCCTCTTTGTGCAATTAATGTAGCTTTGTTTTCTGAACTGTTGTACCTAGTGGCTTTCAGAAACACAAACTTGGGTGCCTACGTCTTGACCTGTGACTTAGGAAAGAAAGCATCTCAGCTGAATTGTCCTACTTCTAGTGCCAGACTTGAGTTCTTGCTTCCACTCTTCTACTCTAGCCTTGATCCCTAGAAAGTACCAAGCAGCTTCCTTCTGTGTGCATGTTCGCTTGTTAATGTTTCTTCATTTCCAAACTGTCTGACTCATCAGAGAATTGAAAATATGCTGTATGATAATTTTTTCTTTAATCCCATATTAATTTTGATTCTTGCAGTAGGTGGATACTTTTTGTCCTGCCTTCCCCATATCCACCATTACCCTTCAAAATGTTTAACTCGTGAATGCCTCTTGCCAGTTGCTTTACCACTTTACAGTTATAAAAAGTCCTTGAGGTTTTCTACACACTTGTAAGTGATATCAGCAGTATCAGTCATGTATGTCTATGAAAATGAGGCAGCTCAGGTTTCTAGAGATGAAAACTGTGTCATTCACAGAACATTTTCCTGCAGCTTCGCTGTTACTTTCAGTGAAAAACCTAAATTTATTTTGTATAACAAAAATGAAAGTTCTTCAAACGGAGCACTTCAGCCATCTTCAACAGATTGTAGTTTGACTAGCAAACTTTTTTTTTTTTTCCCATTTCTGTTTGGTGTGCCATTTAAGAAAAATATGCAGCCAAGTATGAATATACAAGAATTTTAAGGATCTTGCGACAATTGTACAAAACTCAGAGCTAAAAGCTTCCTTGGCCAGGTCATTCTCTGATCCTCTGCCCTTGTTCATATCAATGCCTATCAAATCCAGGCAACCCAGCAAAACACAGGCGAATCTTCGTGAATATTAGATGTCTCCTCATAAGAGAGACCTTCCCTGAATACAGAAGTTACTATAGCTCTCTCATCTGTAATGTATAACACTTTACAGCATTAAACTATCAGTTTAAATATGTTGAATTGCTGAGGAAATAGAGCTATGACTTGACCTGATGGGGATAAACACATAGGTCACTGAGGTTTTTTTCCAAGGCGAGCTTTCAGTAGCACAAAAAGCTTTGTCAATTTGTCAAATGACACTTGCCATTTGTAGAATTAGGTCAAAAAGATTACTCATATTCTTTTTTAATGGCAATAAGTGATTTTTAATGCATATCAGCAATTTAGAGATGTCGAAGTATGTCACATCTTCTGGCTTTATGAAGCACATTTATACAAAATCTGCAATTATATAATCTACATTAGTAGCTGTGAAATTTGAGGATAACTATTATGCTGTTTGGATGAGTGAAACAAAATCTCTCTACACATTCTCAGAAACAATACTGTCCCTTTTCTGAGCCATACTGATTTAATTCATTGGGTTAATTCCTATGCTGCAGCACAGAGAACGGGTAATCTTGCTATATAGTTATTTTGCTATATAATCTTCCTATACTCTTGCATGTTTTCTTACATATTTTTCTTGACAAATCGTATATATAATTATTCCTGTGGATTTTCTATCAGGGTGACCCTGGTTCTTCTGCTGCAGGAATTAAGGTAATTTGGTTTTAAAGCAGTTTTATAGGGACAAGAGGGGTGGTTGGTCTGTGTTATTCTGTAGTGTCACAGACATTTCAAGTACCATTAATGTTATGCTTTTCCCTAGCTCTATTTTTAATTCATCTTGTCAGATCTCATATCTTTCATCTCTTTTAGGGTGAACCCGGTGAACCTGGACGGCCTGGACAAAAGGTATTAGTTGGAAAAGTTCAGTTTTCCTTTTCTTCTCTTGGATTTGTGAATAAATGATGTTACACAGATGTTACCACTGGTACTTACCTGCACTAGGATGAGACCAAGGCAGTACAATTTAACAGCACAAGGCCTGCAAGCGTTTGGAGTGTGATCATTTTGTATTTTTCAAAAGGTACAGGCATGATTATACTAATAAAGATGAAAAGCAATATTAGACTAACCCGCATCCCCTTCTAGCCACAGCACACTTGCACTGAAAGCTTACCCAGTTGCAGCTGGGAAGACTAACAAAGAAGATGAGTGATCACAAGTTAACCCTGCATGTTTGACTGAATATTAACCTTCAGACTGTGGTGCATTATTACATCTCACTAGGAAGAAAATAAATATTGACTAGAATCCCCTTCACATATACCTGTAAGGGGAATCAAACTGTCAGAGGCACGCAGTGTGTTTGGAAGGACATAGACCAGGTAATGCCGTTCCGTGCTTCCTTCCAGGGGCAGAAATTCCCCTGGGTGCTGTGTAGCTGAGGCTGCTTTTGCAAGCAGAGGTCCAGAAGGAGCTATAATGGCTCCGCATGAGGCCCTCTGAAGCTGGGGAATTTCCTCTTTGAATCTATAGTACATCAAAAACAGTGAATGCTGTTCCTTCAGCTGCCATTCATGAGAGTAGGAGGCAAGTCCTGCTGGGAGAGCTGGTGAAAGGGCAAAGAGAAGAGACAATGGGGGAACCAGATTTTTGGTTTGCAATATTTGGTTTTCGTCAGAAGCCTTTGACACTATTCTTGCCTCTTATAACACTGAAAATTACCTACTGCTGCCAGAGTGGAGCAGAGTTCATCTGCCAGTTGAGCTAGCAGGTATTCCAGACAGATAGCCAAGAGCTAAAATTCTATACAGTGAGTGGCAGTACAACCGTTTTCTAATGGTTGAGGTCTTTTGGTGACTAAGCAAAACCCCAAAACATATACAAAAATAAAACAAATATAAAATAAAATTAAAATAAAATGTTAAGTCTTTTTGTTTGAGAAATTATAACTGTCACTAATTATAAGACTAAACAAAGGCTATTATGTTGCAAGTGAAGTGCTTTAGTAAAATGCAGTTTTAGTTAGGAAAGGTAATCAAAGTAGTTTAAAGCTATTGAATCCACAAAATCATTCAGTGCGTGCATTCTGCAGTGTATGCTTTTCTTGGGTAATAAACTAGAAAATGCACTTAGGAGCCTGTTAAGATTCATATCCTCACTAGCTGGCTGCCGTGGAGGCAAAACTAGCAGTGATTTATCAGCACGCACCTGGATCTCAGTCCCCAGGTACTCATGTTTGATCTCATTTAGGTAACAGATAAGTGAGAGGTACGCAGTTCAGATGTCCTATAGTATCAGTTTGTTATTCACACCAAAGGGGGCTTAATGTATCCTTTCCCCGTCACCTCACAAGCTTCCAGCGTACCACACTCATGTCCCAGCCCAAACAGCAGCCACAGTAATGCACTCATTCACAGTGCCTCCTCCAGCCAGGTGCCCCTTGTCTGCTGTTCTGCCCCCTGCTTATCAGGTACTTATTCACTCACCAAAGGTTTTGGGGAACCCTTTTTCCAACTGGAGACATGCCTCTACCCTCTAAGTCTCCGCAATAGTTTTCCCCCTACCATGTCCCACTTCAGTTTCCTGCCAGTGTCTTCCTTCCTTCCTTCCTTATATTTAACTTCTTCCTCTTCCAGTTGTTCCTTACCCGTCTCCTAGGGACAGATAAATATTGAGCTGCCCACCTGAACAGTATTTACACGAAATGTGACAGTATTTCAGTGGCCTGACAAGCCTGTTGTGTGCCATATGTATTGCAGAGGTGACAGAACAACCTGCCTGCCAACCCGAGCATTATGAGATGGAGATAGTATACAGCCTTGGTTTCTTTAAAAATCATTTTCTTATAAATCATAGTTAAATTTTTTGTATCAAGAAAGGTCCAGAAAAGAAAGTAGTACACATTCTTCTGCAAGAAGAATTTAGCATTAGCAATTTCAACGTGTTTCACATTTTTTAAAGTTATCTTTGAGGGTTGTTTTAATCGTTTTAGATTACTGTAACTCTGAACTGGCTTTGGTGGTTCCTTTCTGCTTGTCACATGTGGGTCTATGGGAATTATCTCTGTCCCAAGACTAAACAGTGACCTGCTCCAGCAATACCAATAGATTATCAGTTATAATTATTCAAATGCTGTTCTTAGAAGTGAAATTTAGTACTTCCACACTTAGATGAGAAAAGGTCATAGTAGTAGTGTTGTATGTATGGCTACTCAAGTAAGAAACTGCAAGACAGAGAAGCAGGGTTTTGGAGCTAGCATTTTGTCAGGAATGAGTGCAATGGATAATAATAATCATCCTTTGTAAAGGATTATTCTTTTGCAAGAGTGACAACACACATTCTACTTTAGAAAGTTGGGCAACATACCCAAAAATACTAGTATCTGTTGAAAATGGTATCCTAGCCTCTGTTCTTTCATCTGATGTTATAGTTAATATTTTGAGAGTGGAATAATTCCTGTGCTTTTAGGCAATATGAACAGTTAAAATTCTGGAATAACTAAAATGGGCAAAGAAGCTGTTATTAGATCCTTCTATAACATTTAAAAAACACTCCATTTGGTAAAGCAATTTGCAGACCCCTTATTGTGTTCTTCAGTTTGTGGCAGAATATAATTTTGTTATTAGCCCTACAAGTCTATTTAATATTAATGCCTCGAAGAAGTGTCTCTGGGTACTGATAAATATCTATGTTGTGCATATATGTGTTCGTATTTGTGTATGTATACATGTGTATACGTGAGTGTATGAATGTATGTATGTGCCTATGCATACATGTAAAATATTTAAACAGCACAATCTGGACGAATCAGCCCAAACCACAGAGTTGAAATCTGGATTTCTATAATGCTCAGCGGTGTACAAAATCTGGAATATAGTTCAACTCATTCTAAAGGTCAAAGCTGGTTTCAGAGCTCAGACCTGAGCTTCCAGAAAGTTCAGGGAATATTCAGATCCAAGCTGCTGGTTAGAATCCATCTCTGTATTAAAATAAAATCTCCAGACTTTAAAATAATGTTTTCTTCACATTATTGCCTTTTTTTTTCTGTTCATCATCTTTATTTCCCTGGACAACATCTTTCCATTTAGCTGATATCTCAAAATGATCATTTGTGCAAATGTTGTCATTCTTTCTTTAGACTAATATCCACTTCATTTCAAAATTAATACATTCAGTTTTCAGTTCCTGTTACAAAAACCCTTGCAAATGCAGCACTGTAAGTCTTTTCATTGCAGTTTTAAACAAGCAAGGCTCTTCTGGGTAAAGTAATAGAAGATTACATTCCCATTACCCTTCATGACACCATGTATATTTACAGATAAATAGCAAGCACTGAAATGATGCTACAGATAGCTCTATAAAAATGGTGGCCCAGTTATAATTAGGTAGTCCTGCTTGAGCTGCACATTTTAAACCGAGCTCTTCTTAATTGCTCTGTAGCTAAACCAGACAGTTACACAGCACAATATCTAGCTCAGAGTTGAAAATTAAACATTTGTCGTTAAGCAGGGAACTGAAACGGCAGCAGGTAAAACGAACCGTTGCTGCTTTTTAATTCTCTTTTTGTGAAGGCTAATGTGAATTCATTTTTGGCTCTTCTGATGTGGATTTTCAACCTGTGTGTCATCTTCAGATCCAAGGTTCCCAGAAGATATTTAAGTTCTTAACATGACTTTTACTAATTGTCAATTTAAGTCACTCATTTTGAAAATATCAGTCGTGCTTGAACTGGCTAGCAGTCATCTATGCTTTTTTATCCTGCTGCAGAATATATAGGGGTGTTCACTGGATAGTGATTATAACTGAATAATGTCTGTAATATTATGTAATTTTCCTGTATAGGGTGAACCAGGTCTTCCTGGGCTTCCTGGACTCCCTGGGATAAAGGTAAATAAATCGTAGTCTCTTGTACTGGGGAGGGGACACCACAAAGGGGGAGACTACAAGAATGTGGCTAAAATGGACTTGCTGTACCCGTGCTGTATCTTCTTCTGTCTCTGGTATTGAACTGGGGATTGTCTACAAAACGGTTTCACATGGAAAATCAGCCAAGTGTCTGTAGACAAGCAGTATATCATACATTAAAATGTGGAGTGTTTCATTCCAGTGCTTTAAAAAATAATCTAATATGGTAGGGTTTTTTATACTTTAATGGAAGAGGCTTGTTATTAAAGCTTTACTTGGTTTCCACTTCGGTGTGTGCTTTCAAGTAGCAATAGTCTACTGAATTTACTGAGCCTCCAGACAGAGAACTGCGTTGATTATACACAGGCTGTGGAGAACTGGCTCTGTCGACAAACATACCCTGTGCTTCATTACACAGCAGTGATTTCCACTGACAAGTCAAAATGTTGTAATAAGATTCTACTCAGTATTAGTTACAATCCCTGACCTAATACCTGGTTTAGTCCCTGCCTTCCGGTTTGTCTAGGATCTTTAGGTTAGTTGATACAAAATACATGTGGTTGGTCTAGTTCTAGTATAAGTGGTTGCATTGGGAATTGTAGATGCTTGCACAGTTTGAGCTAGTAACTGTATAATGCTACACAAACTGAGTGGAATCACATATCCTGAGTGAATGCAGATTATAGTGGTTGCTTCTCTTTCGTAGCAAAGACTGCTCTTTCAGAAAACAAAATCTCTTTGAAACTTTTTCTTGGCATTCCATCATGGGCCTGTGGATACCTCAGGAGACGGTTTATATCATTTCTCCAGTGACAAGGGGCCAAACTCTTGTCCATTTTGGTGGCATTCAGGATTTATCTCATGGAATGTAACATTTGCAGTGTTTTTCTCAAGGGACCTGTGAATTGCCACAGCACTGAAGCATGAAGTCCCTTCTGTGTTACTGGTGAATTATGGGAAGAATTGAATGTGCATATTAAAGTTTGTCTGTTGTAATACCTGAAAATATAGTTCCCAGGGAGTTTGTTCATTTTCCTCGAGAATGAACCCTATATTGACTAGTGAAGATCATGTAGGAGCTGTCCTTCACGTGATGAAACTCTTTTTATAAGGACCTCTGACAGCAATCCCTATTCTGTTTACTTTAACAGTGATCTAAGAGGTAGCTCAGTAGGAGGTCAGTGTCAGCATCTTGGGGGCACTTGCCAAAACCAGCTGGAGTTACAGCTGATCTTTGGGGATTGCATGTTCATGAAGATCATGCATGTCCATGCATATCGTCAGCAAGTAAATAAAAAAGCCTTAATCTGTGTCTCTGCTCTGGGAAACCTACTGCTGTTAAGCTTTACTTGTTAGTGGTAAGAATGGCTCAGAAGGGCAGCTTTTCACCTGAAAGGCAAGTGAAAAATGGATGAAATGTGGGAGTTTTGCCCAGTGAAAATTTGTTTCAGAATTCAGTGGATGCAGTTGAAAAACAGTACAGTTGCCTGTAGAATAAAATGGAATAATATGGTCAAATATTAGTTCTTTAAGGAGAATGTTAGCTTCTATTAAAAATCTAGGCCAGAGGGAGACTAGTGGCGGTTCAGTGAAGAAATTCCATCTAGTGCAGTTCTGCACTGAGGTGGCTAGGTACACCGTAGATGGTGACAAGCAAGCTAGCAGAATGGGCATAGGAGAGAGCAAAACCAGATCTGGTTACATCAGACTTGCAGAATGGGTGCTGTTTTGATTCAAGGCATCTATAAACTCTTTTCAATTAATGAATCTATTGAAAAAAGCATAGATTTTTCTGTCTCAGAGACTACATATATGGCCTGAGAAGTCATAGCAGAAAACAGTGAATAGCTGGAATTAGGAATATGGGCAGTTATTGGGAAAGAAAAAGCAGAGTAAAAAGCAGTAGTTTTGTACCTTTTCTCACCCTCTGTTTTAGTGAAGAATGATGTATCACCATGGTAAAATCATCTATCAATTTCAAGAACAACCTGTGATATCTTATGGCAAAACAAACTTCCAGTGAACTGATGTTGATTGAAAGCTACTTTGAGAACAGTGACTGGATGAGAAATTTAAGCATGGAGGAAATCAAATTGTCTGGACTTGCAATCTCTTGGTGTTATCATGGTGTTACCGCACAAAGCTGAAAGCAATAACTCTTTATTTTCCTGATTATTCCTTGTTGTTTGTTACATTCTCCTCAGGGCTTCTGGGGTCTGTTTACTTCAGGACTTACAAAATTCTTTAAAATATGTCTTTGCTATTCTGTCTTAACAGTGATAGGCAGTGATGGCATAATGCAACAGATATAGTACAAACCTTACACAGTGTCATCACAACATCTAGGAACTTGTTGCATCGTGTAAGAAGTTTCCATAAGCAAAGTTTTTTTCTAAGACTTTAATGCATTTAAGAGTTCTTAGGAATTTGCGTGCCAGCACAGTAGCTGTCAGCAGGGATTTTGCAGGCTATTTCCAAACTTTGTGAGATGGACATCTGGCAACTCAAGCAAAGTGCTAGCAGGAACACGTAGGAGAAAGTGGTGGGGTTCAATACAAGGCAGTGGCCATTAACCTCTTTCCCAGTATGAAAAACTAAATATTTTTGTCTTTCTGGTATAATTTGGATACTATTCTTGTTTTCTGCAGTACTGTTTTCTTCAGTTTATGTTACATTACGCAGGCATGCACAGGCACACTCGGAAGTCTTCTGCAAAATTTTCCATTGAGGTTTCTTGCAGCTAAAACACTTAATGGTTCTCAACACACTTTTGATCTATCTTATATAATTGGAATCACAGAATGTTCACTAAACTTGTGCCTATGACAATCTAGAAATTAACACATTCTATTTGTTTTCTGCCTTTTGCCCTGAGTTATTGGTAAAACACATTTCCTAAGCAGGTTTGAAAGGTTATCCTAAGATGGCTAAAATGCATCAATTCCTATAGATGTACCTTAAACCTGTGTTCAACCGGCCAAGTATTCAAGGAATTAGGACAATATATGTTCTAGGAATTAGATAGATAAATAGCAAAAGTTCATATCCATGTGATATAGAGTAACTCAAATCACACAGGTGATTTTGGATGAACATTGTCTGAGGATCATGTTTACTGAGCTTTTATGTTCTAAATAGCTTTGGAATTGTTGGATGTTGATGGGCTGATATGTTCAGGTATCTTCTAGACAGATGAGAAGAAAGAGGCAAGAGAAGACTCTGTGTTATCTGATTTTGAAAGAATTTCCTTTAGTGTCTTCTAGTACTTCCATGTAAAGAAATGTAAGATACAGGGATATTCTACGCATAGGAAACTCTTCAATGTAGTTCTAGTCTTCAATATTTACCCTTTTATTGCTTTGTGAGGAACTGTAAGTCTCCTTTTCTTTAAATCTGCTAGTTGAACTACAAATTTGCTTGCTTATTATTAAATGTTTTAGGTAACTGTGCACATACATAGCACTCTCTAAAACTGCTAAAACAGCCTGTGAAAGCATAAATGCCATGCCAGGCAGTGGACCATATCTTTCCAGCTACCTCTCATCTTCCTTCTCATGGTTGGAGAAGCTTTATAAGACTTCCAGGCCAGTATGCTTGAATGTGTAGACAAACTACTTAAGGGATTAATAAATGCTAATCATTGGGAAGGTTTCAGCTCCTTATAATGCTATTTCAATTAATTAATCACCGTTCCCAGGAACCTGTTAGAGGTTGATTGAATGTGATACTGGAGTCTGAATGAACAGCAACATTGGATGGACACACAAGTATCATATCTGAATTCAGAGTATGCAGCAGGGTCTTTCGTTACTTACTTCTCTAGACCTATTCACCATGCACATGCGGATGTTTTGGGAGTTCTTCCTGTTCTTTTTCGTTCTCTCCTCATTGTCAGTTGGTGCCATGGAGGAAACACAAGTGCAGTCAGTTATTTCTAAGACAGTGATGAAGCTGTCTGTGACATACTCGAGAAATGTTTCTCGAGCACCTGTTGCTGTTTAGGAATGGCTGGAAACTTAATGATCCCCTGAATGTTCCACCGTGTCACTTGGGAAGTGAGCAAGGCACCTAAACACAGACTATTAACTCATCGCTCTGATATCTCCCAACTGACGCCAAGCAGGCACAGAATACTTTCTATGAAACACTAACTTCATCTATCTGTTTTATCTCTTAACTTTCATAGGATGATATGTACAAAGCAGCACTCACTT
Organism: Lathamus discolor; assembly: GCF_037157495.1. Classification (NCBI taxonomy): domain Eukaryota; kingdom Metazoa; phylum Chordata; class Aves; order Psittaciformes; family Psittacidae; genus Lathamus; species Lathamus discolor. The sequence goes on from NC_088884.1 coordinate 110,497,723, forward strand.
ACTGTGATGGAAGTCATGCATACTCTTGCTCATTGTAATGTCAGACATCTCTCAAATCCATTGTGTGTTGCATTTTCTGTCATTTGGGCAGTACAGTCCTCAGTTTCATCAGTGTAGTGGGAAGCCTTCACAGAAAACTCGTTCCCCCTCAGTAACAGTACTTTATACAGGATCTTGTTTTTCTTTAGCATTTCTGGCATTTCTCCTTCTGTTTTTAAAACAAATACTGAAACAAAGCTTGTGTGTTTATTCCATTGTGTCCATGAAAAGCGCTGTTGAATGATTTGGCATGAGAAAAGAAAGGCTGCTCGTCTCTTCTACTTTCAGTAGGGAAATTTTTGTGTGTTTTCAAATCCAGTGTAACTGGCTGCTTCAATAGATTTGCCAGTATGCAGCATCTTGCATCTTTTTAGACAATTACTTTGGATTGACTTCCCTGGGGCTGTGCCTGAGCAAGGTTTTAGAAGAACCTGGATAAAGATATAGGAATTTGAATTTTTTTCAGTTTTGTTTTTTTTTTTTTTAAGCAAAAGCAATTCTAATTTTCATGTGTTCTTTATTTTTCTTCTGTTCATATTCAAAGATCTGATCCAGTGACTTTCCTAATTCTGTGTAAAGACTGAAAAACTTGCTGCTCTACAGAACTTATATTTTTAGCTCTAGAAGAGTGGATGCTCCTTTCATCTAGTGAGTTCTGCTAGAAAAGAATACTCACAGAGAAAATGTGACAGAATTTTCAAGCTGGATGCTTAGAAGTTAGTATCCTATTTAAAATCTCTTAGAAAAGCAAGTGCTTGCTGTTTAAGCTCATGTGTTTATATGTTGCTCTTCTCATCTGGTAGTAAAATGAAAGGAAATCTAAAAGAAATGGTAGTTCCAAGCATTTCATTTCTGAGTCAATGCAATTCACCACCTATAGGAAAGTTCTTTAAACTCCCTTTTTTCTCCAAGGCTTCTTAGGAAGGCTGAGTGCATTTTCTCAATGCACTTTTCCATTTCCATTCTTCTTGTTTTCCTTCCTTATTAGTGATTGTTTCCAGGAAACCTGCAGAGCCTATATGTCTCTTTCAGTTTATTCACGGACTCATATTTTCTGGTCTAGGCTTCACTTCATCTTTATCCTATAGGTCACCACACTCAGAACTCTTTTTAGCCTGAACTAAGAGCTGGAAAGGATGAGCTGACCTTGTCACAGGCATCTCCAAATCCTGGATACGGAGATGGGCTAAGCATGTCAACTGCAGCAACTAAAACTTGTAGGAATTCAGATTCAAACCCTGCTTCATAGAACTTAGGTTTCTTCCTGATATGCATTTGCCTTAGTTGATAAAATATATCAAAATATGAAATATAGAAGGGTGAACTAATTTCTAACCTTCCACTGCTCACATACAGTGTTCTTAAGAGTGTGTCATCTGCCTGAGCAGAGGAAAATGTGCAGTGTTGCATAGGTCAAATACTGAAAAGTAGACTATAAGGATGCATGTTCTGTGTGAAAAGGGAACTGATCTAAAAAAGTAGGACTTAGTACCTACATTTGAAGGGCTAGTTTTCAGAAGTAGCTCAATGCATGGGTAGGTAAAACATAAAATTAAAAAAATTACACAACTGTGCCATTAATTTTCATTATTCACTTCCTAGGGTTAAAGTGCATATACAAATGTATACGTCTGTATGTATATAGCTACATATCTTGGTTTGTTCATCCACTCCTAGCTGTCTGGTTTCCATATGTTATGGAAGTAATCACTTGCATAGGGTAGACATGTAATTTCCTAGAACTAATTTAGAGAATCAAGGCCAGAAAATTAAATCATCATTAACATTGGATGGTATGCATGTGTCAGGAGTGTTTACTGGAGCATTCTTTGAGATATATGCAGTTCTTATTAACCCATCAGACACTGCCATGAAAGCTCTCATTTACTTTCCTGGAAAGGCCGAAACATAAGTAACTGAAAAACAGGATGTTTTTTCCTCTAAAGATATTACTAGTTGGAAGACTGAGTTTATAAGATTTATTTCACAGCATCTGTTTTATGGCATAGTTTAATTTTTCTTTGTTAAAAAAGAATAAATCAAACCAAATCACAAGTTTTTAAAACAGCTGAATAATATGAGAGTTAAATATTCTGCTGTATTCAGAAATCAAGAAAATCTGTAATCTGAATTTCAGTAATCTGAAAGTATTACTTTACCTTTCAGAGTAGCAACAAAAATTCCTTAGATTCGTCATCTGTTTCCTATAGAAAGCAATTTGGGGCCAGACTTTTCATAATTTAGCAGTTATTTGCAATTATTTGCAGCCATTGCAAATAACTGAAAATGAGGTGCTTATTACAAGTGTTTTTATTCTAATCCTCAAATCTACAGTGACTGGAATTATAATTAACCTTTAAGCAAGAATCCTTGATATGACTAATCTATGCAGAATTAATCAGAATTATTACTGGTTCTGTTAACACCCTTCCAAAGAAACATATTTTCTAAGCAAGCAGAACTTAAAAGTGATGAGAAAATTAGGATCACTAAAAAGCAATAAAGGTACAAAGTAGGGCTCATTGTGAAGCTCCAGGGTGTTAGCAGGGTTGTAAGGTTTTACTTCTCTAACTCTAAATGAATTAAAGGCTAAACATGCATTTGGAAATTCTAAACCTGAATTGTTTTTCTAAGTTTAGGGACTGATTAGGGATTAAAAATATTGTTTCAAATGCAATGAGTGAGCCAGACAACCTGTTTTAACTGGCCATTTCTGGAGCCAATTCTGAAGTGGTATGAAAAGCCTTAATAAAGACCTTATAAAACAGGGTTAGGGTTTGGGGTTTTTTATCAGATTTCATTTTACTCTGCTCATTTCCTTCTTATGAGCTGAATACTGTAGTCCTCCCAAGAACAAAATTCCCATGGACATCAGGCTATATATAAAGTCCTTCTAATGCCCTTCACAGTGAGAATGTATAATGGGCAGTCCTCTCTGACTTGTATAGTCTAAAGCTAGCTGAGTTTCTTAAAAATTGCTTCACTGAAACTGAGTGCCACAGATGCAGGCAGGGCGTGAGCAAGTGTGGCTTCCTCAATTGTGATGGATTGTTCTGTGCAAGACTCCTGAGAATTTGGCTCTCACTCCTCTGCAGAATGGAAAAGTCACAGTATTTTGGTTAGATAGCAATCTCAGAAACAAAGTCTGAGGCAGCAGATGACAAATTCTGGAGAATCAACACAGACACCAGTGAACAAAATCAAAACTATTGTAACTTCATAGTTCTCCAAATTGCCTTTCATCTGTGTTTTAGGGATTTTTTGCTAGCTCTTCTGTATGTCTCTACCTTTGCAGGATTCTTTTAGTGGAGTCAGGCAAGGGGCATTGTACTTGCTGATGGGTAAATCAGAGTAACATGTAAGACAAGCATACCATATTCACTTCATATGATTAAAATTAGGACCCTTCCATGTCAAAAGAGACAGTCTGGGCTTTCCCAGGGTCTGTGGTTCTTGAGGAGTTTGCAGCTAGACTCGTGCCAGATGCAGGAATTTTTGGAGGGCCTCCAGGCCAGCAGGCAGGAGTTTTGAAGCTCCAAGCCTGCCTCAAAGATGTGTGTCAGAGTGTGTCAGGGTTTTCCCCAAGCCCACAAAGCTAGGTTTCCCGTGTATGGAAACTGTGGGGTGGACCTACGCTAGCAGAATCCTCCACAGTAATTCTGATGCTTTGGCATGGTTTGCCAACCCAGAGGGGTGCCTGCAGGAGTCCTGGCCTTGGCATGACTGGACTCATAAGTGAATAGCAGGGAAAGGTGTGCATGTCCTGGTTCCATGGCAGATCTGCCAGCCAGCCCTGAGAGAAAAAACTGCTGTGGTCCCAGCACTGGAGCAGGTATTAAATAAAGTGTTTTGGGACCAATGAACTGATAAAGGTGAGAGTTTCTTATCTAAAGCACTAGATAAGGGTAAGGATTGAAATGGCATTGTTCCTTTCAAATTCATGTTCAAAAGATTGGTGTAGTCTCATTTCTATAGCATAAAAGAAAATAATGAAGTAATCTGATGCAGAAGGAAAATACTAAGATGGCAGTGAGTCTTCAAAAAAAAAAAGAAAAAGTTAAGAATGTTAAGAGCATTTCCACAGTTTATATTGATAAGTGGAATAACTGGCTCACATGGTTTTGGGTTTTAGCAACAATAAATTGTTTTATCAGTGACTTCAAACATTTTTATTTATAAAAGTAGGATAGTGATTTCAGAAATGGAAGCAACTTTATTTTATTGTTATAGAAAAGTCAATGGTTTGGGCACTTTTCTTTTGGGGCAAACATTGATATGGAAGGGAAAATGTGTTCTATTTGTTAGAAGAATAATTATAGAAAGAAGAGCCTTCTGTGGGAAAACAGTGTATCCAACAACTGCTGTTCTTTATGATTGCTCAAATAAGCATGGAGCTGTGTGTTTCAGGCATTGGAAGTGGACTGGGCCTGTATAAGAACAGAGTTTCAAATAATTTCATTGTTGTGTGTCTCAGCTATGCGATGAAGGCAAATTCCAACTGAATACTTCATTAGAACTCCATTGTTAATAACCACTTGCCAAATTAGTGGTGTTAAAAACAGCTATTAGCATTACAAAGGGGATTTAAACTCTTTCACATTTTTTAAGCAAAAGTCCAAGTTTTAACCAATTACAGATTCTATAAAAGCTAAAAGAAGACATTCAGCAGTGTCTTAGGTTAAATTCTAATAGCAAAGTTAGCCTCTGTCTCAGCCCATAACCATAACCATGAAGGCCAGTTGTGAATATGTCTAGATAATAATCCTCATAAAAATGTGACTATCCGCTGATGTAAATTACAAGGTGCCATTTTTAGTATTAAATTCTGATGGAGCTTACATTACACTAGGTGTACAGCATGCCATTATACGGTCCTTTTCTGTTTCAGGCATTTTATGATAAGAGGAGGAAATGAACATTAACAAGGTTTGTTAATAGTAGTATATCATTTGCTGTCTGACCCGTTAATATTTCCACAATTGACAAACGTTTGAGGGTGAAAATGAGCACACATAGAGGTAGTGTTTTAAATTATCAATGTATCAAGCCATTAGAGGTTACTCTTAAAAAGATAACAAATCACTCCTGTAAAGTGGATGCAATTTACAAGCTTGTTGATTTTTTTAATACCAAGTTGACTGTATTGTATGGTTGATACAGACTGCTCCAAGCCCTAACAAGAGATGAAGTTGAATGCTGAAATTCATCTTGTGCAATGTGGTGGTTCCTAAGTAGTGATTTCACAACTGTGCCAAAGGGTTAAACTAATATGCACAGAGAGTCATCACTTGCTGATGGCTTTCTATACAGCTGCCAAACAGTATTTCAAACAGGGGAGTTCCTTATTTTTCTTTCAAAACCTGCCTCTTTAACTCCTCTTTCCAAATTTTGTGCTCCCTGTGCCTGCTTTTGAAGGCAAAGAAGCTCCTGGTATATTCTTACTAGATAAAACTTTGGGTTTATTGTAAAAAGTTGAGGTGAGATGTTTAGCAAAGTGTTATAGATCTTGATTACTCTGATTCTTTTCATTCCTCTCAGAATTTCATGGTAGTTTGGAACAAATTCTGAGCTTGTTTAATGTAAGAGACTTAGAACCAGGGGATGTTTCGTTGAATCCCAGAGCTACGATGTCAAATCAAAGTGCAGTCCAAAGCAAGCATTTACTCTTGCTTTTCTGCAGCTATGTGCCAGCTAAATCATAAATGTTACATATTTAAAACAAAAATGAAAATTTGATTTCCTAACTGCATTACTGTATGGCTCTGGCATCATGTTTCTGTGATGGACTAATCAGAATGGTCTCTCTCTCTTGCCTTTGCGTAATAGGGACACCAGCATGCCTTATTGAGAGGAAGCTGTTTTCTTTACATTTCACACATCGTTGGCAGTGTTAATTTTGATAGGTTCTCATTTCTTTTTTTGCTCTCTGAGTGTCTCGTTATTCTCAGGAGAGCTGTTACTCAGCCAGTCAGATCCTAGTCTCTACCAGCACACGATTTCTTCCACTCCACACTTGATATTGTTTTAAAGCTCTGTGTCATACAATATTCTACTTATGATAATAAGTTGCCAGCTTCTTCCATTATCAATTCCACTAATATTGATATTGGACCTTAATCTTAGCTCTTTATAGATTTTGGGGAAAGGTGGGACTTCTTTTTGGACATTAGCCAGAAGTTTTCTTGCGGTATGCAACTGGTATAGTCCTAAGCAAAGTGCAACAGTTTGACTCAAAAGATGTGTATCAAACTCTGAATGACACTTTTAAGCCTTACCAGTGAAAAGATTAAATAATGTAATAATCTGGGGCTATTGAGTGCATTCTCATTCTAAAATAAGTGATTGAAGCTGCATTGTTCCTTATTTACTGACATTAAAGTGCTTCCATCTTGCAATGACAACCTTAAGTTACTCTTGCTGAGTAGGACCCATCTAAAGAGTCTTACTTATGCTTATCTAGAGACTTATCTAAACTCTAAGGTTATTCTCCTGTAACAGCAAAAAAACCCAAGCTTCTCTGTGATGTGTTTGTCTTAGTTTATTCTTTTGTTATCACATTTTGAACCATGACCAGCTGGAACTTCATGTGAGAAAACTCATTATTTAGTTATATTTTTTTACAATCTAAATTGAGGTCATTGAGATCTTGCTATGGCTCTCAGTGTACCCACAGGAAAGATTTCTCTGGTTATAGATTTGCTGGAGACTTGCTTTGCTTTGAACTGTTAATGATGGATTGCTGATGAGAATGCAGATGAATGTGCAAGAATACTTCCTCATTTGCTCACCCTGTGCAACATGCCTGTATTTCTATGGAGGCAAAGAGGTGAAGAGAAATATTATCCAATTGCTTATATCCACTGTCTCTATATGTTCTCAGTAATTATATCAACATAGGTTTATGATACATCTGTCTTTTAGCTATTTGAAGAAGCATTTGATGGGTAATTTTTAGTCATTTAAGTTCAGTGATATTGTTAGAAGGTTAATAAATAGATCTTTATTAATTGGGTTACGCTACTGACTTTTAAAGTTACAATATCTTGTGAGTATATCTTCTTGATTCAAACTTACGAGAAAAAAATGCAAGATTAAATAGCAGGAAACCTTGTTCAGGAGAGTTTGGAAAGGAAACCATATGGCTTATTAATCTTCCATTATCCGCCTTCAGGCATGGAGATAGGTAATAAAATATGTCCTCACTCTTCTGTTTAATGCTGCTTCTGCTGCAGCTCAGCTTGATTCCTGCTATTTGTCTGTTATGTTTGTACAAATGAATGGGCAGAAAGGGGCAGAATAGGGGGAATGAGGAGAGCTGTGACTCTTTCGCAGCTGTTCACAGCCAGAGAAGTAGTTGGGTGCAGAGAACTGAAGTATTTTACTGTCAGAATGAGGAGGGAGAGTACCATGATGCTGGGGGTCTCTGACTTGAAAGGAGATCACTTTTGACCCCCTTTTTGGGCATGATGCAGCTAAGTATCTCCCTTGAACACATATTGCAACAGTACCACCTGTCCTCTCAATTCGTCATTGCTTTGTCGCACCCTTACCCTGTCTGCCCATCTG